>NC_042968.1:50910019-51254519 GCF_901001165.1 Salmo trutta | reverse complement strand
AGAGAGCGGAGGAGCGGGGTGACGTGAGAGAACTTGGGAAGGTTGAACACCAGACGGGCTGCGGTGTTCTGGATGAGTTGTAGGGGTTTAATGGCACAGGCAGGGAGCCCAGCCAACAGCGAGTTGCAGTAATCCAGACGGGAGATGACAAGTGCCTGGATTAGGACCTGCGCCGCTTCCTGTGTGAGGCAGGGTCGTACTCTGCGAATGTTGTAGAGCATGAACCTACTGGAACGGGTCACCGCCTTGATGTTAGTTGAGAACGACAGGATCACGCCAAGGTTCTTAGCACTCTGGGAGGAGGACACAATGGACATCATGTCTCGCTCCATCCACCAACGCCACGTTGCACCACAGACTGTCCAGGAGTTGGCGGATGCTTTAGTCCAGGTCTGGGAGGAGATCCCTCAGGAGACCATCCGCCACCTCATCAGGAGCATGCCCAGGCGTTGTAGGGAGGTCATACAGGCACGTGGAGGCCACACACACTACTGAGCCTCATTTTGACTTGTTTTAAGGACATTACAACAAAGTTGGATCAGCTTGTAGTGTGGTTTTCCACTTTAATTTTGTGTGTGACTCCAAATCCAGACCTCCATGGGTTGATAAATTGGATTTCCATTGATTATTTTTGTGTGATTTTGTTGTCAGCACATTCAACTATGTAAAGAAAAAACGATTTAAGAAGATTATTTCATTCATTCAGATCTAGGATGTGTTATTTTAGTGTTCCCTTTATATTTTTGAGCAGTGTATATTGGTCATATTGTTCATGGCTCCCGAGTGGAGCACAACGGGATTGCAACTATTTTAGCACCATTTTGCACTGCTCTGAGACAAGCATGGGGAATGGTCTTGATAAATCAGTCCGATTTTTTATTTTCACTGAATTTCCATTTGGATGTTGGTTAGACTAGATTGAAAATATTAGGGTGTAGAAATGTTGTGCTCTCAGTCTAACCTTAATTTAACTAGGCAAGTCAGTTAAGAACAAATCCTTATATACAAGGACAGCCTACTCCTTCCTCCCCGATGGGGAATTTAACCCGTCTCCCGTGTGCCCGCACGACACAGAGATTCTTTAGCTAAATCGCCCAGTACTGTACTCCCGACCGTCATGTTGTACAGCGCCATATTTTCAGTTCCATCCTAACGGACACCCAGAGGGTTTTTTTATTTTTCTTGAATAGGAACACCATAATATTAATCAGATTAATTAAGCAAGTACCAGTCAAATATTTGGACACACCTACTCATTCCAGGGTTTTTCTTTATTTTTACTATTTTCTACATTGTAGAATAATAGTGAAGACATCACAACTATGAAATAACACATATGGAATCAGTTAAGAGCAAATTCTTATTTACAAGGACAGCCTACTCCTTCCTCCCCATCGGGGAATTGAACCCCAGTCTCCCGCATACCCGCATTCTCTAGTACAGCCATTATTGAAGGCTATCAAATGCTTCTCAAAGATGCCCTCTGGTGGTCAAACTAGCACTAACAAGCAAACATGTCAAACGTTGTATAACATTAATCTTCAGGGCCTGTTTCAACAAGAGAGCCAATAAGATTCGAGGGGGACGATTGTATTGTGTTTCAAAACGTTTCGAAAGGAGGGGGTAGACAGTCACAATGGTGATGGCCCTCCTACTGTGACCAATTTCCACAGCGTATCATTCATTCAGTTTCGACAGTAGAAGGCTCAAAACACTTTGTAAAGACTGGGGACATCTAGTCGAAGCAATAGAAAGTGCTCAGTGAACGATAGCTCACGGTGTGAATAATAGGCAAAGATGTGAAGTCGAGTCCACAATTCAGAATTCCACTTCCTGTTTCAATCGGTCTCGGGGTTTTGACTGCCATATGAGTTCTGTTATACTCACAGACACCATTCAAACAGTTTTAGAAACTTTAGGGTGTTTTCTATCCACAAGTACTAATTATATGCATATCCTAGCTTCTGAGTTTGAGTAGGAGGCCGTTGAAAATGGGCACACATTTTTTCCAAAATGCGCTGTGGCGCCCCCTATCCTAGGGTAAGTCCAAGAGGTTAATGGTACCAGTGGTTCACAAAAACTTGCCATAGAATTCTGCGGCACCACACAAGCTGCGGCGCAGTACATTGCAACTTTTAACCTGTTTGGGAAAGGCTTGCTGCTAGCGGGACACCTCGACAACATCCAGTGAAATTGCATAGCGCCAAATTCAAATGACATTATTATAAATATTTAACTTTCATAAAATCACAAGTGTAATAGATCAAAATAAAGCTTGTTAATCCAGCCGCTGTGTTAGATTTCCAAAAGGCTTTACGGCGAAAGCAAACCATGCGATTATCTGAGGACAGCGCCCAGCACACAAAAGTCACAAATAGCAAAAAAATTAATCACTTACCTTCGATGATCTTCATATGGTTGCACTCAAAAGACTCCATATTACACAATAAATGTTTGTTTTGTTCAATAAAGTCCCTCTTTATGTCCAAAAACCTCAGTTTTGTTGGTGCGTTTTGTTCAGTAATCCATTGGCTCAAAGGCGGTCACAACAGGCAGACGAAAAATCCAAATAGTACCAGTAAAGTTTGTAGAAACATGTCAAACGATGTTTAATCAATCCTCAGGTTGTTTTTTGTCTAAATAATCAATAATATTACAACTGGACAATAGCGTTGTCAATATAAAGGAAAAACAACAAAAGGCACGCTCTAGGTCGCGCGCACCAAACAGCTCTGGAACTTTCCACTGTCCACTCATTCAAAGTGGTCATTCTCCCTCATTTTTCAGAATAAAAGCCTGAAACAATGTCTAAAGACTGATAGTGGAAGACATAGGGAACGCAATCTGGTTCATATCCCTTTATGTGGTGGATAGGCTTTCAATGGAAAAACACCCATTTCAAAATAATGGCACTTCCTGGATGGATTTTCCTCAGGCTTTTGCCTGCCATATCAGTTCTGTTATACTCACAGACATTATTTTAACACAGTGTTTTCTATCCAAATCTACCAATTATATGCATATCCTAGCTTCTGGGCCTGAGTAACAGGCAGTTTACTTTGGGCACGCTTCTCATCCGGAGGTGACAATACTGCCCCCTTTCCCAAACAGGTTGGAGGAATCACTGTACCACTGTTGTGTCATCAGCAAACTTAATGATGGTGTTGGAGTCATGCCTGGCCGTGCAGTCATGAGTGAACAGGGAGTACAGGAGGGGACTGAGCACACATCCCTGAGGGGCCCCTGTGTTGAGGATCTCCGCCTCTTCTTCACGTAAATCACAGGGATCTGGGCCTGTTCCCGAGAAATAAGTATATTGTTCGCGTCGGGCTCGTCAGACTCATTAAAGGGAAAAAAGGATACTGCCAGTGAGTAATTGCAGTCCTGATGCCCAGAAGTTATTTTCGGTCATAAGAGACGGTAGCAGCAAAATTCTGTACAAAATAAGTAAAAAAATAAGTTACAAAAAACGCAAATGATCAAACAAAAAAAAACAATCGGTTGAGGACACGTAAAACGTCTGTCTGCCTTCTTCTCCGCTACCATTTTACACAATGGACAATTGACTTTATGCAAACTGGAAACCACATATCCTGAGGCCGCATTTATCGTAGCTGGGGATTTAAACGAAAAAAATTTGAGGAAAAGAATGCAGAAATGATATCAACATATTGACTGTAATACTCGCCCTGCTAAAACACTCGACCACTGCTACTCCATCTTCCGGGATGCCTACAAGGCCCTCCCTGGCTAATCACAACTCAATTTTTCTCCTCCCTTCCTATAGGCAGAAACTCAAACAAGAAGTACCCGTGCTAAGGAGTATTCAACGCTGATCTGACCAGCTTCAAGATTGTTTTGATCACGCGGAATGGGATATGTTCCGAGAATAATATCAACGCATATATTGATACGGTGACTGAGTTTATCAGGAAGTGTATAGGAGATGTTGTACCCACTGTGACTATTAAAACATACCATGGATAGATGGAAGCATTCGCGGAAAATTGAAAGCGTGAACCATCGCATTTAACCATGGCAAGGTGACTGGGAATATGGCCGAATACAAATAGTGTAGTTATTCCCTCCGTAAGGGAGGGACAAAGTGGAATCACAATTCAATGGCTCAGACATGAGACGTATGTGGCAGGGTCTACAGACAATCATGGACTACAAAGGGAAAACCAGCCACGTCGCGGACTATGATGGCTCACCCGCTTTGTGGATAACACAGTGCCACCGACGTGGCCCACTACCAAGGACTATGGGCTCTCCTTCTCCGTGGCCAACATGAGTAAGTAAGACATTTAAACGTGTTAACCCTCACAAGGCTGCCGGCCCAGACGGAATCCCTAGTCCTCAGAGCATGCGCAGACCAGATGGCTGGAGTGTTTACGGACATATTCCCCATCCCAGTCTACTGTCCCCTCATGCTTCAAGATGTCCACCATTGTTCTTGTACCCAAGAAAGCAAAGGTAACTGAACTAAACCTCTGTCATCATGAAGTGCTTTGAGAGACTAGTCAAGGATCATATCACCTCCACCTTACCTGACACCCTAGACCCACTTCAATTTGCTTACCGCAGTGCGATGCAATCGCTGCACACTGCCCTATCCCTTCTGGACAAAATACCTACGTAAGAACGCTGTTCATTGACTATAGCTCAGCATTCAACTCCAACTCAATCATCAAGTTTGCAGTCGACACAACAGTAGTAGACCTGATTACCAACAATGACGAGACAGCCTACAGGGAGGAGGTGAGGGCACTGGAAGTGTGGTGCCAGGAAAATAACCTCTCATCCAACGTCAACAAAACAAAGGAGTTGATCATGGACTTCAGGAAACAACAGAGGAAGCACCCCCCTATCCACATCGACGGGACCGCAGTGGAGAAGTTGGAAAGCTTCAAGTTCCTCAGCGTACATATAACTGACACACTGAAATGGTCCACCCACACAGACACTGTGGTGAAGAAGGCGCAACAGCGCCTATTCAACCTTAGGAGAATGAAGACATTTGGCTTGGCACCTAAAACCCTCACAAACTTTTTTGGAGGGCTGTATTACCTGCCCTCCAGGACACCTACAGCACCCAATGTCACAGGAAGGCCAAAAAGATCATCAAGGATAACAACCACACGAGCCACTGCTTGTTCATCCCGTTATCATCCAGAAGGCGAGGTCAGTACAGGTGCATCAAAGCTGGGCCGAGAGACTGAAAACAGCTTCTATTTCAAGGCCATCAGACTGTTAAATTCTGTTAAATAGCCATCACTAGCACATTAGATGCTACTGCTCTATATACATAGACTTGGTGTAAACGGTGCGTAACTGGCTGCAGGGAAGTCAGGCGCAGGAGAGCAGAAATGGGTAACAACCGGAGCACTTTAAAGATGCAAAACAAACTTCACCCAGAACAACAAAATACGGGTTGAAATAACCCGTCGCAAACCAGTCTGAAGTGCACATACACTTTACAACAAACAATTCCACACAGAGACATGGGGGGGGGGGGCCGTCAAGTAATGAGGGAATGTAAACCAGGTGTGCGGGAAAACAAGACAAAACAAATGGAAAATGAAAGGTGGATCGGCGATGACTAGAAGACCGGTGACGTTGACCGCCAAATGCCGCCCGAACAAGGAGAGGAACCGACTTCGGCGGAAGTCGTGACACTTGGAATTACTGGCCACATTAATAATGGGACACTAGTCACGTTAATAATGTTTACATATTTTGCATTACTCATCTCTCATGTATATACTGTATTCTACTGTATCTAACACTGACATTGCTCGCCCAATATTTATATATTCTTAATTCCATTCCTTTACTTTAGATTTGTGTGTATTGTTGTGAAATTGTTAGATATTACTGTTAGATATTACTGCAGTGTTAGAGCTAGAAACACAAGCATTCTGCTACACCTGCAATAACATCTGCTGTGTGACAAATACAATTTTATTCCATTTTTTATTTGATTTGACCACACCGCTCACGTCGCGTGCGCAAGCGTTGTAAAATAAATGTACGCATACATGTTATTCAATAATTGCACCCACACTGCTCGCACACGTCTGCATAGCCAGGCGCTAAAATAGAACTCCCCTCTCCCATCTCCTCATTGGCTATTAGGAGCATATACCCACGTAGGTGACTGAAAGATGAACTGAGGTCCACACTCCAACCGGTAGTGGTAATACACCTTAAAGTTGGTTGCCAACCGCCATATTAAGTCCAAAGAAGAAGAAGAAGCCTGAAGGAGGAAAGATTACTATAAACTAACTCGGTTTACCCTTTTATCTGTGGATTCATTGTCGAGTAGAGGAGCTTTGCATTTCAGGTAAAATAACAACCCAATGTTTATATCCCAGGACAAATTAGCTAGCAACAGCAAGCTAGCTAGCCAAATTGCCATAAATGGTTAATGCTTTTCGACCTGTCCACAAATTAATATAGTTGGTTCAGAGTTTGCTGTGATATTTCAACCTGCGTGTCCTGATCGCATCTGGTTTGGGTGGACAAAATCAACACGTGTGCGGTCTGGTCAGCATGTAAGAAATAGGAGAAGTGACGTGTTATCTCCAATTGGCTACAACATAAATCATGTCATACTGCTGGAGGCCTCCCCTCATGTTGGGCTCATGCTGAGACACTCTTAACTCTTGCCCCATGAGTAGCAGTGTTCTATTCAGGTTTGACTTCTTCCCCCACATACCACTTTTTTCTACAGAAAGCAGCTCTCTGTCATCATTTGGTGAAATGCACCTTGTCTATATCTTGCGCTTAGTAGCACAATCTTGTCACATACACTGAGTGTACAAAACATTAGGAACACCTTCCTAATATTGAGTTGCACCCCCTTTTGCCCTCAGAATGGCCTCAATTTGTCAGAACATGGACTCTACAAGGTGTCAAAAACATTCCATAAGGATGCTGGCCCATGATGATGCCAATGCTTCCCACAGTTGTGTGAAGTTGACTGGAAGTCCTTTGGGTGGTGGACCATTCTTGATACACGGGAAACTGTTGAGCTTGAAAATCCCAGCAGTGTTTTAGTTCTTGACACACTCAAACTGGTATGCCTGGTACCTACTGCCATACCCTGTTCAAAGGCACTTAAATATTTTGTCTTGCCCATTCACCCTCTGAATGGCACACATACATAATCCATGTCTCCATTGTCTCAAGGCTTAAAAATCCTTCTTTAACCTGTATCCTCCCCTTTATCTACACTGATTGAAGTGGATTTAACAAGTGACATCAATAAGGGATCATAGCTTTCACCTGGATTCACCTGGTTAGTCTATGTCATGGAAAGAGCAGGAAATAGTGTTCCTAATATTTTGTAAACTCAGTGTACAAAGTCACTTTCTACAATAGCCAAACATTAAATTAAATGAAATAAGAAAAGCATTTATCTTCAGAGTTCAGACCTAAGTATTTTTCCACCTGATTGGCCTGAAGCAACCCACTCCCACACTCCTTCTGTATGAACAACTCAGAGTCCTTATGTTATCTCTCTCTCAGCGAAGGGCCACTTCATGCTGCCATTAACTGTACACAAAGCCCAGCTCCAATGTGAAATCTGAGAGGCAAGTATTGTGTCTAGGGCTTCTCCTTTGTCATGTCTGTCCACCAATTGAAAATATTGAGGGCTATCAAGGTGTAAAGGCTTGACCCAGATTGTTACCATGTCATTAGTGTGTCACTAATGGTCTGTTACAAATCACTGGGAAAATAGGTTGAATCCTTAATTATTTATACATTGGCATACAATCTCTGTCAACATTCCACCAAGGTCACCCTCAGCTTCCCCCCCCCCCTCCCACACACACATATCTAAATATCATATCTAAATACCTAAATCAAGCAGTGTAAGAAACCCATGTTTTAAGAGCACATGCATGGGCTTTGCATACTAGCGTATTTCAGTACCAGTTGATTGACATGTAGCCTACAGCTGCAAATAATTTGAAAAAAAATATTTGCCATGAATACCTGTAAATTGCACAACAAAGTTACTGATTTACTAAAGACCTTCTCAAGAAAATGGTGCGTGCATTGTGCACATTTACACGTGCTCTCCCTCTCCTTTTCTCTCTCTCCCTCTCTAAACGCACACGGAGAGTGATTCTGGACCCACATACAGACTCCATGATATCGACTCATAAAACGCGGCTGCTCTGCAAAATGTAAAGAATTCCACATCATCTGCATTTATATCGTAATTCACTCACCGCCACTACTTTATACCTGTTGCTGGCTCTCCCCTCCAGTACTGGCATAGAATGAATGCAGAGCAAGAGGTGAGATGCCAAGACGCTACAGTAAACCCAAGGAAGCAGCATCATCTTTTGATTCGGAGCAGACTCGCAGTTTGACTGGGCTGGAGCACACTTTGGGGGATAGCAAGGGCAGAAGAAATGAATGACGGAGAAGTGTCTCGCAGGGGGATTTTATACTCCCTCATTTCTTTGTTCTCTTTCTTCAAATTGCACGTTTTTATGGGCCTAAGAGATAAATTCACAGGCACCCACGTGATTTAACCCCTTGCCAGCTGCATCCATGTCCTCAAGCGCCTTGTGAACCTACTCTTTTAAAATACCTTAAGCATAAGCTCAGTGTGCTAATGTAGTCTCTAGACTAACAGACCACTGGAGTTCAACCTGGTCTCAGAGCATTTCCTATTATTCTGTATGTAAATCCGAGACACTCCATTTAGTATGATATGTTAGGTTTCGTATGGTATGTATTCATTTGAGACTACCAATTGTATAATATGTTACGAATTTGCAAAATGTACAATATGTTACAAATTCCAATTTGTTGTTGCTAACGTTAGCTAGCTGCTGGATGGATGTCATGAGTGGGAGAGTGGCCAACTTTCCCCCCATATTGTTTTTTGGTGGCTACATCTAGAGATGCAGGTGTCATTTGGTTAGCTAGCAAGAAATATCCATTACTTTGCTAGCTTGCTATGCTGAACTTTATCCACAGTTAGGATATATCTTAGTTGTCAATCAAATGTATTTGGCATCTATCAAATGGGAGGGCAGGCAAGTTCTTATTCAGTTGTCAAAACGGGTTGGGACGAGCATGCATTGGCTGGCAATCTGCAGAAGGATGAGTAGGCTACTATTCCCCATCGTTTATTAGTGTAATTTTGACAGCCAACTACAAGGACTTATCTACTGTTGCCTTGTTAGATTTTAGCTCAGCTCGCGCTGGCTAACATTATATGTTCATATACAACTGAGGGAGAGAGTAGAACTGATTAATAGGACTGTAAAGTTCCCAAATATAAGAGAACTCCCGTGGTATTTACATATTTGCAGAAATCCATTCAGGTGTATTTTGTGGCTTTGGAAGAATGCTTTGATCTAATGCCAAGAGTGTGCAAAGCTGTCAAGGCAATGGGTGGCTACTTTGAAGAATCTCAAATATAACATATATTTTTATTTGTTTACACTTTTGTGGTTACTACATGATTCCATATGTGTTATTTCATAGTTTTAATGTCTTCACTATTATTCTACAATGTAGAAAATAGTAAAAATAAAGAAAAACCCTTGAATAAGTAGGTATGTGCAACAATTTAAAGATTTTAATTAGTTGCAGTTCATAAAAGGAAATCAGTCAATTGAAATAAATTCATTAGGCCCTAATCTATGGATTTCACATGACTGGGAATACAGATACAGTCGTATGAAAATGTTTGGGCACCCCTCTGAGGCTGCATAATAATTTACTCTGTCGTCACAGAAAATGATCACAGTGGCATGCCATTCATTTTCTAATAAAAGCAGAGTACTGGGGTATTGTCCAGACAAAGATTTTTTGTGTAGTAATATTAAGTTGTTTGAAATATAAATCAGATGTGAAAAATAGGCTATGCAAAAATTTGGGCACCCTTGTCATTCTGTTGATTTGAATACCTGTAACTACTTAGCACTGATTAATTGGAGCACACAATTGGTTTGGTGAGCTCATTAAGCCTTGAACTTCATTGACAAGTGCATCCAATCATGTGAAAAGGTATTTAAGGTGGACAATTGCAAGTTGTTGTTCTCTTTGACTCTCCTCTGAAGAGTGGCAACATTGGGGCCTCAAAACAACTCTCAAAAGGCCTGAAAACAAAGATTGTTCAACATTATGGTTTAGAGGAAGGCTACAAAAAGCTATCGCAGAGATGTAAGCTGTCAGTGTCCACTGTGAGGAACATAGTGAGGAAATGGAAGACCACAGGCACAGTTCTTGTTAAGGCCAGAAGTGGCAGGCCAAGTAAAATATCAGAGGCAAAGGTGGAGGATAGTGAGAACGGTCAAAAACAGCCCACCGACCACCTCCAAAGACCTACAACATCATCTTGCTGCAGATGGTGTCACTGTGCATCGTTCAACAATTCAGTGCACTTTGCACAAGGAGAAGCTGTATGGGAGAGTGATGCGGAAGAAGCCTTTTCTGCACACACGCCACAAACAGAGTCGCTTGAGGTATGCAAACGAACATTTGGACAAGCCACCTTCATTTTGGAATAAGGTGCTGTGGACTGATGAAACAAAGATTGAGTTATTTGGTCATAACAAGTGACGTTATGCATGGCGGCAAAAGAACACAGCATTCCAAGAAAAACACTTGCTACCCACAGTAAGATTTGGTGGGGGTTCCATCATGCTGTGGGGCTGTGTGGCCAGTGCCGGTGCTGGGAATCTTGTTAAAGTTGAGGGTCGCATGGATTCCACTCAATATCAGCAGATTCTTGGGAATACGGTTGAAGAATCAGTCACAAAGTTGAAGTTACGCCGGGGCTGGATATTTCAACAAGACAACGACCCAAAACACTGCTCAACATCTACCCGGGCATTTATGCAGAGGAACAAGTACAATGTTCTGGAATGGCCATCCCAGTCCCCAAACCTGAATATCATTGAGAATCTGTGGGATGATTTGAAGCGGGCTGTCCATGCTCGGCAACCATCAAACCTAACTGAACTGGAGATGTTTTGGAAGGAGGAATGGTCCAAAATACCTTCATCCAGAATCCAGACACTCATTAGAGGCTATGGGAAGAGCCTAGAGGCTGTTATTTTAGCAAAAGGAGGCTCTACTATATTGATGTGATTTTTCTATTGGGGTGCCCAAATTTATGCACCTGTCTAATTTTGTTTTGATGAATATTGCACATTTTCTGTTAATCCAATAAACCTCATTTCACTACTGAAATATTGCTGTGTCCATCAGTTATTTGATAGATCAAAATGGAATTGCTGATACAAACACCCAATTACTTATAAATGGAAATCATGGAAATTGTCAGGGGTGCCCAAACTTTTTCATACGACTGTATGCATCTGTTGGTCACAGATACAGGGAAATAAAGTTAGAGGTGTCACGTCCTGACCAGTATAAGGGTTATTTGTTATTGTAGTTTGGTCAGGACGTGGCAGAGGGTATTTGTTTTATGTGGTTCGGGGTGGTGTTTTTGGAGAAGGGTATTTGATTTATGTATTCCGGGGTTTTGGGGCACTGTTCCTTGTTAATGTATTTCTATGTTTAGTCTAGTTGGTTGTATTTCTATGTTTAGGTTAATGGGGGGTTGGACTCTCAATTGGAGGCAGGTGCTTTCTCGTTGCCTCTGATTGAGAGTCCTATATATGGGTATGTGTTTGGTTTAGTGTTTGTGGGAGATTGTTTCTTGTTTTGCTGAGTGTGCCTGACAAGACTGTTTTGTTGTTCGTGAGTTCGTTTCGTTTTGTTGTTTTTGGTGTTCTTGTTATTTAAATAAATATACAAGATGAGCATCCACATTCCTGCTGCGTTTTGGTCCTCCATTCCAGACGACAACCGTGACAGAATCTCCCACCACAAACGGACCAAGCAGCGGAGGAAGGAGCAACAGGTGGACTTTGAGGAGCAAGGGGAATTTAAGTTGGACCAACGGGAGAAACGGACATGGGAACAGATTATGGCCGGGGAGGGCCCATGGAGAAAATGGAGCGAAGACCGGGAACGCTACCGAGGAACACGACTGGCGTTGAAGCACGAGAGGCACCCCCAATAATTTTTTTGGGGGGGGCACACGGGTAGTTTGGCTGGGCCAAGGGTGAGCCCTAAGCCAGCTCCCCGTGTTTATATGGAGGAACGTATGGAGTGGAGGGCGCCGTGTTTTGCTGAAGTGCGCACAATCTCGCCCATACGCACGCACAGTCCAGTGCGAGTTATTCCAGCCCCTCGCAGATGCCGTGCTAGAGTGGGCATCCAGCCTGGTAGGAGGATGCCTGCGCAGCGCGTCTGGTCACCGGTGCGCCTCCTAGGACCAGGCTACCCTACGCCCGATCTACGCACGGCAACCATCAGGCCCCTGCACAGCCCAGTTTGCCCTGTACTAGCACCCCTCTCGTACAGGGCTACTAGTTCCATCCAGCCAGGACGGGTTGTGCAGGAGGTGAGATCAAGACCGCCTGTGCGCCTCCATGGCCCGGTGTTTCCAGTTCCTGTCTCTCGTGCGGACCCGGAAGTGCGAAATCCCAGTCTGGCACGTCCAGTACCAGCACCACGCACCAGGCTTCCAGTGCGTCAGCCCAGTCCGACTCGTCCTGTTCCCGCTCCCCGCACTAGCCCTGAGGTGCGTGTTCCCAGTCTGGCACGTCCAGTACCAGCACCACGCACCAGGCTTCCAGTGCGTCAGCCCAGTCCGACTCGTCCTGTTCCCGCTCCCCGCACTAGCCCTGAGGTGTGTGTTCCCAGTCTGGCACGTCCAGTACCAGCACCACACACCAGGCTTCCAGTGCGTCAGCCCAGTCCGACTCGTCCTGTTCCCGCTCCCCGCACTAGCCCTGAGGTGCGTGTTCCCAGGCTGATACCTACAGTACCAGCACCACGCATAAGGCATCTAGTGCGTCAGCCGCTCGCCAGTCAGGAGTCGCCAGAGCCGCCCGCCAGTCAGGAGTCGCCAGAGCCGCCCGCCAGTCAGGGGTCGCCAGAGCCGCCCGCCAGTCAGGGGTCGCCAGAGCCGCCCGCCAGTCAGGGGTCGCCAGAGCCGCCCGCCAGTCAGGGGTTGCCAGAGCCGCCCGCCAGTCAGGAGTAGCCAGAGCCGCCCGCCAGTCAGGAGTCGCCAGAGCCGCCCGCCAGTCAGGAGTCGCCAGAGCCGCCCGCCAGTCAGGAGTCGCCAGAGCGGCCCGCCGCGCCGGATCTGCCAGAGTGGCCCATCTGCCCGGAGCTGCCAGAGTGGCCCGCCGCGCCGGATCTGCCAGAGTGGCCCGCCGCGCCGGATCTGCCAGAGTGGCCCGCCGCGCCGGATCTGCCAGAGTGGCCCGTCTGCCCGGAGCTGCCAGAGTGGCCCGTCTGCCCGGAGCTGCCAGAGTGGCCCGTCTGCCCGGAGCTGCCAGAGTGGCCCGTCCCGCCGGATCTGCCAGAGTGGCCCGTCCTGCCGGATCTGCCAGAGTGGCCCGCCACGCCGGATCTGCCAGAGTGGCCCGCCGTGCCGGATCTGCCAGAGTGGCCTGCCTGTGACCCGGAACCGAGGGAGTCTGCCTGTGACCCGGAATCGAGGGGGTCTGCCTGTGACCCGGAACCGAAGGGGTCTGCCTGTGACCCGGAAACGGGTGAGTCTGCCTATTACCTGGAACCAAAGGAGTCTAGCAGCAACCCGGAACGGAGTAAGTCTATTAATGATCCAGAACTAAATATAAGTAACTGTGTTTCAAATGAGTCTGCCGACAGTGTGGAATGGAAGAGGTCTGCCTACGATCCGGAACGAGGGGAGTCTGCCTACGGCCTGAAACGGATTAAGTCTGTCTGCATTCTGGAGGACAGTAGACCGGAGCCTGAACCACCACCTGTATAGGTGGGTTGGGGGGGGGGGGGTGTAGCACAAGTGCCACCCTCCCTTCCCTCCCTTTAGTTTAGGGGGATTTTTTTGTTGTTGTTTTGGGTTTTGTTTATTTATGAGGTGCATCCGGGGTCTGCACCTTTAGGGGGGGGTACTGTTACGTCCTGACCAGTATAAGGGTTATTTGTTATGGTAGTTTGGTCAGGACGTGGCAGAGGGTATTTGTTTTATGTGGTTCGGGGTGGTGTTTTTGGAGAAGGGTATTTGATTTATGTATTCCGGGGTTTTTGGGCACTGTTCCTTGTTTATGTATTTCTATGTTTAGTCTCGTTGGTTGTATTTCTATGTTTAGGTTAATGGGGGGTTGGACTCTCAATTGGAGGCAGGTGCTTTCTCGTTGCCTCTGATTGAGAGTCCTATATA
Organism: Salmo trutta; assembly: GCF_901001165.1. NCBI lineage: Eukaryota > Metazoa > Chordata > Actinopteri > Salmoniformes > Salmonidae > Salmo > Salmo trutta. The sequence continues at coordinate 51,240,259 of NC_042968.1, read as the reverse complement.
TGGGTATGTGTTTGGTTTAGTGTTTGTGGGAGATTGTTTCTTGTTTTGCTGAGTGTGCCTGACAAGACTGTTTTGTTGTTCGTGAGTTCGTTTCGTTTTGTTGTTTTTGGTGTTCTTGTTATTTAAATAAATATACAAGATGAGCATCCACATTCCTGCTGCGTTTTGGTCCTCCATTCCAGACGACAACCGTGACAGAATCTCCCACCACAAACGGACCAAGCAGCGGAGGAAGGAGCAACAGGTGGACTTTGAGGAGCAAGGGGAATTTAAGTTGGACCAACGGGAGAAATGGACATGGGAACAGATTATGGCCGGGGAGGGCCCATGGAGAAAATGGAGCGAAGACCGGGAACGCTACCGAGGAACACGACTGGCGTTGAAGCACGAGAGGCACCCCCAATAACTTTTTTTGGGGGGGCACACGGGTAGTTTGGCTGGGCCAAGGGTGAGCCCTAAGCCAGCTCCCTGTGTTTATATGGAGGACCGTATGGAGTGGAGGGCGCCGTGTTTTGCTGAAGTGCGCACAATCTCGCCCATATGCACGTTCGTTAGTTCGTTTCATTTTGTTTTGTTGTTTTTGGTGTTCTTGTTATTTAAATAAATATACAAGATGAGCATCCACATTCCTGCTGCGTTTTGGTCCTCCATTCCAGACGACAACCGTGACAAGAGGAGTGGATCAGAAAACCAGTCAGTATCTGGTGTGACCACCATTTTGCTCATGCAGCGCGACACTTCTCCTTCGCATAGAGTTGATCAGCCTGTTGATTGTGGCCTGTGGAATGTTGTCCCACTCCTCTTTAATGGCTGTGCGAAGTTGCTGGATATTGGCGGGAAATGGAAAACACTGTCGTACACGTCGATTCAGAGAATCCCAAACTTTCTCACTGGGTGACATGTCTGGTAAGTATGCAGGCCATGGAAGAACTGGGACATTTTCAGCTTCCAGCAATTGTGTACAGATCCTTGTGACATGGGGCAGTGCACTATCATGCTGAAACATGAGGTGATGGAGGTGGATGAATGGGACGAGAATCGGCCTCAGGATCTCTTCACTGTATCTCTGTGCATTCAAATTGCCATCGATAAAATGCAATTGTGTTCGTTGTCCGTAGCTTATGCCTGCCCATATCTTAACCCCACCGCCACCATGGGGCACTCTGTTCACAACGTTGACATCAGCAAACCGCTCACCCACACGACGCCATACAAGTTGTCTGCCATCTGCCCGGTGTTGTGGAAATTCTAATGAAGTAAGAGAGAAGAGACTTTGAATTTCTTGAAACAATCAACCTTAATATTGATTCATTACTGCAATAATGGAGCTGGTCAATGCCCCACCGTAGGTGAGCCCAACAATACAGAGAACGTAAGGGGTTTATATAGAAACCCAAAAACTGGTTGGTTCTACCTCTCCCCGGTAGATCGGGGCATAATAAGCTACCTTGTTTACCTCTTGTGGCTATGTGTATCGGGTGTGTGAGGTCATAGCGCACAAACAAGTGATAACGGCAGTTCTGTTTCTCCTTTCTCTACCAAGCCAGCCTCTGTTCTCGTCAGCTGTGCCCTTGGAAGACAGTAAAAGAACAGGATGGACTGAAGAACTGTATTCACTCTCAGAGGCTCTTGTCTCATGCCGTGTGACCAAGTTACTCAGAAGCAAAGATGATTGGAAACAACACAGGTCTATTCTGTTCGTCAAGTTTATCTTTATCCTATGTGCTTGACAACACGCCTAGACCAGCTGCGGGGAGTGAATGTGGAAGAGAGGAACCATCCTTTCTCAGAAGCACATTATTGGTAGAATAGAAATGTCTTACTATTGGTAAGCATAAAATTGTTAACTATTAATATTAAACAAATCAGGTAAATACGTCATTTTTCTCTCACACCGGTACAGTTCAAACCGGGATTCATACATCAAGAGCAAACTTCTCCAGGGTGCCAGTGGCCATCGAAGATGAGCATTTGCCTACTGACGACGCCAAACTGCAGTCAGGTCAAGAACCTGGTAAGGACGATGAGCACGCAGATGAGCTTCCCTGAGACGGTTTCTGACAGTTTGTTCAGAAATTCTTTGGTTGTGGAATCCCACATTTTCATCAGCTGTTCGGGTGGCTGGTTAAGACGATCCCGCAGGTGAAGAAGCTGGATGTGGCAGTCCAGGGCTGGTGTGGCTACACGTGATCAGCAGTTGTAAGGCCAGTAGGACGTACTGCCAAATTCTCTAAAACGACGTTGGAGGCCGCTTATGGTAGAGAAAGGAACATTAAATTCTCTGGCAACAGCTCTGGTAGACATTCTTGCAGTCAGCATGCCAATTGCATGCTCACTCAAAACTTGAGACATTGTGGCATTGTGATGCATGACAGAACTGCACATTTTAGAGTGGTATTTTATTGTCCCCAGCACAAGGTGCACCTGTGTAATATTCATGCTGTTTAACCTGTTGGGGCTAGGGGGCAGTATTTGCACGGCCGGATAAAAAACGTACCCGATTTAATCTGGTTACTACTTCTGCCCAGTAACTAGAATATGCATATCTAATGTTTTGCTTTCGTTGTAAAGCCTTTTTGAAATCGGACAGTGTGGTTAGATTAACGAGAGTCTTGTCTTTAAAATGGTGTAAAATAGTCATATGTTTGAGAAATTGAAGTAATAGCATTTCTAAGGTATTTGAATATCGCGCCACGGGATTACACTGGCTGTTGAGTAGGTGGGACGCAAGCGTTAACGAGAGTCTTGCGTCCCACCTAGCCCATAGAGGTTAACCAGCTTCTTGATATGCCAAACCTATCAGCTGGATGGATTATCTTGGCAAAGGAGAAATTCTCACTAACAGAAATAAGCTTTTTGTGCCTATGAAACATTTCTGCGATCTCTTATTTCAGTTCATGAAACATGGGATAATATTCCAACCGGGAGACGTATCCGTTCAAACACTGAAAGAAGAAAAATGGAGTCGTCACATGCACGCGCACGCCAGTGTCATTGTTCTCAGAACGACCACTTTCCAAAACCCCAACTGTTTTTCGCCCAGGGACTGCAGAGTTATCATTTCACGTTCTGGCACCTTCTGAGAGCCTATGGGAGCCTTAGAAAATGTCACGTTACAGCAGAGATCCTATATTTTCGATAAAGAAGCTACAGAAGGCCAAGAAATGGTCAGATAGGGCACTTCCCATATAGAATCTTCTCAGGTTTTGGCCTGCCATATGAGTTCTGTTATACTCAAACACCATTCAAACAGTTTTAGAAACTTTAGGGTGTTTTCTATCCAAATCAAATAATTATATGCATATTCTAGTTTCTGGGCAGGAGTAATAACCAGATTAAATCGGGTACGTTTTTATCCGGCCGTGAAAATACTGCCCCCTATCCTAAACAGGTTAAAGGGAGTGCTCCTAACCGCAGCTTGTTACCTGTATAAAAGACACCTGTCCACAGAAGCAATCAATCAATCAGATTCCAAACTCTCCACCATGGCCAAGACCAAAGAGCTCTCCAAGGATAGTTGTAGACCTACACAAGGCTGGAATGGGCTACAAGACCGGAATGGGCTACAAGACCATCACCAAGCAGCTTGGTGAGAAGGTAACAACATTTGGTGAGATTATTCGCAAATGGAAGAAACACAAAAGAACTGTCAATATCCCTCGGCCTGGGGCTCCATGCAAGATCTCACCTCGTGGAGTTGCAATGATTATGAGAACGGTGAGGAATCAGCCCAGAACTACACGGAAGGATCTTGTCAATGATCTCAAGGCAGCTGGGACCATAGTCACCAAGAAAACAATTGGTAACAAACTACACCGTGAAGGACTGAAATCCTGCAGCGCCCGCAAGGTCCCCCTGCTCAAGAATACATATACATGCACGTCTGAAGTTTGCCAATGAACATCTGAATGATTCAGGGGACAACTGGTGAAATTGTTGTGGTCAGATGAGACCAAAATGGAGCTCTTTGGCATCAACTCAACTCGACGTGTTTGGAGGAGGAGGAATGCTGCCTATGACCCCAAGAACACCATCTCCACCGTCAAACATGGAGGTGGAAACATTATACTTTGGGGGTGTTTTTCTGCTAAGGGGACAGGACAACTTCACCGCATCATTTGACGGGGCCATGTACTGTCAAATCTTGGGTGAGAACCTCCTTCCCTCAGCCAGGGCATTGAAAATGGGTCGTGGATGTGTATTCCAGCATGACAATGACCCAAAACACACAGCCAAGGCAACAAAGGAGTGGCTCAAGAAGAAGCACATTAAGGTCCTGGAGTGGCCTAGCCAGTCTCCAGACCTTAATCCCATAGAAAATCTGTGGAGGGAGCTGAAGGTTCGAGTTGCCAAACGTCAGCCTTGAAACCTTAATGACTTGGAGAAGATCTGCAAAGAGGAGTGGGACAAAATCCCTCCTGAGATGTGTGCAAACCTGGTGGCCAACTACAAGAAATGTCTGACCTCTGTGATTGCCAACAAGGGTTTTGCCACCAAGTACTAAGTCATGTTTTGCAGAGGGGTCAAATACTTATTTCCCTCATTAAAATGCAAATCATTTTATAACATTTTTGACATGTGTTTCTCTGGATTTTTTTGTTGTTATTCTGTCTCTCACTGTTCATATAAACCTACCCTTAAAATTATAGACTGATCATTTCTTTGTAAGTGGGCAAACATACAAAATCAGCAGGGGATCAAATACTTTTTTCCCCCACTGTAGATGCCGGATTCAAAATGTTATAATCATTTAAATGATTATACAAAATTCTTGCAACCAATAGAATGCTATAAATTTGTGGGATATAACCTTCCCAGCTCTGCAGATTTTGCTGTGAAGACACAGAATCAATATATAATTTGTTTTGGTACTGTCCCTACAGTGCATTCGGAAAGTATTCAGACCCGTTGACCTTTTCCACATTTTGTTACATTACAGCCTTATTCTAAAATGGTTTAAATCCTCATCAATTTTCACGTAATATCCTATAATGACAAAGTGAAAACAGGTTTATAGACATTTTTGCTAATCCATAATAAAAAATTCTAAATCACATTTACATAAGGATTTAGACCCTTTACTCAGTACTTTGTTGAAGCACCTTCGGCAGCGAATACAGCCTCGAGTCTTCTTGGGTATGACGCTACATGCTTAGCACACCTGTATTTGGGGAGTTTCTCCCATTCTTTTCTGCAGATCCTCTCAAGCTCTGTCAGGTTGGATGGGGTGCGTCGCTGCATAGCTATTTTCAGGTCTCTCCAGAGGTGTTTGATAGGGTTCAAGTCCGGGCTCTGGCTGGGCCCCTCAAGGACATTCAGAGATTTGTTTCCGAAACCACTCCTGCGTTGTCTTGGCTGTGTGCTTAGGGTCATTGTCCTGTTGGAAGGTGAACCTTCGCCCCGAGTCTGAGGTCCGGAGAGCTCTGGAGCAGGTTTTCATCAAGGATCTCTCTGTTTTGTCATACCCATGGTATGCGGTCTCATTTACCACGGCTGTCAGCCAATCAGCATTCAGGGCTGGAACCACCCAGTTTCTATGAGTACACTACCGTTCAAAAGTTTGGGGTCACTTAGAAATCTCCTTGTTTTTGAAAGGAAAACACATTTTTTGTCCATCAAAATAACATCAAATTGATCAGAAATACAGTGCAGATATTGTTAATGTTGTAAATGACTATTGTAGCTGGAAACGTCTGATTTTTAATGGAATATCTACATAGGGGTACAGAGGCCCATTATCAGCAACCATCACTCCTGTGTTCCAATGGCACGTTGTGTTAGCTAATCCTAAATTTATCATTTTACAATTCTAATTGATCATTAGAAAACCCTTTTTCAATTATGTTTGCACAACTGAAAATTGTTGTTCTGATTAAACAACACTTTTTAACTATAATAAATACTACAGTATTTAATTTGCATATACCTCCCCTCCCCCATATCACAATTTGTGCCACCATTAAGTGAGAAACCTACAGGTAACTGACAAAATAAAGGAAAGACCAACATAACTGGCAGCTTCATTAAATAGTACTCGCAAAACAATTTCTCAATTTCCACCTGACTGACGTGCCCAAAGTAAACTGCCTGTAGCTCAGGCCCTGAAGCCAGGATATGCATATAATTGGTACCATTGGAAAGAAAACACTTTGACGTTTGTAGAAATGTTAAAATAATGTAGGAGACGATAACTCAATAGATATGGTAGGAGAAAATCCAAAGAAAAACCAACCAGAATCTTTTTTTTGAGAGAGCGTGCTCTTACAATGGAAAGTATAGGGGCATTCTGAATTCTAGCTCCCAGGATGCAATTCCTATTGCTTCCACAGGGTGTCAGCAGTCTATGTTTAAGGTTTCAGGCTTGTAACTTCCAAAACAAATAAGGAATATGAGTTTTAGTACAAGGACACAGTCTTGGAAATTCGTGTTTGGGCGTGTGATGAAGACAAGACGCACCTGCTAAAATCGGTTTCCTATTGAACATACTTCTTTCCGTAAGAAATATTATAGTTTGAATACATTTTAGGGTATCTGAGGAGTAGATAGAAATGTATTTTGACTTGTTTAAACAAAGTTTAGCGGTAGATTTTCGGATTCCTTTCTCTGCATGTTGAACGAGTGGATTACTCAAATCGATGGCGCCATCTAAATGGACTTTTGGGGATATAAAGAAGGATTTTATCTAACAAAACGACACTACATGTTATAGCTGGGACCCTTTGGATAACAAATCAGAGGAAGATTTTCAAAAAGTAAGTGAATATTTCATCGCTATTTGTGACTTTATGAAACCTGTGCCGGTGGAAAAATATTGTGATGTGGGGCGCCGTCCTCAAACAATCGCATGGCTTGCTTTCGCTGTAATGGCAACTGTAAATCGGACAGTGCAGTTAGATTAACAAGAATTTAAGCTTTCAACCGACATAAGACACTTGTATGTACCTAAATGTTTAATATCCATAATTTGTATGATTATTTATTTGAATTGCACGCCCTCCAGTTTCACCGGAAGTTGTCCCGCTAGCGGGACGTCATTAAATAGTACCCGCAAAACACCAGTCTCAACGTCAACAGTGAAGAGGCGACTCCGAGATGCTGGCCTTCTAGGCAGAGTTCCTCTGTCCAGTGTCTGTGTTCTTTTGCCCATCTTAATCTTTTATTTTTATTGGCCAGTCTGAAATATGGCTTTTTCTTTGCAACTCTGCCTAGAAGGCCAGCATCCCAGAGTTGCCTCTTCACTGTTGATGTTGAGACTGGTGTTTTGCGGGTACTATTTGATGAAGCTGCCAGTTATGTTGGTCTTTCCTTTATTTTGTCAGTTACCTGTAGGTTTCTCACTTAATGGTGGCACAAATTGTGATATGGGGGAGGGGAGGTATATGCAAATTAAATACTGTAGTATTTCTTATAGTTAAAAAAGTTTTTTTGAGGATAATAAGGTAGTATTCTACATTAAACTACAAAATTATATAGTAAGTACTACACATGATCGAGGGATACTACAGTGTGTAGTATAGTATTCTACATTATACAAAATATCACTATAGAATTCTATTGTAAGTACTGTAGTATTCTATAGTAAACTGTAGTATTTTTTCATGTGGGTGAATGCAGTACAGCACATAAACATCACGTTCATTATGGGTTTCTATAAACAAGACAAGTTCTCCAGTACTTTTGTATACTTTTTAGTCAGTAATTCTGAAAGTAAAAAACATATTTAGTAGTCGCCAAAGTTGGGGAACATTTCAAGACATACTGAAGTTGTGCAGTTGAAGTATTCTTGCCACCACATGCTGATTGTTGACTCGACTGCCTCTGCATGATGATGACATTCCTTTCAATTAAGGTTTTACAGAACTCACAGATCTGTTTAATTGTTTAGTTAATTAGTTGTCTATATAAAAATAAATGATAATTAACAACTGATGGGAGTTATTATATAACAGAAGAACTTTGAAATGTAATCTTCATTCTAATCATAGTTCGATAAATTGCTGAGGGTTGACTTATTTTCTGATGGACTTTCAGCGCTAGCAAGTGGCCAAATGCAATACATCAGCGAGGGACCAATAGATATTGGTAGAAGATTGTCATATTTTTCTACAATTTATCTGACTGAAATGTTACATGTAGCAAGATACCCTGTTTGTTACGGCATAAGATGTTCACCATTGGCAGTCCAACAGATATTTGGGGACACTGGAACGTCACTGAAAGATTGTCATGCTTGCCATCGTATTAGTCAGAGAAATGTCTAGTAGAACATTTTCATAATCTGTTTACCGTTCTCTAAAACTGTTGTCAGAGTTTTAGAATGAACAAACTACATATTTTGTTTGTTATGTGATAAAAAACGTACTGAACTTCAGTAAATTGGTAATCGCCTCTACTCATGAGTGAGAACTTACCGGTATGATTGCGCATCCACACAAGGTCATTGGCACGTGTGCATGCTGTCATACGATCTAATTGCGTTACAAGAGGCTTCAGAAGAAGATAAGACTATCCTGGCAGAAACAGTTTGAAGTTGTAAAGAACATATTATCTGCATAAAAAATGGCTAGAGGAAGTCGCAGTGCCAGTCCTTCTTCGGCACCAACCAGGTAATGTGTTTTGAACGATTATGCAACTTGGTCAGATGCCGATTTATTAAAATGTTAACAGCCTCGTTTGCTTAGCAGTTAACTTGTTATAGTGTCCATATGCATAACTGTAATTGAATGACACACAGCTGTTTTAGAAACACAGCCCTAAAACTACTGCCATATGACTGACACTTTTCCTAATAGTTGTCTGCATCACAAAAGTCCTTAGCTAGATTTGTGGGTCATTTTTCAGTTCTTGGCCCCAAGGGCAGTGGGTAGAAGGTCAGCATTTGCTAGAAAAGTTTGCATAAACCAAAGAACAAATTATGCCATCAATTTTAAATAATTGCTGTTTCTTATTGTCATTCAGACTGTTTTCCTGCACATATTTGTTCTTGGTGATAATAATCTATGTGGAGGTATAAGATTAGAGATCAGCTGTTTACTAACCAATAGAGGCCAAATCTTTGAATGCATGCATCCTCCGAAGATGGAGAGGGACAATTCATGGCTTGATCAGAGGAAGGTGGTCAGGGAGATGGTTGATGAAGAGTCTGGTGATGATCATATAGATCAGTGGTTCCCAGACTTTAAACTTACTCTTGAAAGTTGTAATAGTAGAATGCGCAAGGTGCAATTTGTAAATTGGGTAGTGCATCATCAGTTCTTTTTGTCATGTTAGTCATTGCATACCTTAGAGCTATTTATAACTTGTCAGAAATGTTCAGATCAACTAGCCCATGTCAGCTAAACATTTTTGTTTTTTTAGCCCATAGATATTGTTGTAATTTTTGTCACTCATATCATATGAATACACATTAGACATTGCAAAATGTATAGAATTGCAAGAAAATTTGCTTTAAAAGTGCAACATTTTCTTCGCACCCCATGACAAAATGTGTAGAATTGCAGGAAATAAGCTTTAAACCTGTTTCTCCACCAACAAGAGGGGTGTGAACAGTTTGTGTCATGAACAGTGCTTTTCCCATAGAAATAGACATGGTATGCGCGCACGGGGGAGGGGGAGGGGGGGGTGCAGGATGTTCCCCGATGCTGAAGGGGGGCCCCGGGTGAAAAGGTTTGGGAACCCCTGATGTAGATAATGTAATGTATCAGGTAATGCAAGGCTGTCTGATTCAACAAAATAACAATTGTAATCAGTGCAAGTGATGTCAGAGCAAAATTATGATGTTACATCAGTCTGACCCCCCTCCCCCTTAGGTATGTTGATGTTCCATTTTAGAGGCCATGTTCTCTTCATTGTGTGCTCTCTTCTATTTCCAGCTCATCCCCGGCCCATCATGCCCCGGCCGCTCCGCCCCGGCCGCTCCAGCCCCGTCAGCCCTCGCCGCTCCTGCCGCGCCCCAAGGGCCCGGCCTCATGGCCCAGATGGTCACCACCGCAGCAGGGGTTGCAGTGGGCTTTGCCATGGGCCACATCATGGACAGTGCCCTCACAGGCGCCTTCAGTGGTGGCAGCAGCTCTGAATCAGTCAAACCTGCCGCCAGCACATACCAAGTGAGCAGGGCAGGGGGCCAGTGAGAGCCTGTGAATGGAAATAGGCCATTTTCCAATACTCCTAAATAGCTTCCTCTTCTTCAGGAACATTGACAGGTGATAGGGATTGATAGAGTTTCACCATAGGTTATTCCATTCACCAGAACAGTGGACAAGAAGTGTTGGCATGTGGACTAATATGTTGTTGAGTTGTGTTCTTACACTGGTACAGTCATGCCCTATGAGAGATGTATGACTGCGCATGTGCGAAAATAAATAAAGCGCATTTTCCCCCGTTCTGGTTAAGACACCAATGATGAACATGTGTGTTTATTCCTCCGTTAAGTAAACCGGTATTCCTGTCCTGAAGATGTCAGCACCAACAGGTTATGGGCCCAGGAGGGAACATGGAAGCCGATGGAATAGATTATATTTCGACGGAGATGAAAAAAACTACGAGTTATGGGAGACAAAGTTTTTGGGGCACTTGCGTTTGCTTGGGCTAAAGGCCGCCATATTGAGCGTGGATGAAGATGAAGAAGACAGAGAGAAAAATGAAGAAGCCTACGCCGAATTGATACAGGTTTTGGATGATAAAAGCCTTTCCCTGATAATGAGAGAAGCAGCAGATGATGGGAGAAAAGCGTTGAAGATATTGAGGGAACATTATGCAGGTAAAGGGAAGCCACGTGTGATTAGCCTCTACACTGAACTAACTTCTCTTCAGAAAGCCGCTGACGAAAGTGTTACGGACTATATCATTCGTGCTGAGACGGCTATCACAGCACTGAGAAATGCTGAAGAGACTTTAAGTGACGGGCTGTTGATTGCAATGATTCTGAAAGGTTTGCCCGAATCATTTAAGCCGTTTGCCATCCACATAACGCAGAGTGACGAGCCGACAACTTTTGGCAAGTTCAAAACCAAGTTGAGGAGCTATGAAAGCACCGAGAAGTTTAGCGCCATTTCCACTGACGACAACGTGATGAAGGCAAGTAACATTAAAGTTAGCTGGCCAAGAGGGAGAGATAAAGGGACCGAGATAACCTGCTTCAACTGTGGCCAGAAAGGGCACAAGGCCCGGGAATGTACCGTTACTGGAGAGCGCAAAGAACGGAGAAAGTGGTGTAGTTTTTGCAAGAGCTCCACTCATACTGACGCAAATTGCAGACGAAAAAGAAGAGACAATGTGAAACAAGCAACAGATGCTGAAAGCCACACATTTGCATTCAGAATAAGTGACTGTCAGGTTAGTGGACTGAAACAGAAAGGGCTGATGGTTGATACGGGAGCAACGTCACATATAGTCACGGACATCGGGAAGTTTAAAGAGTTTGACGAGACTTTCAAACCGGAAAAACATTCCGTGGAGCTGGCTGACGGAACAAGAACGAATGGTGTCGCGGAGAGGAGAGGTGCAGCGGAGGTTTACCTGAGAGACAACACGGGTCGTCGGGTAAAAACAACGCTGATGAAGGCGCTGTACGTGCCGTCGTTTCCACAGGACATTTTCTCTGTTAAAGCAGCGACAGCCAACGGAGCTTCAGTCAACTTTCGACAGGGGTGTAACAAGCTCATTCACAAGAACGGTACCACTTTTGACATCGAGGAGTACGATAGACTTTACTATCTTAACACTGTAAGTGATGAATATGATGATGGATGTCATGGGTGCTATGATATTCACACATGGCACAAAATTCTTGGACACTGTAATTTTGAGGATGTGTCAAAGTTAGAAAATGTGACAGAGGGAATGAAAATCACAGGTAAAATTGACAAATCTACCCTCAACTGTGAAATCTGCACTCAGGGAAAATTTGTTCAGAGCAGAAACAGAGAGCCTGATGAAAAAGCAAAAGCGGCTCTTGAGCTTGTGCACACTGATTTGGCTGGCCCTATTGAGCCAGAGGCGAAAGATGGGTTCAGATATACTCTAGCATTTACGGATGATTATTCAGGGGCAGTTTTTGTGTATTTCCTAAAAGCAAAGAGTGATACTGTAAAAGCTACTGAGAAGTTTATTGCTGATGTGGCCCCTTATGGGAAAATAAAGTGTGTCAGGTCAGATAATGGCACAGAATTCACAGCCAAAGAGTTCCAGTCACTGCTCAGTAAGAACGCCATAAGACATGAAACTTCAGCCCCTTACTCACCCCATCAAAATGGGACGGCTGAGAGAAATTGGAGAACATTGTTCGAAATGGCAAGATGCATGCTACTTGAAAGCAACCTACCAAAGAACTTGTGGACATATGCTGTAATGACTGCTGCAGTAATTCGCAATAGGTGTTACAATAAGCGTGTAGGACAGACTCCACACTACATGTTTACTGGGAGAAAGCCTGATCTTTCAAAGATGAAAGAATTTGGATCTGTTTGCTATGCATATAGACAGAACAAGAAAAAGTTAGACTCAAGATGTGAAAAGGGTATTTTTGTCGGGTATGATAAAAATAGTCCAGCATACCTAGTCTACTACCCAGACACTGGGAAAGTTCTTAAAAACAGATTAGTCAAGTGTGTTACAAAAGGTGTAGTCGAACACCAAACTCAGACAGATTTGGAAATCAGTGATGATCTTCATGGGGAGAGATTTGAAAACCCCATGCCGAAAGCCAAGATGGCAGATCAAAACTCAGAAGAGACACAAGATGTGCAAATTGAGACTTCAGATGGTCAGAGTCCACGCTATCCAGACAGAGCGAGGATGAAACCCCAGTACTTAAAAGACTATGAGTGTAAAGTGAAATGTGATGACCAGATACCACCTAGTGTTGACTACTGCTACAGAGTAATGTGCAATGCACCACAAACCTTCAAAGAAGCAATGATTTCACCAAAATCAGAGATTTGGGCTACTGCTATGAAGGAGGAGATGGATTCCCTTAGGGAAAATGATACATTCACATTAACCACACTGCCAGAGGGTAAAAATGCAGTGGGGGGCAGGTGGGTCTATGCGGTCAAAAACAATTCAGATGAGACTGAGACATACAAGGCAAGATATGTTGCAAAGGGGTATAGTCAAGTGGCAGGAATAGACTATAAGGAGACTTTTTCTCCAACTGCAAATATGACATCAGTACGCTGTTTGATGCAGCTAGCAGCTCAGTATGACTTAGAGTTACATCAGATGGATGTCAAAACAGCATATCTACATGCTCCTATTGACTGTGAAGTGTACATGGAGCAACCAGAGGGTTTTGAAGTCAGGTCAGATACAGGTGAGCAACTAGTCTGCAAACTGAACAAGTCACTGTACGGCCTGAAACAGTCAGGAAGGAACTGGAACAAAATGTTGCATGATCACCTTAGTGAAAATGGTTTTACACAGAACCCAGCTGATCACTGTGTTTATAACAAACAAACTGCAACAGAAAGGATCATTTTGATAATTTGGGTCGATGATCTAATTATCGCTGCTAGTGATAGTGACTCACTCACAAGTGTAAAAGAAATGTTACGTGAAAAATGTAAGATGAAAGATCTTGGGAGGCTTGGACATTTCCTAGGCATTGATTTTACACAAAGTGAAGGGAAAATAACGATGAACCAAACAAGGTATATAACCAAGATACTGGAAAGGTTTGGTATGTCAGACTGTAAAACAAGGTCAACACCATGTGAACAAAAACCAAACTTTGATGGTGATGGTGAACTTATTGATTCAAAAAGGTATCGTGAAGTGATAGGCAGCTTGATATATGTGATGACATGTACAAGACCGGATATCAGTTGGATTGTCAGCAAGCTGTCACAATACCTATCAGAACCAAAAGAGCAACACTGGATAGCAGCTAAACATGTGTTGAGGTACTTAAAGGGAACAATGAATCAGGAGTTGTGTTACAAAAAGGGGGTGGAAAAACTCAACCTCATAGCATATAGTGATGCTGATTGGGCAGCAGATCAAAGTGACAGACGAAGCATAACAGGGTATTGTTTTAGTTTAACTAAATGTGGACCTGTCATTTCATGGAGGTCTAAGAAGCAGCCAACAGTAGCTTTATCTACATGTGAAGCAGAGTACATGGCACTGGCTGCTACTACACAAGAAAGTTTGTACCTTGTACAGTTATTGGGCGAGATGGATAGTGAGTGCCAATATACACCAGTAACAATCTTTGAAGATAACCAAGGTGCAATTGCTCTGTCAAAGAACCCAGTGTGTCGTCAGAGATGTAAACATGTCGACATCAGATATCATTTCATTCGATCTGCACTCAGTGATGGTAAAATAAGTATTGAATATTGTCCAACGGCAGACATGGCTGCAGATGTTTTGACTAAACCTGTAACGAAGTTCAAAAATGAAAAATTCTTGGGTTACATGTTTGGAATATAAACTGACATTTGTGAGATGAATAACTGTAAGCTAAATGTGTTGATAAAGTTAGGTTGAATACGACTTGTACAGTATAAGAGCAAGTGGGGGTGTTGGCATGTGGACTAATATGTTGTTGAGTTGTGTTCTTACACTGGTACAGTCATGCCCTATGAGAGATGTATGACTGCGCATGTGCGAAAATAAATAAAGCGCATTTTCCCCCGTTCTGGTTAAGACACCAATGATGAACATGTGTGTTTATTCCTCCGTTAAGTAAACCGGTATTCCTGTCCTGAAGATGTCAGCACCAACAAGAAGGAAGTAATTTATGTTGGGCCGTTGTACTGGCAAAGCCTACCTGAAATCCTACCTAAATTCGATTCACCTGACAATGAGTGTCTTGTCTGAAAAGAACAGCCAAAGATAGGTTGTTCTGACAGTACTAAATTGGTGTGGCTCGTTGGACAGCAGAGGATGTCTCTGACTTTGGCAGCCCTGGAGAGATAAGCTACTGCCCTAAGGGGTTTGACTTCTCAGCTTTCAAATGTACATTTTAGGAAACAGAATTGGACCTAACAACATTGTTTGACACTCAGTATTGTGCCATTGAAAAACAGAAATAACTCTCTCTGTTATGTGTCCAAAACACAGAGGCAGGGATTTGGGGTATTTACAGATGTGACGTCGCAGGTTGATATATCACAGTTTGATTTCTTGATAGTTTTTCTGAAAATGGAACTAGACCTGTCCTAGAAAGCCCAAACTCCTCCCTTCAGCTAAGTGAGGCCATGCAAGCGACCCATTCACTCACTAAGAAGTGTCACATTATACTCCTTGATGTCAGACATTGACTCTACATGACGACTGAGGCAATTTAATCTGGCGCTGACAGTATTACAACAGCTAGAAAGAGTTTTGGATGAAGCAAACTATTAAAGGATTGTCTGGCCCATGGGATGTCTGAAAAGTGGCATTACTCCAACAAGATTAGTTCTGGTATTTATACAATTATGGTTGATGAATTTGATCACTTAGTATTATATCATGTAAGCCTGCCATTGAGGTATTGGAAGCAGAACATCATGTAACCTAGCCATAGCAATGGAATGCCCTAGATGCAGTAAACAAGGAACATAAAAGATAGCTTGTCGATACTGTTCTATGAAATTTATGCAGAACTAATTCAAAAGGTGCATTATGCAGAAATGTATCGATAATTTAAATTTGCCTTGAATTTCCATGAAAGTATACAGCACGGTACTTGGAATGGCCAAACCAGACATTCGTCAGTAAACAAGCAACATTATGCAACTTTGAAATCTTCTATCAAGTAATTGCACTCCGTGTGATGCCAGGATATCAACCTCTCCATCAACGTGATCAAGACAAAGGAGATGATTGTGGACTACAGAAAAAGGAGGGCTGAGAACGCTCCCATTCTCATCAATGGGGTTGTAGTGGAGCAGGTTGAGAGCTTCAAGTTCCTTGGTGTCCACATCACCAACAAACTATCATGGTCCAAACACAACAAGACAGTTGAAGAGGGCACGACAACGCCTATTCCCCCTCAGGAGACTGAAAAGATTTGGCATGGGTTCTCAGATCCTCAAAAAGTTCTACAGCTGCACCATCGAGAGCATCCTGACTGGTTGCATCACCGCCTGGTATGGCAACTGCTCGGCCTCCTTGACACAAGGCACTACAGAGGGTAGTGAGTACGACCCAGTCCATCACTGGGGCCAAGCTTCCGGCCATCCAGGACCTCTATAACAGGCGGTGTCAGAGGAAAGTCCAAAAAGGACTCCAGCCAACCTATTCATAGACTGTTCTCTCTGCTACCGCACGGAAAGTGGTACCGGAGCACCAAGTCTAGGTCCAAAAGATTTCTAAACAGCTTCTAACCCCAAGCCATAAGACTCCTGAACAGTTAATGAAATGGCTACCCGGACTATTTGCGTTGTCCCCACCCCCATTTTTACGCTGCTGCTACTCTCCGTTTATTAGCCATGCATAGTCACTTTACTTCTACCTAGATGTACATATTACCTCAATTACCTCGACTAACTGGTGCCCCCGCACATTGACTCTGTACCGGTACCCCCTGTATATACCCTGAATATAGCCTCGCTATTGTTATTTTATTGTTTCTCCTTAATTATTAGTTATTTTTATTATTATTTTTTTTTTCTTTTTTTTTTACTTCAGTTTATTTTAGTAAATACTTTAACACTTTTTTTCTTAACTGCATTGTTGGTTAAGGGCTTGTAAGTGAACACTTCACTGTAAGGTCGACACCTGTTGTATTTGGCGCATATGACATAAAAAATGGAAATGTTGCATAATGTATCTGAGCTAGCATGGAGATAATGACTGTCACACTGAAGTCAAATCAATACTTGTTTACAGTAGTGCAGATGTCTACAGTATCTTTGACAAGTGTGTGTGTGTGTATCTGTGCCATTATAGGAGGCCGCTCGACCTGTCTCCTCCCAGCCGGGCCCATGCATGTTTGAGGTGCGACAGTTCCTAAACTACGCCACCACTCAGGCTGACCTCAGCTTGTGCGAGGGCTTCAATGAGGCGCTCAAACAGTGCAAAGGCTCACACGGTAAGGTACTCATTAATGATTGGTAGTTATGAACACCCAATTGTATCACAGGACACTGGGTTAAATTAGTGATGTAGAATAAATAGACCATAGCTGTGTTCGAATACTCATACTAGCCGTACTATTTGTGACGTGAATTGAGTATATAGTATGCTTATTGGTCATAGTATGGATATAGTTAGTATGCCAAATGTTCCTGGATGTCGTACTAAATTCGCCAAAATATGAAGTATACACGCAGAGGACACTATTTCTGTACTTTAGGGCCCAAAATGCAATTCTTCAGGAAATGGGCGTGTCTTCACATCTTTCACAGATTTGAAGGAAATGGTGGAAAATATACAGTCGAAGTACAACGAGAGCGGATACAAATTCATTCCTTTAACTAATTGACACATGTTAAGAAAATGTTGAGCAATGTAATAAAGTAATGACTTTTCAAATGAGTTACCTTACACGTTATTGGCTGACATTTTGTTAGCTACGCTGTCCTTACGAACCACATAGCGTATCATTACAGCAGTATGTACCGGTATGTTGTTAGCTAGCTACTTATACATCAAACTTGCCAGGATATTAACTATAGGCTATCTAACGAACCACCCAACGTTTATTGAGTTGATTATTCCCGTCATTCTTAGTTTAGCTGGACATTCGGGTGATTTTGTAAATACGCTCTGGCTATCTACTCCGATTTATACCCATTGAATATGGCCGGTATCAGTAAGTGTCATCAAAAAAGCATAATTAAATTGTTGCCAGCGGCAGTTACAGTCACCAATGCTCTGGATAACATGAAAACTGCCTAACCAGCTCTGCAAGTAAAATGGTCAGAGTGGTCTCATTTGTGTCTGGAAGTAGCTAGCAAGCTAGCCAACGTTAGCTTGGGTGCTTGACTGCCGTTGTAAGGTCAGAACGCTCAAATCAACCCTACTCCTCGGCCTGAACGTCCAGTGTGCGCTCTGAGAGCGAAACGCTCTGAATTTACAAACACACTCTGGCACTCCAGATTGAATTTAAGAACACACCCGATGTCTTAAAATGTCTAACCAGTCATTTGTTATGCTAGCAAGAGTTTGCATAGCAACAGCATCAACTTCCGGTAGACGGGCAAAGAGCTAGTGTGCTCAACTGAAAGCATACTGTTCCTTTACAGTATACTAAAATGAACTAATAGTATGTAGTGTATATACTCATTAAGTGTACAGTATGTTTAGTATGGGTATTCGAACACAGCTCATGAATGTCTACAACATTTCTGCTCAAGGGAGTGATCTAGAATTCAGTGGTATAACCAGAAGATATTTACATTCTTGTTCTATTTTTATTATGCTATTGGGAATGCCATTTGGTTATGCACATTTACTTGACTTGGCTATGCATATTTCAACACACCACACAATATATGGATGTGCATGTTTTGTTCAGTGTAATGCTTTGTTTTTTCGTTTGTATATATTCTTTAGTATTTATCCTTTTCCGAGCCCTAACTGTTTTTAGAATATGATTTGCAGATAGTTATTTTATGAATCAATTGACCTTGTCTTGTTGTTTTTCCTGCAGGTGTTACATCACTGGTTTGATCAAGGATGTTAGGAGTCAAAACAAGACACCGTTTTCAAATGAACACATCGTAGCGTAGACAGATGTGCCACTCGGTCATGAAATCAACTCTATTCAACTCTCCACTGTAACAAGAAAGGAATTATGTTTGTTCACTGTTGATATGTCACGAAATGTATGCTGTATGATTTTTTATTTTTTTGGTAATGTATATGAGATTGTGAAATAAAGAGCTGCTATTTACTTTCTACTGGATTCCTCTGTTCAGCATTTTTATTGTCTGTCATGTTTAACAACCTAAAGGATGGTTAAATAGTTTGCTTGTCCATCCTTAAAATGACCCTTGGAATGAAGTGCTTCAGACGAGAGAAATTAAACATGTAGGTATCCAAGTGAGAATATTGATAGAAGAGAAATGCATAATGAATCTTGTGTGCTCTGCTTTACTCTTCTGTGTAGAAAAAATATATTCACTATATTGTCAATTAACCTCTTAATGATCTGACCCTTTTTTTTTCATTTCTGCCTAAAATGGACCTGAAGCAAGGATATGCATATTCTTGATACCATTTGAATGGAAACACTTTGAAGTTTGTGGAAATGTGAAATTAATGTAGGAGAATATAACACATTAGATCTGGTAAAAGATGAAGAAAAAAAACATGTTTATATTATCTTTGAAATGCAAGAGAAAGGCCAAAATACAATATTGCAGTTTAAGTGACATTTAGATTTTTACCACTAGATGGCAGCAGTGTGTGCGTAAAGTTTCAGATTCATCCAATGGAGCATTACAATACTGCACAGTATTTTGTATAAAGTCTGCCAAAATGTGCCGAATTGGTCAATTTTCAAGGACATAACTATAGAAAACATACAAAAATGATATGGTAATAAAACATTTCAGTTTACACACTCCCAGGAATGTCATACATGATGGATCATTAGCTTATACACTAACTTTCACACATCTAGATGGCCGGGCGGGTTGGGTGTGGAGCCAGAGATCGCAGGGGTTCAAACTGTAGAACCCAGTTCCTATATTTGAAAATAAAAATAGATTTTATCAAACAAGACTATGCTACATTTTATCTCTGTAGTCATTTACAACAATGTCTACACTGTATTTCTGATCAATTTTTGAACAGTAGTGTGTATTTTTTATTTGACAATTCATAGGACCAACATTGTCCACAACAATGTTTTTATTTTTTTATCATATGCCATGGGATGCTATCTAATATGATAATGGCCAATCCTCAAATGGTTTTAGTTTTTGAGATACCCCTACCGGAGGTATCTCTAAGGTCACCCATATATGAAATGGATGGTTGTATAAAAACATTTGACTGCAAAAGTGGTTAAGTTAATAGATATTGTGACCCCCCTTAACTCAAACAGTGTATATCATCTATGAATATTTGTGTTTAACAGACAACTTACCGAGTCAAATGTTCTCTCATTCAGTGCAGTATGGTCATGTCTGACAAAAATACATACAGTAACATGGTTTTTGATGATATGGCTCTTGCAATTTGCTATATGGAAAACACAGAATAATGCCTGGCTGGAGGGGGGTGGGCCACATACAGTAAGCTCATGTAACCCAAAATTGCAAGGTCTGAAATTACTAAAATGTGGAATACATGTTGTCAGTTGTTGTCATTATTTTATAATACACTGCTCAAAAAAATAAAGGGAACACATAAACAACACAATGTAACTACAAGTCAATCACACTTCTGTGAAATCAAACTGTCCACTTAGGAAGCAACACTGATTGACAATAAAATTCACATGCTGTTGTGCAAATGGAATAGACAACAGGTGGAAATTATAGGCAATTAGCAAGACACCCCCAATAAAGGAGTGGTTCGGCAGGTGGTGACCACAGACCACTTCTCAGTTCTTATGCTTCCTGGCTGATGTTTTGGTCACTTTTGAATTCTGGCGGTGCTTTCACTCTAGTGGTAGCATGAGACGGAGTCTACAACCCACACAAGTGGCTCAGGTAGTGCAGCTCATCCAGGATGGTACATCAATGCGAGCTGTGGCAAGAAGGTTTGCTGTGTCCGTCAGCGTAGTGTCCAGAGCATGGAGGCGCTACCAGGAGACAGGCCAGTACATCAAGAGATGTGGAGGAGGCCGTAGGAGGGCAACAACCCAGCAGCAGGACCGCTACCTCAGCCTTTGTGCAAGGAGGAGCAGGAGGAGCACTGCCAGAGCCCTGCAAAATGACCTCCAGCAGGCCACAAATGTGCATGTGTCTGCTCAAACAGTCAGAAACAGACTCCATGAGGGTGGTATGAGGGCCCGACGTCCACAGGTGGGGGTTGTGCTTGCAGCCCAACACCGTGCAGGACATTTGGCATTTGCCAGAGAACACCAAGATTGGCAAATTCGCCACTGGCGCCCTGTGCTCTTCACAGATGAAGCAGGTTCACACTGAGCACATGTGACAGCCGTGACAGAGTCTGGAGACGCCGTGGAGAACGTTCTGCTGCCTGCAACATCCTCCAGCATGACCGGTTTGGCAGTGGGTCAGTCATGGTGTGGGGTGGCATTTATTTGGGGGGCCGCACAGCCCTCCATGTGCTCGCCAGAGGTAGCCTGACTGCCATTAGGTACCGAGATGAGATCCTCAGACCCCTTTTGAGACCATATGCTGGTGCGGTTGGCCCTGGGTTCCTCCTAATGCAAACAATGCTAGACCTCATGTGGCTGGAGTGTGTCAGCAACTTATTGTGGGAAGCTTGTGGAAGGCTACCCAAAACGTTAGACCCAAGTTAAACAATTTAAAGGCAATGCTACCAAATGCTAATTGAGTGTATGTAAACTTCTGACCCACTGGGAATGTGATGAAAGAAATAAAAGCTGAAATAAATAATTCTCTCTACTATTATTCTGACATTTCACATTCTTAAAATAAAGTGGTGATCCTAACTAACCTAAGACAGGGAATTTTTACTAGGATTAAATGTCAGGAATTGTGAAAAACTGAGTTTAAATGTATTTGGCTAATGTGTATGTAAACTTCCGACTTCAACTCTATTAATACAATAACATAAAGGGGTAGATCAGGGCTGCAACCACCAAACACTTCCTCTGTCTACCCTAGACTTACTGGTGTGTGCCTCTGGTTGGACACCGAGTCTACTGTCCGCAATTGTATTGTGTAGGTTAGACTATTGCGCAACACACAAAACTATTCCTATTAATTATTCTGGATTTAATGACAACAAATTACATAGCCCATTGGGTTTATTCACAATATCATCTGGTAAGGAAATAACATGCCAAATACATTTTGTTTTCCATGTTAGAATTTTAAACAATGCAAGCCTACTTGAACTTGAATTTGTAGCTCAGAAATAGGCCTACCTTAAAAATAAGACATTTCCGCAATTTTGTGCTTGAAAGATTATTGTAATTATTGTAGCCAATTTATGTTATTCTGATCCCTTATAATTATTCATGATTTCATATTTGATCCGTCTGCTTCAATTGAAGGGTGTTGCACTACTCTGTTGCGGTAAAACCATGTGTGGTTATTATTAGGACGACAACATCTAATGTTGGCTTCAACTTGATGTTCCATACAAATCCTTCCATTAAAAAAAGGAACCTGGTTTTTGGTCACTTTCTCATCATAAAAACAGTGATGGTGAGATTAATGCTACCCACAAAAATCACATTGTAGACTATGCAGCCAATCTATTTAGTCAGGCAATGTCCACATTATTTTCACATATTTTAGAATGTAATAATAATTTCAACATCAATGCATTGGCAAGGCCTGAAAATACATTATTCTTAAACTGGTAATAGCCTACATTTTTTTTTTTTTTTACACTTTTTGCATGCTTTTGGTAGGAGGGGGTTCTACAGTGAGGGAAAAAAGTATTTGATCCCCTGCTGATTTTGTACGCTTGCCCACTGACAAATAAATGATCAGTCTATAATTTTAATGATAGGTTTATTTGAACAGTGAGAGACAGAATAACAACAAAAAAATCCAGAAAACCGCATGTCAAAAATGTTATAAATTGATTTGCATTTTAATGAGGGAAATAAGTATTTGACCCCCTCTCAATCAGAAAGATTTCTGGCTCCCAGGTGTCTTTTATACAAGTAACGAGCTGAGATTAGGAGCACACTCTTAAAGGGAGTGCTCCTAATCTCAGCTTGTTACCTGTATAAAAGTCACCTGTACACAGAAGCAATCAATCAATCAGATTCCAAACTCTCCACCATGGCCAAGACCAAAGAGCTCTCCAAGGATGTCAGGGACAAGATTGTAGACCTACACAAGGCTGGAATGGGCTACAAGACCATCGCCAAGCAGCTTGGTGAGAAGGTGACAACAGTTGGTGCGATTATTCGCAAATGGAAGAAACACAAAAGAACTGTCAATCTCCCTCGGCCTGGGGCTCCATGCAAGATCTCACCTCGTGGAATTGCAATGATTATGAGAACGGTGAGGAATCAGCCCAGAACTACACGGGAGGATCTTGTCAATGATCTCAAGGCAGCTGGGACCATAGTCACCAAGAAAACAATTGGTAACACACTACGCCGTGAAGGACTGAAATCCTGCAGCGCCCGCAAGGTCCCCCTGCTCAAGAAAGCACATATACATGCCCGTCTGAAGTTTGCCAATGAACATCTGAAGGATTCAGAGGACAACTGGGTGAAAGTGTTGTGGTCAGATGAGACCAAAATGGAGCTCTTTGGCATCAACTCAACTCACCGTGTTTGGAAGAGGAGGAATGCTGCCTATGATCCCAAGAACAAATCAAATCAAATCAAATGTATTTATATAGCCCTACTTACATCAGCTGATATCTCAAAGTGCTGTACAGAAACCCAGTCTAAAACCCCAAACAGCAAGCAATGCAGGTGTAGAAGCACGGTGGCTAGGAAAAACTCCCTAGAAAGGCCAAAACCTAGGAAGAAACCTAGAGAGGAATCAGGCTATGAGGGGTGGCCAGTCCTCTTCTGGCTGTGCCGGGTGGAGATTATAACAGCACATGTCCTAGATGTTCAAATGTTCATAAATGACCAGCATGGTCAAATAATAATAATCATAGTAGTTGTCGAGGGTGCAACAAGTCAGTAACACAAGAGTAAGTGTCAGTTGGCTTTTTCATAGCCGTCAAACATGGAGGTGGAAACATTATGCTTTGGGGGTGTTTTTCTGCTAAGGGGACAGGACAACTTCACCGCATCAAAGGGACGATGGACGGGGCCATGTACCGTCAAATCTTGGGTGAGAACCTCCTTCCCTCAGCCAGGGCATTGAAAATAGGTCGTGGATGGGTATTCCAGCATGACAATGACCCAAAACACACGGCCAAGGCAACAAAGGAGTGGCTCAAGAAGAAGCACATTAAGGTCCTGGAGTGGCCTAGCCAGTCTCCAGACCTTAATCCCATAGAAAATCTGTGGAGGGAGCTGAAGGTTCGAGTTGCCAAACGTCAGCCTCGAAACCCTTAATGACTTGGAGAAGATCTGCAAAGAGGAGTGGGACAAAATCCCTCCTGAGATGTGTGCAAACCTGGTGGCCAACTACAAGAAACGTCTGACCTCTGGGATTGCCAACAAGGGTTTTGCCACCAAGTACTAAGTCATGTTTTGCAGAGGGGTCAAATACTTATTTCCCTCATTAAAATGCAAATCATTTTATAACATTTTTGACATGCGGTTTTCTGGATTTTTTTGTTGTTATTCTGTCTCTCACTGTTCAAATAAACCTACCATTAAAATTATAGACTGATCATTTCTTTGTCAGTGGGCAAACGTACAAAATCAGCAGGGGATAAAATATTTTTTTCCCTCACTGCACTTACACAGTGTTGGAAAGGGATCACAGTAGTGATTGAATGAGGGTATGAGGCATGAGTTGAGGTGTTCAGAGGCTTGACCAGTGCAGGACAGGATTTTACTGGGAAGACAAAAAAACAATAACACAAGACATTACACAGTTAGACCAAAGAGCTAAGAATGAGTTAGTCCAAGCAAGGAGTAAAATCTTTGATGTGTAATAATGTGATTGTGTATGTGATTGACTCTACATACAGTAATGAGAGAAAATTAATAGGGGTACTCATAGTGCTTGGAAGAGAAACATTCAATGTGCCAGTGGATGAGCGGGCACATGAGACGCCATGGCTTCAGTTCATGTCAGGAGAATGGTAGTGGACAATGGTAGTGGAGTGGAGTAGTCACCACCTCTTAATCAGGGAACATGAGGGGACCTTGCTGTAAATACAAATAGCAGATGGGGGGGGTGGTAGTGAACCTGTTCAAACTGCAGCTACCTTATATTTGTTCATATAATTTATATTTAGACTACATTAGGAGGGGGATTTCCTCTACCCAGACACATAGACAACAACTGATAGACAATAGAACTCACAGGGCTGAGCTTGCTTTATGCATGTTTGCATCATGCAGGCCTATGCAACTGTAGGCCTTATGAAAAAACATGACTCACATTTGCCATCACAATGACTCACATCTGCCATTTAATAACTCACATCTGCCATGTCGATTGATTCATTCCAGGTAATACATTTGGATTAAAAACGTATAGGCAGCCTAGCCAGCCCAATGTTGAATATAATCAAAATTTGACCTGAACTTTCTCCTGACACACAAATGGACTATAAATACATAACGTTACCAATTAGTTTACCCTGACCTGATGGACAGGGCACATAGACTGTATGCAGCGGGTCTTATTAGTAGCCTACAGTTGATCAGCTGGAAAAATAGACTTGTTTTCATCCCATACAGCATGACAGATTTCTAATGTTCAGGTGTAGCCTGGGCTGCTGCAACATTTATGTGATGACTTTTTGCTTGTGTCTGTCCGGAGTGATTATGTGTTATCATCTTTGCTAAATAAACACCGGAGGAAAGTGCAAAGTCTACTTGAGCGCACACGAAAAAAATGTGCTGCGTCAACCTCTCTTTAATCTAACTTTTAATGGATGATGCATGGAAGCTATCAAATCATTTGGAATTGTTTTCGACATCCCAGAAAAGATGTTCAGCATGTAAAGAATCTTAACGTGCAATTACAGGCGGCTTGATGATAGGCTCCCTGTTAACCAGCTATACATTTGATACCAGTTGGTATTGAACGCCCTCACCTTTTCATCCTTATTCATGAAACTGATCTCAGGCAGATGTCGACCCTCGCTTTTAATTCACACATTTTCCGTGTACCCCCCTAGCAAGATGGCGCCGACAGAGATGGTCGCCTCTCTTCCAGTTCTTAGGAAACTACGCAGTATTTTTTTAATGTATTATTTCTTACATTGTTAGCCCAGAAAATCGTAACTTCTTATAGGCAGGTGGGACGGTAGCCAACATCCGGTGAAATTGCAGAGCGTGAAATTCAAACTACAGAATCTAAATATTTAACTTTCATAAAATCACAAGTGTAATACATCAAAATAAAGCTTAACTTCTTGGTAATCCAGCCGCTATGTGTCAGATTTCAAAAAGGCTTTGCGGCGAAAGCACACCATGCAATTATCTGAGGACAGCGCCCCGCATACAAAACCATGAAAAACATATTTCAACCAGGCAGGTGCGACACGAAAGTCAGAAATTGCGATATAATAAATGCCTTACCTTTGATGATCTTCTTCTGTTGGCACTCCAAAAGGTCCCAGTTACATCACAAATGGTCCTTTTGTTCGATAATGTCCTTCTTTATATCCATAAAAACTCAGTTTAGCTGGTGCGCTTCAGTTAATAATCCACCCAGTTTCCCTCCATCAAAATGCATACAAAATGAATCCCAAACGTTATTAATAAATTTTTCCAAACAAGTCAAACAACGTTTATAATCAAACCTTAGGTACCCTAATACGTAAATAAACGATCAAATTTAAGACGGAGAATCGTTATTGTCTTTACCGGAGGAAAATACCAAAGAACGCGTTCTCATTCTCGCGCTTGGAAACACTACAACCAAAATGGGAGCCACCTAGAAAAACTACAATTTCTGGCTCATTTTTCCAAAAACCAGCCTGAAGCTCTTTCTAAAGACCGTTGACATCTAGTGAAAGCCCTAGGAACTGCAATCTGTGAGGACTTCGCCTTATAATAAAAGTGACAGCCATGAAAATAGTGGTAGGCTGAACATTATTCTTTTTTGGGATGGTTTGTCCTCGGGGTTTCGCTTGCCATATCAGTTCTGTTATACTCACAGACATTATTCTAACAGTTTTAGAAACTTTAGAGTGTTTTCTATCCAAATCGACAATTATATGCATATCCTAGCTTCTGGGCCTGAGTAACAGGCAGTTTACTTTGGGCACGATTTTCATCCGGACGTGAAAATACTGCCCCCTACCCAAGAGAGGTTAAGTGTTATTACATACAGCAGGGAAGAACTATTGGATATAAGAGCGACGTCAACTTACCAACATTACGACCAGGAATACGACTTTTCCGAAGCGGATCCTTTGTTCGGACCACCCAGGACATTGGATCTAATCCCAGAGGCCGACCCAAAACAACAAGGTTGGCAAAATTAGGGCAAGGGTTGCCTTCCAGAGAGACATTGTAACATTCTCTGTTTCACGGAAACATGGCTCTCTCGGGATATGTTGTCGGAATCGAAACAGCCACCGGGTTTCTTCATGCGTTGCGCTGACATAAATAATCATCTCTATGGGAAAAAGAAGGGAGGGGTGTGTGCTTCATGATTAATGACTCATGGTGTAATCATAACAACATACAATAACTCAAGTCCTTTTGTTCACCTGACCTAGAATTCCTTACAATCAAATGCCGACCATATTATCTCCCAAGAGAATTCTCGTTGGTTATTGTCACAGCCGTGTATAGCCCCCCTCAAGCAGATACCACGACGGCCCTCAAGGAACTTCACTGGACTCTATGTAAACTGGAAACCATATATCCTGAGGCTGCATTTACTGTAGCTGGGGATTATAACAATGCAAATCTGAGAACAAGGCTACCTAAATTCTATCAGCATATTGATTGTAGCACTTGCGCGTGTGACAATAATGCTAGTGCGAACTCGGACCCAGGCGCAGAGAAACACAGCAGGCAGGGGTATATTCAATCGCTCCCTTTCCCAGTCTGCTGTCCCCACATACTTCAAGATGGCCACCATTGTTCCTGTACCAAAGAAGGCAAAGATAACTGAACTAAATGACTATCACCCCGTAACACTCACTTCTGTCATCATAAAATGCTTTGAGAGACTAGTCAACGATCATATCACCTCAACCTTACCTGCCACCCTAGACCCACTTCAGTTTGCATTCCGCCCAAACAGGTCCACAAACGGATTAACCCATCACACTGCACACTGCCCTATCCCATCTGGACAAGAGGAATACTTATGTAAGAATGCTGTTTATTGACTATAGCTCATCATTCAACACCATAGTACCCTCCAAGCTCATCATTAAGCTTGAGGCCCTGGGTCTCAACCCCGCCCTGGGTAATTGGGTCCTGGACTTTCTGACGGGCCGCCCCCAGGTGGTGAAGGAAGGAAACAACATATCCACTTCACTGATCCTCAACACTGTGACCCCACAAGGGTGCATGCTCAGCCCCCTCCTGTACTCCCTGTTCACCCATGACTGAATGGCCATGCACGCCTCCAACTCAATCATCAAGTTTGCAGACGACACAACAGTGGTGGGCTTGATTACCAACAACAACGAGACAGCCTACAGGGAGGAGGTGAGGGCAATTGGAGTGTGGTGTCAGGAAAAAACCTCTCACTCACTGTCAACAAAACAAATGAGATGATCATGGACTTCAGGAAACAGCAGAGGGAGCACCCCACTATCCACATCGACGGGACAGCAGTGGAGAAGGTGGAAAGTTTAAGTTCCTCTGCGTACACATCATCGACAAACTGAAATGGTCCACCCACACAGACAGTGTGGTGAACCTCAGGAGTCTGAAGAAATTTGGCTTGTCGCCTGAACCCTGACAAACTTTTACAGATGCACAATTGAGGGCATCCTGTCGGGCTGTATCACAGCCTGGTACAGCAACTGCACCGCCCTCAACCGCAAGGCTCTCCAGAGGGTGGTGCGGTCTACACAACGCATCACCGTGGGCAAACTACCTGCCCTCCAGAATACCTACAGCACAGGAAGGCCAAATGTCACAGGAAGGCCAAATGTCACAGGAAGGCCAAAAAGATCATCAAGGTCAACAACCACCCGAGCCACTGTCTGTTCACCCCGCTACCATCCAGAAGGGGAGGTCAGTACAGGTGCATCAAAGCTGGGACCGAGAGACTGAAAAACAGCTTCTATCTCAAGGCCATCAGACTGTTAAACAGCCATCACTAACACAGAGAGGCTGCTGCCTACATACAGACTCGAATCATTGGCCACTTTAATAAATGGATCACTAGTCATTTTAAATAATGCCACTTTAATAATGTTTACATATCTTACATTACTAATCTCATATGTATATACTGTATTTTATACCATCTATTGCATATTGCCTATGCCGCTTTGTCATCGCTCATCCATATATTTATATGTACATATTCTTGCTCCATCCCTTTACATTTGTGTGCATTAGGTAGTTGTTGTGGAGTTGTCAGATTTCTTGTTAGATATTATTGCACTGTCGGAACTAGAAGCACAAGCATTTCGCTACACTCGCATTAACATCTGCTAACCATGTGTATGTGACCAATATAATTTGATTTGATTTGAGAATTAAAGGGGTGCTTCAACAAAAAGTCCACAACATTTTCGTCAGCGTTGGCCATTCTACCATTCTGACGGAGAAAACTTAGCAAGGAACATTTAAATAAATTGCACTAACTGGAAACAAAAATAAAGTTCTAAACCCCAAAAAACAATGTATAATATACCTCCTCCATCTCCTGTATTTGAAAAAACTCATTTGAATTGAGGAATGTCCCAAAAATGCAAAACTATCACTCTTCACTCTTAATCTCTATCCAACAATGTCACCAAACTTCTCAACACATAGAACCCCCATAATGCTCTGTGGCACAATCCCAATACAGCACACTAGGTTCATTCTCTGATCCTACATCAATGATTGGATGGACAACATGTCAATTCATACTTCAAAAGCTTTGATTGGTTGGAGGACGTCCTCTGGAAGTGGTCATAATTACCATGTGCGTCTATGGAAGGGGGTGAGGCCTTCCAGCCCCCTAGGTTTTGTATTGAAGTCAATATAGCCAGAGGAGGATGGAAGCTAGATGTCTTCCGGCTACAACATGGATCTAGCCCAGACAGTGCTGTTGAAGTTACTGTAGACCTTCATTGCAAAACAATGTTTTTTAACCAATTATTTGGTGACATATGAATATATTTAGTATAGTTTTATCTAAAAAGGATAACTTTTTTTATGTTTCACTATTTTTATTTTTAAGAAATTTCACTGAGGAGGATGGTACTCCGGTCCTCCTCTGAGGAGCCTCCACTGCTATGCATAGATAATAAACAGAGAGTAGCAGCAGCGTAAAAGAGGGGGTGGAGGGGGGGGGGCAATGCAAATAGTCTGGGTAGCCATTTGATTAGCTGTTCAGGAGTCTTACGGCTTGGGGGGTAGAAGCTGTTAAGAAGCCTTTTGGACCTAGATTTGGTGCTCCGGTACCGCTTGCCGTGTGATAGCAGAGAGAACAGTCTATGACTAGGGTGGCTGGACTCTTTGACAATTTTTAGGGCCTTCCTCTGACACTGCCTGCTATAGAGGTCCTGGATGTCAGGAAGCTTGGCCCCAGTGATGTACTGGGCCATACGCACTACCCTCTGTACTGCCTTGCGGTCGGAGGCCGAGCAGTTGCCATACCAGGCAGTGACGCAACAAATCAGAATTCTCTCGATGGTGCAGCTGCTCTCGATGTCGCAACTACGACTCGGTGAAACATAAGATATTACAGTTTTTAAAGTCCCGTTAGTAGGATATTCGTGATCGTAGCTCGTCTATTTTGTTATCCAATGATTGTACGTCGGCTAATAGGACAGATTACCCACTCGCCGTCGGATTTTTACAAGGCACCCCGACCTATGTCCCCGATATCTTTGTCTCTTTCTCATGCGAATGACAGGGATTTCGGCCTTTTCGGGTGTCTGAAGTAAATCCTTTGCTCCTACTCGTTAAAAAAAAATCTTTGTCCAGTATGAGGTGAGTAATGTCCTGATATCTAGAAACTCTTTTCGGTCATAAGAGTCGTGGCAGAAACATTATGTACAAAATAAGTTACAAATTACGTGAAAAAAACACACACAATAGCACAATTTGTTAGGAGTCCATTAGGAGCCATCTCCTCTGGCGCCATTCTCAATTCAATCCCTTCTCCAATATCCATCTAGTGGTGTGGGGGCTGTGCTCTAGTGGTGTGGGGGCTGTGCTTTGGCAAATATCCTGTCCCCCGACCCACCCACAGTCTCCATCTATGCTGCAATAGTCTATGTGCCTGGGGGCTAGGGTCAGTCTGTTATATCTGGAGTATTTCTCCTGTCTTATCTGGTGTCCTGTGTAAATTTCAGTATGCCCCCTCTAATTCTGTCTCTCTCCCTCCCCTCCCGGAGGACCTGAGCCCTAGGATCATGCCTCAGGATTACCTGGCCTGATGACTCCTGGCTGTCCCCCAGTCTACCTGGTCATGCTGCAGCTCCAGTTTGAACTGTTCTGCCTGCGGCTAGGGAACCCTGACCTGTTCACCGGACGTGCTACCTTGTCCCGGACCTGCTGTTTTCGACTCTCTCTCTCTACCACACCTGCGGTCTCGACCTCTGAATGCTCAGCTATGAAAAGCCAACTGACATTTACTCCTGAGGTACTGACCTGTTGCACCCTCTACAACCATTGTGATTTTTATTTGACCCTGCTGGTCATCTATGAATGTTTGAATAACTTGAAGAACAATCTGGCGTTAAATGGCCATGTACCCTTACAATCTCCACCCGGCAATGCCAGAAGAGGACTGGCCACCCATCAGAGACTGGTTCCTCTCTAGGTTCCTGCCTTTCTAGGGAGTTTTTCCTAGCCACCATGCTTCTACATCTGCATTACTTGCTGTTTAGGGTTGTAGTCTGGGTTTCTGTATAGCACTTTGTGACATCTGCTGATGTAAAAATAGCTTTATATATACATTTAATTGGATTCAGAATAAAATAGATCTTAACATAAAATGTATGTAAAATTGAACGTTTTTGGTAACACTTTACTTGGCACCTAGCGTCATAACACATTCATAATATGGTCATAACACTGTCATGACCCATACACAGTGCCTTCGGAAAGTTTTTTGACCCCTTAATGTTTTCCAGATTTATTCTAAAATTGCTGAAATTG
Source organism: Salmo trutta (assembly GCF_901001165.1). NCBI lineage: Eukaryota > Metazoa > Chordata > Actinopteri > Salmoniformes > Salmonidae > Salmo > Salmo trutta. The sequence continues at coordinate 51,208,311 of NC_042968.1, read as the reverse complement.
TTTGTTTTCCTGATCAATCTGCATACAATACCCCATCATGGCAAAGCAAAAACGAGTTTTTCGATTTACAATAATATATAAGTATTCAGACCCTTTACTCAGTACTTTGTTGAAGCACCTTTGGCAGCGACTACAGCCTCGAGTCTTTTTGGGTATGACGCTACAAGCTTGGCACACCTGTATTTGGTGAGTTTCTCCTATCCTCTCAAGCTCTGTCAGGTTGGATGGGGAGCGTTGCTGCACAGCTATTTTCAGGTCTCTCCAGAGATGTTCGATCGGTTTCAAGTTCGGGCTCTGGCTGGGCCACTCAAGGACATTCAGAAACTTGTCCCAATGCCACTCCTGCGTTGTCTTGGCTGTGTGCTTAGGGTTGTTGTACTGTTGGAAAGTGAACCTTCGCCCCAGTCTGAGGTACTGACCACTGTGGAGCAGGTTTTCATTAAGGATTTCTCTGTACTTTGCTCCGTTCATCTTTGCCTCAATCCAGACTAGTCTCTCAGTCCCTGCCGCTGAAAAACATCCCCAAAGCATGATGCTGTAACCACCATGCTTCACTGTAGGGATGGTGCCAGGTTTCTTCCAGACGTAATGCTTGGCATTCACGCTAAATAGTTCAATCTTGGTTTAATCAGACCAGAGAATCTTGTTTCTCATGGTCTGAGAGTCTTCAGGTGCCTTTTGGCAAACTTCTGTCTGGCCACTCTACCATAAGGGCCTGATTGGTGGAGTGCTGCAGAGATGGTTGTCCTTCTGGAAGGTTCTCCCATCTCCACAGAGGAGCTATAGGGCTCTGTCAGCCTTCCCCAGATCTGTGCCTCGACACAATCCTGTCTCGAAGCTCTACGGACAATTCCTTCGACCTTATGGGTTGGTTTTTGCTGTGACATGCCCTGTCAACTGTGGGACCGATTATAGACAGTTGTGTCTATAATCGTGTCCAATCAATTACATTTACCACAGGTGGACTCCAATCAGGTTGTACAAACATATCAAGGATGATCAATGGAAACAGCATGCACCTGAGCTCAATTTCGACTCTCATGCCAAAGGGTCTGAATACTTATGTAAATAAGGTATTTCTGTTCTTTATTTTATAGATTTCGAAAAATCTGTTTTCGCTTCGTCATTATGGGGTATTGTGTGCAGGTTGTTGAGAATTGGTTTAATTAATCAATTTCAGAATTGTAACGATGTACGCTGAGAGTCGGGAAGCAAGTTCAGGGAGTGAATACATTTAATATATAAATGAACAAAACAAGAAACACAAACAGCGCACCGACATGAAACAGAAACAGAAACAACGACGCCTGGGGAAGGAACCAAAGGAAGTGACATATATAGGGCAGGTAATCAAGGAGCTGATGGAGTCCAGGTGATGTGTCATAATGCGCTGATGCGCGTAACGATGGTGACAGGTGTGCGCCATAACGAGCAGCCTGGTGACCTAGAGGCCGGAGCAGGAGCACCCGTGACAAGAATAACGTAACAAAATTTAGAAAAGATCAAGGGGTCTGAATACTTCCGAAGGCACTGTATTTACACCTGTTGTGACATATACTGCGTTATTTTATGGCTGGTTATGACACATACATAAGAATGTCAAAACCCACATTTAGTCAAATGACTAATTTCCCTGCTAAGAAGTTTCCTTCTGTTTGAAAGATTTTCTCTTAAATAATTTGTCGTTGTAATGAATTCTTAAAAGTCATGTTTTTACACTTTGACACTGTCGAAGCATTATGACCATGCTGTGTCCCTTTACCTGAACTAAGAAATACACTTTATGACACTGTCAATGTAAGAAGCATTATGACCATCAGATTCATATAAGCCAGACAGGCCTATCATGTACAGTACATGCCCTTATGCCAGTCATCAGTCAAAAAGAGGGTGTCTTGTCCTGCTCCTGAAATATGCTCCTATATTCATCCCAGTCATCAGCAACAGAGCATTGAGGAAGGTGCATGCATGTCTGACATCAATGTGTATGCAATTACAATGATAATTCAATATGGTCAATTTCAAAAAATGTTATATAACATAAAAATACTGTTGACAAGTAGGCTATGGTGTAATGGAATGTTCTGGCACTCTTATGTAGGTGGCATAGCCAGCCATAAAATAACGCAATATTTGTCACATGTCTAAATACATGTGTTACGACAAGTTATGTCAGCTGTTATGACATAATTATGTCATAATGTGTTATGACGCTAGGTGTCAAGTAAAGTGCTACCATTCATATTTACACATGATTTAACCTCCATCAAATGTTATTATGGGACCGATATTGGATTTTGGACACCATATTGGATTTGATGCAAAATATGAAGATAATATGTGACTTAATTGCAATACTAGGGGCTAAAGATACAACATAAAACATTTTTTACTGTGAGTATTTTTGTCAAGCAGGACCATAGAGCACTGAATGAGAGCAAATTTGTCTTGGAAAGTTATCTATTGAACAGCTACCAAAAAGTGAAATTAACATTCATAATAAATATTCATAGTTGATATTTATGCCTATTGTAGCTGTGTGTTTACAGGTCTATATTTCCTAAATGCTAATCCTAATTTTGCTTGTTTCTGTATGTAGGGCAGATTCCTATTCCAAATTGTAGCAATATCAGAGCTTGCAGTTATGGGTTACATGATCTTAAATTTAACCACTTTTACAGTAAAATATTTTTACACAACCATCCATTTTATACAGTATATGGGAGACATTAGAGAGATGGAAAAATATGGTTGTGTGTTTTTGTGGGACACATCCTATTCACACCATTTCACATGGTGGGTGATGCTATACGCAGTTCATCAGCTCAAATATAAATATTGCTGTCTTGTTTACCTCTGATAAGCCTCTCAGTAAAGCAATAAAACCAATCAAGAACCTGTCGCCCTTCCAGGTGGTGTTAGGGTACCAGCCGGTCCTGGTGCCATGGCATCAGAGCCAGACAGAGGCTCCTGCGGTGGAGGAATGGGTCCAGTGCTCGAAGGAGACCTGGAGTGCCGTCCAGGAGTGCCTTAAACGAGCTGTAGGACGGCACAAGGAGAGCGCTGACCGCCGCCGCAGTGAGGCCCCCGTGTTCAAACCGGGGGACAGAGTCTGGCTCTCGACCCGAAACCTGTCCCTCCGCCTGCCCTGCCGGAAGCTGGGTCCGCGATTTGTGGGGCCATTCAAAGTCCTGAGGAGAATAAACGAGGTGTGTTATAGGTTACAACTTCCTTCATATTACCGTATTAACCCCTCGTTTCATGTGTCTCTTCTCAGGCCGGTGGTAGCTGGTCCGCTGCAGGATGCTGAGGTGCGGGAGGTCCCTCCGCCCATCGGGGGGGCCCCGACGTACACAGTCCAGTCCATCTTGGACTCCCGACGTCGGGTAGGGGGCCTGCAGTACCTCGTGGACTGGGAGGGGTACGGCCCGGAGGAGAGGTGCTGGGTCCCAGTTGGGGACATTCTGGATCCAGCCCTGTTGCAGAGATTCCACAGCCTCTGCCCGGATCGCCCTGCGCCTCACCCTCCGGGTCGTCCCCGAGGCCGGCGTCGGCGCACTGCGGGAGCCGCGCGTCGGGGGGGGTACTGTCACAACGTCCACAGAAGGTGGTGCCTCTCTCCTGCGCCTGACTTACCCCTTTCCTGCTATCTTGGATAACGTGACAGTCCAACTAAGCACAAACCAGAATGGGTGGCGTATCGCTGCAGAATGCTGTGGTAGCCATGCTCGTTAAGTGTACCTTGAATTCTAAGTAAATCACTGACTGTGTCACCAGTAAAGCACCCCACACCATCACACCTCCTCCTCCATGCTTCATGGTGAGAACCACACATGCAGAGATCATCCGTTCACCTTCTCTGCATCTCACAAAGACACGGCGGTTGGAAACAAAAATCTAAAATTTGGACTCATCAGACCAAAGGACAGATTTTCACCGGTCTAATGTCTATTGCTCGTGTTTCTTTGCCCAAGCAAGCCTCTTCTTATTATTGGTGTCCTTTAGTAGTGGTTTCTTTGCAGAAATTCAATCATGAAAGCTTGATTCACGCAGTCTCCTCTGAACAGTTGATGTTGAGATGTCTGTTACTTGAACTCTGTGAAGCATTTATTTGGGCTGCAATTTCTGAGGCTGGTAACTGTAATAAACTTATCCACTGCAGCAGAGGTAACTCTGGGTCTTCCTTTCCTGTGGTGGTCCTCATGATAGCGCTTGATGATGTTTGTGACTGTACTTGAAGAAACTTTCAAAGTTCTTGACATTTTCTGTATTGACTGACCTTCATGTCTTAAAGTAACTGTCGTTTCTCTTTGCTCATCTTATCTACGAACATAGACAGGGCTCTAACTCCTCTAGCTCCACAATGAAATAGGGTGCAGGCCAGGCAGCAGGCTGTTAGCCAGCCTGCCAGCTTAGTGGAGTCCGCCATTAGCACAGTCAGTGTAGTCAGCTCAGCTATCCCCATTGAGACCGTGTCTGTGCCTCGACCTAGGTTGGGCAAAACCAAAAATGGCGGTGTTCGCCTTAGCAACCTCACTAGAATAAAGACCTCCTCCATTCCTGCCACTATTGAAAGAGATCGTGATACCTCACATCTCAAAATAGGGATACTTAATGTTAGATCCCTCACTTCAAAGGCAGTTATAGTCAATGAACTAATCACTGATCATAATCTTGATGTGATTGGCCTGACTGAAACATGGCTTTAAGCCTGATGAATTTACTGTGTTAAATGAGGCCTCACCTCCTGGTTACACTAGCGACCATATCCCCCGTGCATCCCGCAAAGGCAGAGGTGTTGCTAACATTTACGATAGCAAATTTCAATTTACAAAAAAAAAAACAACAACGACGTTTTCGTATTTTGAGCTTCTAGTCATGAAATCTATGCAGCCTACTCAATCACTTTTTATAGCTACTGTTTACAGGCCTCCTGGGCCATATACAGCGTTCCTCACTGAGTTCCCTGAATTCCTATCGGACATTGTAGTCACAGCAGATAATATTCACATTTTTGGTGACTTTAATATTCACCTGGAAAAGTCCACAGACCCACTCCAAAAGGCTTTCGGAGCCATCATCGACTCAGTGTGTTTTGTTCAACATGTCTCTGGACCTACTCACTGCCACAGTCATACTCTGGACCTAGTTTTGTCCCGTGGAATAAATGTTGTGGATCTTAATGTTTTTCCTCATAATCCTGGACTATCGGACCACCATTTTATTACGTTTGCAATCGCAACAAATAATCTGCTCAGACCCCAACCAAGGAGCATCAAAAGTCGTGCTATAAATTCTCAGACAACCCAAAGATTCCTTGATGCCCTTCCAGACTCCCTCTGCCTACCCAAGGACATCAGAGGACAAAAATCAGTTAACCACCTAACTGAAGAACTCAATTTAACTTTGCGCAATACCCTAGATGCAGTTGCACCCCTAAAAACTAAAAACATTTGTCATAGGAAACTAGCTCCCTGGTATACAGAAAATACACGAGCTCTGAAGCAAGTTTCCAGAAAATTGGAACGGAAATGGCGCCACACCAAACTGGAAGTCTTCCGACTAGCTTGGAAAGACAGTACCGTGCAGTATCGAAGAGCCCTCACTGCTGCTCAATCATCCTATTTTTCCAACTTAATTGAGGAAAATACGAACAATCCGAGAAAAAAAAATTGATACTGTCGCAAAGCTAACTACAAAGCAGCATTCCCCAAGAGAGGATGGCTTTCACTTCAGCAGTAATAAATTCATGAACTTCTTTGAGGAAAAGATCATGATCATTAGAAAGCATATTACGGACTCCTCTTTAAATCAGCGTATTTCTCCAAAGCTCCGTTGTCCTGAGTCTGCACAACTCTGCCAGGACCTAGGATCAAGGGAGACACTCAAGTGTTTTAGTACTATATCTCTTGACACAATGATGAAAATAATCATGGCCTCTAAACCTTCAAGCTGCATACTGGACCCTATTCCAACTAAACTACTGAAAGAGCTGCTTCCTGTGCTTGGCCCTCCTATGTTGAACATAATAAACGGCTCTCTATCCACCGGATGTGTACCAAACTCACTAAAAGTAGCAGTAATAAAGCCTCTCTTGAAAAAGCCAAACCTTGACCCAGAAAATATAAAAAACTATCGGCCTATATCGAATCTTCCATTCCTCTCAATTCTTTTTGAAAAAGCTGTTGCGCAGCAACTCACTGCCTTCCTGAAGACAAACAATGTATACGAAACGCTTCAGTCTGGTTTTCGACCCCATCATAGCACTGAGACTGCACTTGTGAAGGTGGTAAATTACTTTTAATGATGTCAGACCGAGGCTCTGCATCTGTCCTCGTGCTCCTAGATCTTAGTGCTGCTTTTGATACCATCGATCACCACATTCTTTTGGAGAGATTGGAAACCCAAATCGGTCTACACGGACAAGTTCTGGCCTGGTTTAGATCTTATCTGTCGGAAAGACATCTGTTTGTCTCTGTGAATGGTTTGTCCTCTGACAAATCAACTGTAAATTTTGGTGTTCCTCAAGGTTCCGTTTTAGGACCACTATTGTTTTCACTATATATTTTACCTCTTGGGGATGTCATTTGAAAACATAATGTTAAATTTTACTGCTATGCGGATGACACACAGCTGTACATTTCAATGAAACATGGTGAAGCTCCAAAATTGCCCTCGCTAGAAGCCTGTGTTTCAGACATAAGGAAGTGGATGGCTGCAAATGTTCTACTTTTAAACTCGGACAAAACAGAGATGCTTGTTCTAGGTCCCAAGAAACAAAGAGATCTTCTGTTAAATCTGACAATTAATCTTGATGGTTGTACAGTCGTCTCAAATAAAACTGTGAAGGACCTCGGCGTTACTCTGGATCCTGATCTCTCTTTTGAAGAACATATCAAGACTGTTTCAAGGGCAGCTTTTTTCCATCTACGTAACATTGCAAAAATCAGAAACTTTCTGTCCACAAACGATGCAGAAAAATTAATCCATGCTTTTGTTACTTCTAGGTTGGACTACTGCAATGCTCTACTTTCCGGCTACCCGGATAAAGCACTAAATAAACTTCAGTTAGTGCTAAATACGGCTGCTAGAATCCTGACTAGAACCAAAAAATGTGATCATATTACTCCAGTGTTAGCCTCCCTACACTGGCTTCCAGTTAAGGAAAGGGCTGATTTCAAGGTCTTACTGCTAACCTACAAAGCATTACATGGGCTTGCTCCTACCTATCTTTCCGATTTGGTCCTGCCGTACATACCTACACGTACGCTACGGTCACAAGACGCAGGCATCCTAATTGTCCCTAGAATTTCTAAGCAAACAGCTGGAGGCAGGGCTTTCTCCTATAGAGCTCCATTTTTATGTAATGGTCTGCCTACCCATGTGAGAGATGCAGACTCGGTCTCAACCTTTAAGTCTTTACTGAAGACTCATCTCTTCAGTGGGTCCTATGATTGAGTGTAGTCTGGCCCAGGAGTGTGAAGGTGAACGGAAAGGCACTGGAGCAACGAACCGCCCTTGCTGTCTCTGCTTGGCCGGTTCCCCTCTCTCCACTGGGATTCTCTGCCTCTAATCATATTACAGGGGCTGAGTCACTGGCTTACTGGTGCTCTTCCATGCCGTCCCGAGGTGCGTCACTTGAGTTGGTTGAGTCACTGACGTGATCTTCCTGTCCCCCCCTTGGGTGGTGCCGTGGCGGAGATCTTTGTGGGCTATACTCTGCCTTGTCTTAGGATGGTAAGTTGGTGGTTGAAGCTATCCCTCTAGTGGTGTGGGGGCTGTGCTTTGGCAAAGTGGGTGGGGTTATATCCTGCCTGTTTGGCCCTGTCCGAGGGTATCGTCGGATGGAGCCACATTGTCTCTCGACCCCTCCTGTCTCAGCCTCCAGTATTTATGCTGCAGTAGTTTATGTGTCAGGGGGCTAGGGTCAGTCTGTTACATCTGGAGTATTTCGCCTGTCTTATCCGGTGTCCTGTGTGAATTTAAGTATGCTCTCTCTAATTCTCTCTTTCTTTCTTTCTCTCTCTCGGAGGATCTGAGCCCTAGGACCATGCCTCAGGACTACCTGGCCTGATGACTTCTGCCTGCGGCTATGGAACCCTGACCTGTTCACTGGACGTGCTACCTGTCCCAGACCTGCTCTTTTCAACTCTCTAGAAACAGCATGAGCGGTAGAGATACTCTCAATGATCAGCTATGAAAAGCCAACTGGCATTTACTCCTGAGGTGCTGACCTGTGATTATTATTTGTTGACGCTGCTGGTCATCTATGAACATTTGAACATCTTGGCCATGTTGTGTTATAATCTCCACCCAGCACAGCCAGAAGAGGACTGGCCACCCCTCATAGCCTGGTTCCTCTCTAGGTTTCTTCCTAGGTTCCGGCTTTCTAGGGAGTTTTTCCTAGCCACCGTGCTTCTACACCTGCATTGCTTGCTGTTTGGGGTTTTAGGCTGGGTTTCTGTACAGCACTTTGTGACATCAGCTGATGTAAGAAGGGCTTTATAAATAAATTTGATTGATAGTCATGTGATTTACATCAAATATGACCAGTCCCTGCTCACTTATTGACGTATGCCTAGTTAGTGCAGTCAGATGCCACCCGCCAACTCCAAGTCAAAGTCACGGTGATGCCAGGCAGGTAGCTAGCTAGCTAACTTTGAAGCCAGATTCGTTCTTAAGTTGTTCTTAAGTTGTGTAGTCAATAGCTGCAATAATGAGTGAAGGGAAGGATACAAAAAAACTGAAAACATATCATTTCCGCAAGAAATGGGGGAGGATAATTTTTTCATGTCAAACTCAAAATGTGTGTGCATCATCTGCCATAATAGCATCGCTATCCCAAAGTAACATAGAACAACATTTTAAAACCACACAGAAAACCCAGGAAAGAGATTTTCCAGCAAAGACTGAATTACAAAGAAGAATGGTACAATAACTAAAAAATCTACTGGCAGCGCAGCAGTGAATTTTCACAAGGCCTGTGACCAAAGGGAAGGTGGCAACCATTGCATCTTATTGTTTGAGTCACATTCTTGCTAAGCATAAAAAGTTGTTCAAAGATGGGGAGATGATCAAGGAAGTATTTATTGAGGCTGAACACTCGCTGTTTAAGAATAAGACCAAAATTATGGCTGCCATCAATGACATTCAGTTGTCCAGAAATACGGTGGTAAGAAGATGTGAGGGAATAGCGGAGAACCTCGAGGATCAACTGAAAAAGGATATTGACAACTGCAAGTGTTATTCCCTCCAGTGTGCCGAGTCCACAGATATGGTAGATGTGGCACGGTTATGCATTTTCATCAGAATGGTATTTGACAACATGAGTACAATGGAGGAACTACTCACCATTTTGCCACTGAAAGGACATACAAGGGGCAAAGATAAATTCCAATTATCCTTTTGTAAGTTTGTCTCCGTTACTACCGATGGAGCACCTGCTATGGTAGGCCACATTAGTGGGTTCGTTGCATTGTGCAATCAAGATGATTCTTTCCCAGACTTTCTTAGTCATCACTGCGTAATTTATCAGCAAGCTTTGTGCGGGAAGACATTAAACATGAAAGAGGTGATGGATGTTGCGATGAAGATTGTGTGATCTATTCGAGCAAGATGCCTACAGTGGAGGCTATTTCATGCTCACTTAGAAGAGACTGAAGCGGAGCACACAGACCTGCTGCTGCACACGGTATGCGGTGGCTGAGCCGAGGTACATTTTTAGGGAGATTCAGTGAGATGTTGCCTGAAATCAACAGGCTGGCAAATGAAAAAGTAGATCTCACGTCAAAGAAGGTTGGGCACACCTGCTTTAATGGTTCAAACAGCAGACCAACAATCAGCCTGTTATTGGTGCTTAGTAAACTTTTGGAAAAAATTGTGTTAGAACCAAATACAATGTTATTTTACAGAAAACAAATCAACAACAGACTTTCAGCATGCTTATAGGGAAGGGCACTCAACATGCTGACATAAATGACACAAATGACTGATGATTAACTGATGACTCGACTCCTCTGACATCAAAAACTACAGACCGGTATCCCTTCTTTCTTTTCTTTGCAAAACACTGAGCATGCTGTCTCTGACCAACTCTCTCGCTATCACTCTCAGAACAACAAGTCAGGCTTCAAGACATGTCACTCAACCAAGACGGCTCGTCTCTGTGTCACGGAGGCTCTCCACACTGCCAAAGCTAAATCTCATCCTCCTAGATCTATCTGCTGCCTTCGACATCGTGAACCTTCAGAGATCCCCCCCACTACCCTCTCAGGGTTGGGAGTCTCAGTCTGTGCACACTCTTGGTATTGCATCCTACCTGGCAGGCCATTCCTACCAGGTGACGTGGAGAGGAACTGTGTCTGCACCACGTACTCTCACAACTGGTGTCCCCCAGGGCTCGGTTCTAGGCACTCTCCTCTTCTCTCTATACACCAAGTGATTTGGCTCCGTCATATGCTCGCATGGTCTCTCCTATCATTGCTATGCGGATGACACTCAACTACTTTTCTCCTTCCCTGTTCTGGCACCCAGGTGGCAACATGTATCTCTGCATCCCTGGCAGATATCTCAGCTTGGATCTAGGCTCACCACCTCAAGCTCAACAAGACGGAGCTACTTTTCCTCCTGGGGAAGGCCTGCCCGCTCCAAGACCTCTCCATCACAGTTGACAACGCCCCTACCAGAGTGCAAAGAACCTTGGTGTGACCCTAGAAAACACCCTGTCGTTCTCTGCAAACATCAAAGCAGTGACTCACTCCTGCAGGTTAATTCTCTTCAACATCCGTAGAGTATGACCCTACCTCACACAGGAAACGACGAAGGTCCTAATCCAGGCACTTGTCATCTCCCTTCTGGACTACTGCAACTCACTGTTGGCTGGGCTCCCAGCTTGTGCCATCAAACCCCTGCAATTTATCCAGAATGCTGCAGCTCGCCTGGTGTTCAACCTTCACAAGTTCTTCCATGTCACCACGCTGCTCCGCACACTCCACTGGCTTCTTGTCGAAGCTCGCACCCACTACAAGACCATGGTACTTGCTTACGGAGCAGCAAGAGGAACTGCCCCTCCCTACCTTCAGACTATACTCAAACCCTACACCCCAACCAGAGTACTCTGTTCTGCCACCTCAGGTCTCTTGGCCCTCCCACCCCTACGGGATGGCAGCTCCCAAGCTCTTCTCTGTTCTGGCACCCCAATGGTGGAACCAACTTCTCCCTGAAGCTAGGACAGCAGAGTCCCTGCCCATCCTCCGAAAACATCGAAAACATCTAAAACCCTGCTGGTAGCTACATCATTGATGAAAAATGTACTTACTATGACTGTGATATGTGGTTGTCCCACCTAGCTATATTAAGATGAATGCACTAACTATAAGTCGCTCTGGATAAGAGTGTCTGCTAAATGACTAAAATGTAAATAGATTAATAAGAAGATTGTGGGAGCTGTTTTGTTAGACTTTAATACAGCCTTTGATATCATTGATCATAACATATTGCTGAAAAAAATTAGGTTTTATGGATTAACTTCCTCTGTCTTATCATGGATTGGCAGTTACCAAAGTCAAAGGAGAGATTGACTGCATCACTATTTGTCTTTGTGCGAGGTGTTGAAGGTACCAAACTGACACTCATCGGTATCACACAGTCCCCAGATCCAGAAAAGAGGCTGGGAAACACACAGTATTAAATAGAGCCATGACTTAATGGAACTCTCTGCCACCCTAGGTAACTCAAGCTAGTAATAAAACCAGATAAAATAACACCTTACAACCCAGTGGAGACAGTGAAGAGAAGCACAGATATTTTTGTGCATTTTGCATTGTAGTATGTATGTGATACGTGGTTGGGATACAACTTTGATATGTGGTTGTCTCACCTGGCTATCTTAAGATGAATGCACTAGCTGTGGGTCGCTCTGGATGACTAAATTTGAATGTAAATGTAGTGCTATGTATTTTTATTTTTATTGAACCTTCATTTAACTAGGCAAGTCAGTTAAGAACAAATTCTTGTTTACAATGACGGCCAAGCCCTAACCCGGACAACGCTGGATCAATTGTGCGCCACCCTATGGGACTCCCAATCACGGCCGGTTGTGATACAGCCTGGAATCAAACCAGGGTCTGTAGTGATGCCTCTAGCACTGAGATGCAGTGCCTTAGACCGCTGCGCCACTCGGGAGCCCGAGTGTATGTATGTGTATTTATATATATTATGTATTTTATTTATTGTATTGTTTCCTGTTTGGACCTCAGGAGGAGTACCCGCTGCCTCTGCAGCAGCTGATTCGGGATCCTAATAAAATATTAAATACGTCACGATGAGCGTGGGTTTCAAAGTGCAAGGACTGTCCGGTGCGTATCCACGTGGTGGGTTTATACACGGAACAAAAATATGAACGCAACATGTAAAGTTTGGTCCCATGTTTCATGAGCTGAAATAAAAGATCCCAGAAATGTTCCATACTCACAAAAAGCTTATTTCTCTCAAATGTTGTGCTCAAATTTGTTTACATTCCTGTTAGTGTGCTGGGGACAATAAAAGGCCACTCTAAAATGTGCAGTTTTGTCAGACAACACAACGCCACAGATGTCTCAAGTTTTGAGGGAGCATGCAATTGGCATGCCTTTTTTTAAGGTACCTGTGACCAACAGATGCATATCTATATTCCCAGTCATGTGAAATGGATAGATTAGGGCCTATTTAATTTATTGTAATTGACTGATTTCCTTATGAACTGTCACTCAGTAAAATCTTTGAAATTGTTGCAAGTTGCGTTTATATTTTTTTTCACTGTAGTTAGTTTACAACTGCACATTCATATTAGTACAGCATTTTTCTTTATTTGAACTAACAATAGATAGCTACCAAGCGGCTGGACCAGTTTTCCCCAGTGACTGATGTGTAACGTAAAGTTTTGCTTACTAGCCAGCCACAAACATCAATGCCTCTGTCAGGCCAATACTACTAAGTTTACTTTAATGAAATATATGAAAATGATCATGACTAGATTTAATCTCATTTCCATGTCATTGGTTAGTCAACATGCAAAATACCTGTATACTGTCTATCACTGAGATCAATTATTTGCATTTAAATGAACAAGATCAGATGAACTAGCGAGTCCAGCCTACCCTTTCTCACTCCTTTTCATTGACTGTACTACAAAAAAATGCAGACCAATACAACAATGATCATGCCTAAATACATTAATATGGTATGATATGTGAGTTGTACAGTAGTAGACCTAGCTACAAGCTGTATGTGTGTGAACATCTCTTTCCCTATACTTCACAATATGTACTTTTTAGCTACTTTACAACTACATAGCATGTTAGCTAACTCTTCCCCTAACTAGAACCCAAACTTTAACCCTAAAAATTAGCCTAACTAACATTAGCCACCTAGCTAACGTTAGCATTAGCCTCCTAGCAACCTAGCTACTGTAGCGTTAGCCACACATTGGAATTCGTAACATACCATACGTTTTGAAAATTCGTAACACATTGTATGTTTTGCAAATTCATAACATATTGTACGAATTGCATTTCGTAACATATTGTATGAATTGCAATTCGTAACATATACGAATAATAATTTGTAACATATCATATGAAATTGTCCTTCATGGCCAAATTTTGTCATCAAACTTTGTCATCTAAGTCTAGCATTCTCTGTATTTATGGGGCTTTCAAGACAACAACAAAAAAAGGTTGAATCACAATGACGTCAGTGACCTTCAGGTCAGAGTTCTAGAAAGAATCCCGAGTTCCCGACTTGCAATTTCAAGTTGGATGACCGTTCAAAACATATTTTCCCAGTCGGAGCAAATTTTTTCGCGAGTTCCCAGTTTTCTTGAACTCACTGAAATCAGATTTCCCAGTTCTGAGTTTCCAGTTGTTTTGAGCGTGGCAGAAGTCATGCTGGATTGACACCATGACCAATGTTGAATGTTTATCCTTTAAAGCTTGGAAAAGTGACCCTTAAACCCAGACTTGGAACCACACACCCAGTCCACTGAATAACAGGCTAGTGATTGCTTTGCAATGCTTGCAGTTAGCCACTGACTCCTTCCAAACCACTCACTGTTGAATTTGCGATTTCCAACTTGTTGTGTAATGTTTATGTCCAATGGCCGATGAGCACTGATACGTTTCATCTATAATTTCTCTTCATTATTTCTCTTCATATGACCAGGAATTAAAAGGATTTGCCAGTAGATTGTCGACTTGATTCATGATGATGACTGCTACATAATTTTTGCTCTGGCCAATGACCTTGAGCCTTCTTGGATGGGCACTTCTAATGTAACTCTATGGCAGAATCTTTGAGCTCTACCCTTAGATTTGGCGGTGACTTAGTGTCCCCAACTAAAGTACATTACCAATCCTTATGCTCCGTATATTCCACTGGCTGCCCCACCACTGCAGAAAGCACTGAGCTAGGCTGAAACACATTATGAGGTTAATACAACCTAGCTTATGAAAGAAAGTTTACAACGTAGGTGCACCGGCCGAGAGAAATTTGAGTAATCATGGTGACAGACATTGAAACATTCAATACCTTCTTGCACACTCTTACCTGCATCTAGCTGATCTAGGCTGTAATCATTAGTCCAACAGTTGCAAACAAGAGTTTCTATTGTACAAATTCAGGTATGTTTATCCCCATTTCATTCCGTTTTCTTCAACGCTTAAGAAACGTTTTCAACAGAATCGGCGGAATGAATACACCCCTGACAAACACAGTTCACTTTCATAACAGTCACATACTAACAGCATGATCCCTTTGATCATTGTATAATTACTTCTCGTATCTACGCGCTCTCCTCCTCTCACCTTTTCCCTTAGCTTGTGGACTTCAGTGCACAACACATCAGCTGTCTGTGACCAGGCAAAAAAAACTTTCCAAGCCAAAATATCATATCATAACAACTTACACACACAGCCTACATCGTTGTCACCATGTTAATGTCATGGTCAACATACCACTAGAACTAACGCATTAGGAAACCCGCTACAATCATGCAGTATAGTGTACAACAGCAAGCAGTTTAGCAGTTACACCGGCGGGCACCGGTGGCAATAAATTAATAAAACCAAAAGCTTACCTTGACTAGGAAGAGTTCCCGTGTTGGATAGCCATAGCCAGCTAGCTAACATAGAATCCCTCTCTGTTAAGCCGGGTGTTTGAGTAGGCTAAACTACCTGTCTGCATTCGCTAGCTAAGAATGTGAAAATGAAAAAAATACAACTAAATATAGCTCTCTCTCTCTCTCTCGCTTGCTTCTCCTTCATTTTTTAAGAAATGTATTTGTTCAAAACAGTTCAACTATTGTCTTTCTCTCTTTGAGTCAGCTACTCACCACATTTTATGCACTGCAGTGCTAGCTAGCTGTAGCTTATGCTTTCAGTACAATATTCATTCTCTGATCCTTTGATTGGGTGGACAACATGTCAGTTCATGCTGCAAGAGCTCTGATAAGTTTGAGGACGTCCTCCGGAAGTTGTCATAATTACTGTGTAAGTCTATGGAAGGGGGTGAGAACCGCGAGCCTCATAGGTATTGTATTGAAGTCAAGGTACCCAGAGGAGGACGGAAACTAGCTGTCCTCCGGCTAAACCATGGTGCTACCTTACAAAGTGCTGTTGAGGATACTGTAGACCTTCATTGCAAAACACACCCATTGTCATTACTTTGCGTGAATTGATATCTCAGAATTCTTAAACAATGTCAAATTTGAATACAAAATCATTGGTTTAGCTTCTATCTATTCTGTGGCTGCATGAAATAGCAAACATAACGTGAATTCAGTGAAGACATTAGTTCATCTTTGTGGCTCCCTGATGAAACGGTAACATCCATGACTGTAGTTAGGCCACAGATAAACAATGAACTAGTTAATGGGTTGGTTATAAAAATCTTGAGCAAGTGCTTGGCTCCTTCTCGACGCTGTGTGCACACATATATACTCTGAAATCTACGCCCATCGTGACGCATGGCACCGCCCGTGACAAGAGTGTGTCCCTTGCCACTAACCTAGCCGAGCAAGGAGTTTTTGTACGGAGGTCAATGAGAGAGTGTCGAATTTGATCAACAAAAAAATGGATGGCTTATCTGCTATGTGAGGTTTATTTGGTCAAATAGAAGTTTTGTAATGCTTAATTAAGTTGTTAGGAGTGCACTGATATAAGTAGGACATGTGACATCCTGGCAACTTTGAGAAAAATAGTTTATATCGGGTTCGCCTCAAGATGGCTATGCATATTCATGGCATGAGGCTAGTAGCATAGCATCTCTATCTATTGAATACAGGCGGTTGATGTCAACAACCCTCATCAAATATTCAAAAAATGATTACAATAATGAGATGTATCCACCAATCCAAAGAAAAGATAGGTGAGAGCTAGACAGCCCGCCGTGCCGCTTTGTGGACAACATATTGTAACGGCTGTCGTCATGTAGAGAAGACCAAGGTGCAGCGGAGTTAGTGTCCATCATTTAATATTTAATTAAGAAAGACGTGAACACTATACAAAACAAGAAAAGAGAAAACCGACAGCCAACAGTCCTGTCAGGTGCAAACACTAACAGAAACAATTACCCACAAAACCCCAACGGAAAAACATGCACTTATGTGTGACTCCCAATCAACAACAACGAACTTCAGCCGTGCATGATTTGGGAGCCACACACGACCCAAAACAAAGAAATACAAACACATAGAAACAGAACATAGAACGCCCACCCAATGTAACACCCTGGCCTAACCAAAATAAAGAACAAAAAACCCCTCTCTATGGCCAGGGCGTTACACATATCCCATTGTTAGGGCGTAGAGACATGCATCCTGTCAGTATATCCATAATATTTGGCCTAGAGGATAATAGGAATTTACTAAGTGGGAACCTGAGGTGGGAACTGTGGCCTAACCAAAATAAAGAACAAAAAACCCCTCTCTATGGCCAGGGCGTTACAGTACCCCCCCACCCCCCCCCAAGGTGCGGACTCTGACCGCAAAACCTGACACTGAAGGGGAGGGTCTGGGTGGGCCTTCTTACGGCGGCGGCTCAGGTGCGGGACGTGGCCTCTGCCCCACCCTTGGCGCCGCCCTCTTAGGTGGCGCGCCTGGCCATGCCGAAGGTCTGGCGGGCGACCCTTGTTGCGCCCGGCTGGCGGACGACCCTGGCTGCGCCCGGCTGGTGGGCGGCGATGGCAGATCCAGGCAGACGGGCCACTCTGGCAGCTCCGGGCAGACGGGCCACTCTGGCAGCTCCGGGCAGACGGGCCACTCTGGCAGCTCCGGGCAGACGGGCCACTCTGGCAGCTCCGGGCAGACGGGCCACTCTGGCAGCTCCGGGCAGACGGGCCACTCTGGCAGCTCCGGGCAGACGGGCCACTCTGGCAGCTCCGGGCAGACGGGCCACTCTGGCAGCTCCGGGCAGATGGGCGGCTCTTGCGGCTCCTGACTGGCGGGCGGCTCTGGCGGCTCCTGACTGGCGGGACCATCTGGAGGCCTAGTCCTGGGAGGTGGCGCAGGACGGACCAGGATGGGGAGACCCACTGGTGGCCTGGTCCTAGGAGGAGGCACAGGACGGACCAGGATGGGGAGACCCACTGGAGGCCTGGACCGAGGAGGAGGCACAGGATAAACCGGGCTGTGGGGGAGCACTGGAGTTCTGGTATGTACGCTCGACATGCTTACTCCAGGCTGAATGCCCACTTTGGCCCGGCACAGGCGGAGAGCAGGCATTGGGCGAACTGGACCCTCCCAGCGCTCTGGAGACACAGTACGCAACGCCGGCGCAGGATAACCTGGACCGAGGAGGCGCACTGGAGACCAGACGTGCTGAGCTGGCACCATCCGCCCTGGCTCGATGCCTGCACTCGCATGGCACTTGCGGGGGGCTGGTATGTAGCGCACCGGGCTATGCACGCGCCTTGGGGACACCGTGCGCTCCACAGCATAACACGGTGTCTTACCAGTACCACACTGCCTCCGGTAAGCACGAGGAGTTGGCTCAGGTCTACCGCCTGACTCCGCCAATCTCCCCGTGTGCCCCCCCAAAAAAAATATTTTGGGGCTGCTTCTCGTGTCTGTCACGCTCCCTTGCTTCATACCAGCGCCTCTCAGCTCTCGCCGCCTCGATCTCCCACTGCGGGCGGCGATAATCCCCAGCTTGAGCCCATGGTCCTTTCCCGTCCAGGATTTCCCTCCCAAGTCCACGAATCCTGAACGCTCCTCTCCTGGCGCTTCTCCTTCCTCCGCTGCTTGGTCCGTTGTTGGTGGGTAATTCTGTAACGGCTGTCGTCATGTAGAGAAGACCAAGGTGCAGCGGAGTTAGTGTCCATCATTTAATATTTAATTAAGAAAGACGTGAACACTATACAAAACAAGAAAAGAGAAAACCAACAGCCAACAGTCCTGTCAGGTGCAAACACTAACAGAAACAATTACCCACAAAACCCCAACGGAAAAACATGCACTTATGTGTGACTCCCAATCAACAACAACGAACTTCAGCCGTGCCTGATTTGGGAGCCACACACGGCCCAAAACAAAGAAATACAAACACATAGAAACAGAACATAGAACGCCCACCCAATGTAACACCCTGGCCTAACCAAAATAAAGAACAAAAAACCCCTCTCTATGGCCAGGGCGTTACACATATCCCATTGTTAGGGCGTAGAGACATGCATCCTGTCAGTATATCCATAATATTTGGCCTAGAGGATAATAGGAATTTACTAAGTGGGAACCTGAGGTGGGAACTGTGGGAACCAACAAATCACAGCTTGTGAGATTAACATCATGGCAGCAACGTTACTGTCTCGGCAGAAACATCAAGACTTCCGGTTTTCAGATTTTACCATCAAAATGTGGTAAAACACTATGTGTATGATACGAAATCAATCATTTTTGCAGCTTTGTCCATAATGCATAATGTTAAAATAATGTCACAAAAAATCTAACCCAAAGATAATTACTACTTTATATAAGATAAATCATATTATAAGGTGGAGCACATTGATAAATGGTTGAATGTAAAGAACATAATATTCTGCAGACCCTATTGACATAGCACTAGTGTCTACAGTGCCTTCGGAAAGTACTCAGAACCCTTCACTTTTTCCACATTTTGTTAGGTTACAGCCTTATTCTAAAATGGATTAAATCGTTTTGTTTTCACACAATACCCCATAATGACAAAGCAGAAACAGGTTTTTAGAAATCGTTGCTAATTTATAGTAAAAAGATTACGCAAATATCACATTTACACAACTATTCAGACCCTTTAATCAGTATTTGTTGAAGCACCTTTGGTAGCGATTACAGCCTTGAGTATTCTAAGGTATGATGCTACAAGCTTGGCACACCTCTACTTGGGGAGTTTCTCCCATTCTTCTCTGAAGATCCTCTCAAGCTCTGACAGGTTGGATGGGGAGCATCGCTTCACAGCTATTTTCAGGTCTCTCCAGAGATGTTCGATCGTGTTCAAGTCCAGGCTCTGGCTGGGCCACTCAAGGACATTCAGAGACTTGTCCCAAAGCCACTCCTGCGTTGTCTTGGCTGTGTGCTTAGGGTCATTGTCCTGTTGGAAGGTGAACCTTCGCCCCAGTCTGACGTCCTGAGCGCTCTGGAGCAGGTTTTCATCAAGGATCTCTCTGTACTTTGCTCCGTTCATCTTTGCCTTGATCCTGACTAGTCTACCAGTCCCTGCCGTTGAAAAACATCCCCACAGCATAATGCCAGTGGCCATCAAAGGTGAGCATTTACCCATTGAAGTCGGTTATGACGCTGAACTGCAGTCAGGTCAAGACCCTGTTGAGGACGACGAGCACGCAGATGAGCTTCTCTGAGATGGTTTCTGACAGATATTCTTCGGTTGTGCAAACCCACAATTTTATCAGCTGTCCGGGTGGCTGGTCTCAGACGATTTTGCAGGTGTAGAAGACAGATTTGGAGGTCCTAGACTGGCGCGGTTACACAAAGTCTGCGGTTGTGACACTGGTTGGATGTACTGACAAATTCTCTAAAACGACATTGGAGGCGGCTTATGGTAGACAAATTAACATTAAATTCTCTGGCAACAACTCGAGCGGACATTCCTACAGCCAGCATGCCAATTGCACGCTCCCCCAAAACTGGAGACGTGTTGCTTTTTGAGCCTATGTAACATTTCTGAGATCTTTTATTTCATCTCATGAAACATGGGACCAACACTTTACATGTTGTGCTTATATTTTTGTTCAGCATACATCACACCTGCCCAGACCCACATGCTCATACCCCCATCTCCAGCGCCCGCATCACTCTCCACCACATGGCCTCAAACTGCAACATTTTGTTTCTTTCCATCGCACACGCACTTTCAACATTTTGATAATAAAGCATTTGACTTTTCTATTGTGATAACGACAGACAATTGCTTGATTTCCCCTCTTTGGGCTAGGGGGCAGTATTTTGACATCCGGATGAAAAGTATGCCCAGAGTAAACTGCCTGCTACTCAGGCCCAGAAGCTAGGATATGCATATTATTAGTAGATTTGGATAGAAAACACTCTGAAGTTTCTAAAACTGTTTGAATGATGTCTGTGAGTATAACAGAACTCATATGGCAGGCAAAAACCTGAGAAAAATCCAACCAGGGAATCTGAGGTTTGTAGTTTTTCAAGTGATTGCCTATCCAATATACAGTGTAAATGGGATCATATTGCACTTCCTAAGGCTTCCACTAGATGTCAACAGTCTTTAGAACATTGTTCATGCTTCTACTGTGAATGGGGAGAGAATATGAGCTATTGGAATCAGGTGTCTGGAAAATTGCCATGAGCTCAGTCATGCATGCGGCCGTGAGAACGAGCTGAGTTCCTTTTCATTTCATAAGACATAGGAATTGTCCGGTTGGAATATTATTGAAGATTTATGATAAAAACATCCTAAAGATTGATTCTATACATCGTTTGACATGTTTCTACGAACTGTAATTGAACTTTTTTGACTTTTCGTCTCAACTTAGTGCTCACGCATTTTTTGCATTTGGACTGAACGCGTGAACAAAAGGGAGGTATTTGGACATAAATATGGACATTATCGAACAAAACAAAAATTTATTGTGGAACTGGGATTCCTGGGAGTGCATTCCGATGAAGATCATCAAAGGTAAGTGAATATTTATAATGCTATTTCTGACTTCTGTTGACTCCACAACATGGCAGGTATCTGTATGGCTTGTTTTGGTGCCTGAGCACTGTACTCAGATTATCTCATGGTGTGCTTTTGCCGTAAAGCTTTTTTTGAAATCTGACACAGCGGTTGCATTAAGGAGAAGTGTATCTTTAATTCTATGTAAAACACTTGTATCTTATATCAATATTATATCGTTTATGATGAGTATTTCTGTAAATTGATGTGGCTCTCTGCAAAATCACCGGATTTTGGAGGCAAAACATTACTGAACATAACGCGCCAATGTAAACTGAGATTTTTGGATATAAATATGAACTTTATCGAACAAAACATACATGTATTGTGTAACATGAACTCCTATGACTGCCATCTGATGAAGATCATCAAAGGTTAGTGATTAATTTTATCTCTATTTCTGCTTTTTGTGACTCCTCTCTTTGGCTGGAAAATGGCTATGTTTTTTTGTGACTAGGTCGCTGACCTAACATAATCACAAGGTATGCTTTCGCCATAAAGCCTTTTTGAAATCGGACAGTGTGGTTGGATTAACAAGAAATGTATCTTTAAAATGGTGTATAATACTTGTATGTTTGAGGAATTTTAATTATGAGATTTCTGTTGTTTGAATTTGGCGCCCTGCACTTTCACTGGCTGTTGTCAAATCGATCCCGCTAAAGGGATTTGATCTCTAAGAAGTTTTAATTAAGTAAACATGAAATGATTCTGGGCTTGAGCATGCGCATCTTTAATATGCACGCATTGTTCCTCTTTAGTGCATTTAACTATATGTCGCAAGTAAAAGCGTTGGGTGGCGAGTTGATACAAATCCAAGTATGGAAGATGTAAACCACCCTCAGACTTAGGAAGATGTAAAACTTTCATTTTTATTATATGAGTTTTATCTGCCCATATAAAGTCTTATGACTTACCCCACTGAAGAATGTCTTTGGTGGGGTAATTGGTATTACCGAGAATAAGTAGAAAAACTTCGGAAGCCATGTCATTCAGAAGAGGTTTATTCTACCTGTTAGATTCATGGGAATATTTGTCCATTTACAGTGCCTTTAGAAAGTATTCAGACCCATTAACTTTTTCCAAATTTTGTTACATTACAGCCTTATTATAAAATGGATTAAACTAAACGTTTTCCTCAGCAATCTACACACAATACCCCATAATGACAAAGCAAAAACAGGTTTTTAGAATTTTGGCAAATGTATTCAAAATAAAAAACAGAAATACCTTATTTACATAAGTATTCAGACCCTTTGATATGAGACTCAAAATTGAGCTCAGGTGCATCCTGTTTCCATTGATCATCCTTGAGATGTTTCTAAAACTTGATTGGTTCCACCTGTGGTAAATTCAATTGATTAGACATGATTTGGAAAGGCACACACCTGTCTATATAAGTTCCCACAGTTGACAGTGCATGTCAGAGCAAAATCTAAGCCATGAGGTCGAAGGAATTGTCTGTAGACCTCCGAGACAGGATTGTGTCGAGGCATAGATCTGGGGAAGGGTACCAAAAAATGTCTGCAGCATTGAAGGTCCCCAAAAATACAGTGGCCTCCATCATTCTTAAATGGAAGAAGTTTGGAACCACCAAGACTCTTCCCAAAGCTGGCCACCAGGCCAAACTGAGCAATTGGGGGAGAAGGGCCTTGGTCAGGGAGGTGACCAGCAACCTGATGGACGGAGCTCCAGAGTTCCTCTGTGGAGATGGGAGAACCTTCCAGAAGTACAACCATTTCTGCAGCACTCCACCAATCAGGCCTTTATGGTAGAGTTGCCAGACGGAAGCCACTCCTCAGTAAAAAGGCACATGATAGCCTGCTTGGAGTTTGCCAAAAGGCACCTAAAGGACTCTCAGACCATGAGAAACAAGATTATTTGGTCTGATGAAAACAAGATTGAACTCTTTGGCCTGAATGCCAAGCGTTACTGGAGGAAACCTGGCACTATCCCTACGGTGAAGCATGGTGGTGGCTGCATCAGGCTGTGGGGATGTTTTTCAGCGGCAGGGACTGGGAGACAGAATCGAGGGAGTGTTATAGTGTTGTGTTATAGTGTTATACCCAAGAAGACTTGAGGCTGTAATAGCTGCCAAAGGTGCTTCAACAAAGTACTGAGTAAAGGGTCTAAATAGTTATGTAAATGTGATATTAGCATTTTTTATTTTAGTACATTTGCAAAAAAATTATAAAAACCTGTTTTTGCTTCGTCATTATGCGTATTGTGTGTAGATTGGTGAGGTGGAAAAAACAATTCAATGCACTTTAGAATAAGGCTGTAACGTAACAAAATGTGGAAAACCTGAAGGGGTCTGAATACTTTCCGAATGCACTGTATCTCAACATGTCAGATTTTTTTTTTTTTCCCCCTTTATTTAACCAGGTAGGCAAGTTGAGAACAAGTTCTCATTTACAATTGCGACCTGGCCAAGATAAAGCAAAGCAGTTCGACACATACAACAATACAGAGTTACACATGGAGTAAAACAAACATACAGTCAATAATACAGTAGAAAAATAAGTCTATACAATGTGAGCAAATGAGGTGAAATAAGGGAGGTAAAGGCAAAAAAAGGCCATGGTGGCAAAGTAAATACAATATAGCAAGTAAAACACTGGAATGGTAGATATGTAGTGGAAGAAAGTGCAAAGTAGAAATAGAAATAATGGGGTGCAAAGGAGCTAAATAAATAAATACAGTAGGAGAAGAGGTAGTTGTTTAGGCTAAATTATAGATGGGCTATGTACAGGTGCAGTGATCTGTGAGCTGCTCTGACAGCTGGTGCTTAAAGCTAGTGAGGGAGATAAGTGTTTCCAGTTTCAGAGATTTTTGTAGTTCGTTCCAGTCATTGGCAGCAGAGACCTGAAAGGAGAGACGGCCAAAGGAGGAATTGGCTTTGGGGGTGACCAGAGAGATATACCTGCTGGAGCGCGTGCTACAGGTGGGTGCTGCTATGGTGACCAGTGAGCTGAGATAAGGGGGGACTTTACCTAGCAGGGTGTTGTAGATGACCTGGAGCCAGTGGGTTTGGCGACAAGTATGAAGCGAGGGCTAGCCAACGAGAGCGTACAGGTCGCAGTGGTGGGAAGTATATGGAGCTTTGGTGACAAAACGGATGGCACTGTGATAGACTGCATCCAGTTCATTGAATAGGGTATTGGAGGCTATTTTGTAAATGACTTCGCCGAAGTCGAGGATCGGTAGGATGGTCAGTTTTACGATGGTATGTTTGGCAACATGAGTGAAGGATGCTTTGTTGCGAAATAGGAAGCCAATTCTAGATGTATCTTTGGATTGGAGCTGTTTGATGTGAGTCTGGAAGGAGAGTTTACAGTCTAACCAGACACCTAGGTATTTGTAGTTGTCCA
This sequence comes from Salmo trutta, assembly GCF_901001165.1. Classification (NCBI taxonomy): domain Eukaryota; kingdom Metazoa; phylum Chordata; class Actinopteri; order Salmoniformes; family Salmonidae; genus Salmo; species Salmo trutta. Next base: position 51,183,731 of record NC_042968.1, on the reverse strand, counting down.
CATATTCTAAGTCAGAACCATTCAGAGTAGTGATGCTGGAGGGGCGGGCAGGTGCGGGCAGCGATCGGTTGAAGAGCATGCATTTAGTTTTACTTGTATTTAAGAGCAGTTGGAGGCCACGGAAGGAGAGTTGTATGGCATTGAAGCTCGTCTGGAGGTTTGTTAACACAGTGTCCAAAAAAGGGCCAGGAGAATACAGAATGGTATCGTCTGCGTAGAGGTGTATCAGAGACTCACCAGCAGCAAGAGCGACATCATTGATGTATACAGAGAAAAGAGTTGGCCCAAGAATTGAACCCTGTGGCACCCCCATAGAGACTGCCAGAGGCCCGGACAACAGGCCATCCGATTTGACACATTGAACTCTATTAGAGAAGTAGTTGATGAACCGGGCGAGGAAATCATTTAAGAAACCAAGGCTGTTGAGTCTGCCGATGAGGATGTGGTGATTGACATAGTCGAAAGTCTTGGCCAGGTCAATGAATACGGCAGCACAGTATTGTTTCTTATCGATGGCGGTTACGATATCGTTTAGGACCTTGAGCGTGGCTGAGGTGCACCCATGACCAGCTCTGAAACCAGATTGCATAGCGGAGAAGGTGCGGTGGGATTCGAAATGGTCGATAATCTGTTTGTTGACTTGGCTTTCGAGGACCTTAGAAAGGCAGGGTAGGATAGATATAGGTCTGTAGCAGTTTGGGTCAAGAGTGTCCCCCCCTTAGAAGAGGGGGATGACCGCAGCTGCTTTCCAATCTTTGGGAATCTCAGACGACACAAAAGAGAGTTTGAACAGGCTAGTAATAGGGGTTGCAACAATTTCGGCAGATAATTTTAGAAAGAAAGGGTCCAGATTGTCTAGCCCGGCTGATTTGTAGGGGTCCAGATTTTGCAGTTCTTTCAGAACATCAGCTGACTGGATTTGGGAGAAGGAGAAATGGGGAAGGCTTTGGCGAATAGCTGTGGGGGGTGCAGTGCTGTTGACCGCGGTAGGGGTAGCCAGGTGGAAAGCATGGCCAGCCGTAGAAAAATGCTTATTGAAATTCTCAATTATAGTGGATTTATCAGTGGGTGGGCAGCTGGGAACAGGTGTTCTTATTCTCCATGGACTTTACAGTGTCCCAGAACTTTTTTGAGTTTGTGTTTCAGGAAGCAAATTTCTCCTTGAAAAAGCTAGCCTTAGCTTTTCTAACTGCCTGTGTGTATTGGTTTCTAACTTCCCTGAAAAGTTGCATATCACGGGGGCTGTTCGATGCTAATGCAGAACGCCACAGGATGTTTTTGTGTTGGTTAAGGGCAGTCAGGTCTGGAGAGAACCAAGGGCTTTATCTGTTCCTGGTTCTAAATTTCTTGAATGGGGCATGCTTATTTAAGATGGTGAGGAAGGCATTTAAAAAAAATAACCAGGCATCCTCTACTGACGGGATGAGGTCAATATCCTTCCAGGATACCCGGGCCAGGTCGATTAGAAAGGCTTGCTCGCTGAAGTGTTTCAGGGAGCGTTTGACAGTGATGAGTGGGGGTCGTTTGACCGCTGACCCATTACGGATGCAGGCAATCAGGCAGTGATCGCTGGGATCTTGGTTGAAGACAGCAGAGGTGTATTTAGAGGGCAAGTTGGTTAAGATGATATCTATGAGGGTGCCCGTGTTTACGGCTTTGTGGTGGTACCTGGTAGGTTCATTGATAATTTGTGTGAGATTGAGGGCATCAAGCTTTGAATGTAGGATGGCTGGGACATGCTTAACAGCATGTCCCAGTTTAGGTCACCTAGCAGCACGAGCTCTGAAGATAAATGGGGGCAATCAGTTCACATATGGTGTCCAGCTGGGGGCAGAGGGTGGTCTATAGCAGGCGGCAACGGTGAGAGACTTGTTTTTAGAGAGGTGGATTTTTAAAAGTAGTAAGTTCAAATTGTTTGGGTACAGATCTGGATAGTAGGACAGAACTCTGCAGGCTATCTCTGCAGTAGATTGCAACACCGCCCCCTTTGGCCGTTCTATCTTGTCTGAAAATGTTGTAGTTAGGGATAAAGATAAAGACCCTGCTTGAAAACTCAAAAGTACAGACAGTGTCTGCTCAGTTTTACCACGCTCGCCACCGGGTCTGTGTATCACCAAACAGTGGGAGTCTTAGGGAAACTTCAATTTCATTTTACATCACCTCAACGCCACCCCATTAATCACTCCTTTCGAAGGCTCCCTGCTCCGTAGAGCAAAGCATGTCACAGGACTTGTCGTGACGAGCAACCCCCTCCCTCTAGGCAGAAGTAATACAGAAAATCCTCACAAGTCCACTTCAAGCTACCTTCACCTATTTAACAGTACCCGCATTTTTTATTTATTTTTACCATTATTTAACTAGGCAAGTCAGTTAAGAATTCTTATTTACAATGACGGCCTAGGAACAGTGGGTTAACTGCCTTGTTCAGGGGCAGAACAACAGATTTTTACCTTGTCAGCTCAGGGATTCAATCTAGCAACCTTTCGGTTACTGGCCCAACGCTCTAACCACTAGGCTACCTGCCGCCCCAGCCAGAGACTACATGTGGGTCAGCCAAAAGGCAGGGATCCACTTTGTCCAAAAATGTCACTCACACTGGTCCAGAATCATCCTTTGCATGACCATCGGGGTGAGGCTCGGACTCTTCACCGCCACCTCTGGTAATTCATCATCACTCTCGTCGGGTTCAATTTCTTAGCCATCAGAGACAGCAGAGTACAGTTCATTCTTGGCGCCATTTTTCCTCAGCACACATATTTCCTCTGCACTCTGCTCTTCTTCTTCCACACTGTCCATAACCACATCTATCCGTTCACCACGCTCTTGTCACGCATTCTTCCGCTATATTGGTTGCAGAACACGCACTGATGGCCTTTCTCCAATACCCAACTTCTGTTCCTTAGCCCAATTTACTAGTCTGGCTATCTCTGGCCTCCACATGCTTGTAAAAAGTGGGATACTCTTTATCTGAGACCAATGTCCTCATCTTGATATATCAAAGTTTGTTGACGTTTTTTGAAGAAACCCGCCATCTGAGATTTCTAAACAACACTTCCACTCTGGTCAGGTCCACAAGTTGAATTACAGCAGTGCAGACACCATGTTGGACACCCAACAACAAAGTAATGTAGCGACCCGCACAGACAGCTGTGTGTTATGTGTTATGCTATTAGTTGGTTGTGTTGTACTTACCAGTCCGACATGCCAATCAACCTGCTATCTGCCAATCACGGGAATGCCTGGAATGTTCTGATGCCGGGCATCCTGGTGGTTGGCGGAGTGGCGTGGAGGGGGGTTGGGCAGGGGATGGAGTGTTGGAAGTTAAAACCAGATTTAGTCATTGTTCTTCCTCTTACGTCTGGGTTTCACAAAAGAAGGTCACGGTTGGTTTGTGGGGTATCTTTCATTTATTTGGCGTGGGCTACGGCCAAACAGTAGCCTGTGTGAAGTTGGGTTAATAAACCGTCAATTCGTAAACTGAACCTTCTGTCTGGACAATTGTTCCTTTATGATCTAGTCCGGTCATTACAGTAATAAACCCAGCTTATTAGTAGTCTAACCTTATCCACACTTCTAACCCTACATTTTTGTTTTCATACATTTTTATGATCTAGACAATTTTGGCTGTTGTAACTAGTGGGAACCGGTAAACACTTCCTCGAGTGGAAATGATGCGATTACTCGTTCTGTCTGGGGCGGAGTTTTTTTCCCCCTACTTTCGGAAGGCGCGTTCTGGCGAGCGCGAGAAGGCAAGGGTGTGTGTGCATGAGCAAAGCCTCTCTTGTTCACGACACGCGCGTTATTCGCACTCTCCACCATTGAAGGTGGAACGTAACTTTTCTCTTCCCCGAGGAGACATCTGAACAACTGGGAATATATATTCTGTCTCAAACATCTAAGGTGTTCGAAAATCATGTCAGCCTCGGCGGCGAAAGTCGGTAGAAAGGAAAACTCGAATCATGATGGAGCGGACGAGACCTCCGGTAAGAAATGGCGGCCTCCTGTAATGTTACGCCATTTTCAGTTGTTTTTATCTGGCAATAGCCATGGCGTATTCATTTGTTTTAGTTATCACTCGTTTAGTTAGCCTGAAACGAAATGCTTCTTGATGAAGGTTTTAGCCAAATAATGTTGATTGCTCGCACAGGACTAGTGAGAATGGATCTGCGACCTAACGTTAGCTTACTGACTAGCCCGCTATGCTAACGTTACAACGTTGGAGGCCATGTTGTGCCTTGTACAAGCTCATTGTGCCACGCATGTTTGGGAGGGATTCGCGTTTACTTACAAATTAAAGTAACTACATTGTTAAGGTTAACTACATTGCACATGTTACATTGTTGTACACGTTTTTTGTTATCTAACGTTAATTGTTTACGAACTAGCCAGTAAACTAACAAATGCGCTAACTAGATAACATTTGTTTTCGTGAGGCCCAACATTCATTGTTGCTCCGCCATTGCGGTTTGCACACACGAATGGAAATAAATCAAGAAATTGCAGTATTAGGACTGGCGCGGAATTAAAGATAACAGCTAAATATTGCGTTAGTAAGATACTAGTATCATCCGCCAGAATGTAACAGGCTGTCGGTGAGGGGCGAAAACAGTCCCAAGCGTGCTGCCCCCCCTTCATTCAAACCACGCGGCCTTGAGAAACTGCAGGAAGCTGCATCAGTGCTTTGGCTACCTTAGCTAGCGAGCTAACTTCATGATAGCTCAAGATACTACGAGATATGTTGGAATGCTTAGCTACTTATCCCATGGGTACCTCATGCGGAAGTTTTTATGTACCAGACAGATTGCGTGTTTACACTGTTTATTTACATTCAGCAATATTTTTTGCATAGAAATGCACATCCAATTTCGTCATTGTCTTTTAACAAAATTAAGACGGAATTTCATCTCTCTTCAGAAAAAGAGCAACAGGAAGCTATTGAACACATTGACGAAGTACAGAATGAAATTGACAGGTGAGTTAATTATCCTCACACATTTTCAAGTCTGCCCTTGTGCCTTATGACTATAATCTAAGTGTATTTTTTGCATGATTTTCTCCCCCTTAGATTGAACGAACAGGCCAGTGAGGAGATTTTAAAAGTAGAGCAGAAGTACAATAAATTACGCCAGCCATTCTTCCAGAAGCGGTCAGAACTCATAGCAAAAATCCCCAACTTCTGGGTCACAACATTTGTTAACCATCCACAAGGTAAATGCAGATATTATGCTCGTTTACTACTTCATGTTCTTGATGAATGAAGACTTATTGTACATGGTGGGATTCTGCACATATTTTTGTTGCCCACCAACCATCATTATCACAGTCTGATGGTTAAGCTGTTGGTATACAAACTGCTGCTGTCCATTGACAAACTTTCTATGGTTGTATTCGTGTTGTCAGTTTCAGCCCTTCTTGGTGAGGAGGATGAGGAGGCACTTCATTACCTTACCAGGGTGGAGGTGACTGAGTTTGAGGACATCAAGTCGGGTTACAGAATAGATTTTGTGAGTATTTTAATCTTTGTAGGAATTGTGCATGTTATATAAACAGAACAGTGCATTAATTAACCAGATTCTTGGTTTATTTCTCAGTACTTCGATGAGAACCCGTACTTTGAGAACAAAATTCTCTCCAAAGAGTTTCACTTGAATGAAAGTGGGGACCCATCTTCAAAGTCAACTGAAATCAAATGGAAGGCTGGAAAGGTATGTTTACACATCTGCAACTTAAAAAGTAAATGGTCTATAAAAAAATGTAAATTTCAATTGCTGTCTGCCATGCTGCAGGAAATCAAAGCAAAATGTATGGTGTTGCTGCTTGTGATTATTTTGTATTTCCCTTTGATCTCAGGACTTGACAAAGCGTGCCAGCCAAACGCCAAACAAAGCGGGTAAGAAGAGGCAACACGAAGAACCAGAGAGCTTCTTTACCTGGTTCACAGATCACTCCGACGCAGGGGCAGACGAACTAGGAGAGGTCGTCAAGGATGACATCTGGCCCAACCCGTTACAGTATTACCTGGTATGATTCCATGCTATTGTCTATAGTTCTTTGTTGACTCCCATGGTGTCAACCTAGTCTTGCTCTGGTAGGCCAGGTAAAGTATTCACTGTGTTTGTTAGTTATCCAAAATATATTTGCATTAGGGCTATGGAATTAGACCAACGGGTGATCTGTAATGGGTGAAATCTGCAAAAATGTTCTAAATGGTGTTGAGTCATTTCAGAAATGTAGTGTATAGAATGACCATAGATAATACAATAGCGTTCTAATGAACATGACTGACAACCATATCCAGCCACCTAGACATCTCAACTGGATGCCTCAATTCCAAACTGAAGATCAGCTCATGCCTACATCGTTGTTAGTTTGTGCTGTGTTTGGGACTCATTAATATAATATATCATCTCTCAACTCTACCAGGTCCCTGACATGGATGATGAGGAAGGGGAAGGTGATGACGATGATGACGACGAAGAGGGCTTGGAAGACATCGATGAGGAAGGAGATGAGGATGAAGGCGAAGAAGATGACGAAGAGGATGGAGAGGTATGGTAGATTTCATTCACTCCCGTGAAACATTTTTTTCACTATTGTAAAACTGTCCCTGCCTTTTTATAAATGTTTATGTAGTGGAAGACTGCCACTTGTAATGTAAAGTGTCTGCCACGTTAGTCTTTATAGGCATGCGGGTAAATGTGTATCTCTTCTACAGGATGACGGCGAGGATGATTAAGGTTGAAAGGAACATTCCAACCTACACCTTTCCCTGTTCTTTCCTTTCAATCATCCTTCAACCCTTGGGAGCAAGAATATTTGTTTTCATTTTATTTTTGTATTTTGTGCTCTCTCCTGTTCTACAAGTGTCCGCCTGTCCATACCATGTCTATAGATGCGTTAATTTCCAGGCCATGCCCACATCAGTGGCAATCTCTGTCATAAAACTACTACACGTGTCTCCGAAGACCAATAAAATAAAAGTACTGGCATTCTGCACGTCGTCATATAGACAAATAATTTCGAATAGCAATTTATATATATGTATGATATATATAACAAGGTTTCTGTTAAAGTTGTGAGTTGAGTAAAGAGGAGTCATGGTGCAGTGATAATAGCATCTCTAGGCACTTTTTTAAAAATATATATATACATTTTCTTTAACGCAGCGTTTGGGGGGCCTCCTGGAGTTGACAGCTTTTTTTCTTCGTCATGTGTTGTACTAATGGAAAGCATCAGCTTCTTCCTGTCAACTGTTGTAAATGTTTTGGGGTCGATATCTTGGTATGACACAGTTATTGTAGACAGTTAAATGGGGTTTGGTGGGTCGAGTGGGCATTTGACACATTTGGGTTTGTTGATTGACTTTTCATTGTAATGTTTTACAGACACCCATGAGGTTTGAAAAATGAAATTTTTAATAAAAACAAAACAAAATTTCCTCTTGTAATTTTGAGCTTGGCTAATTAACAGGTTATTTATAGAGAAAATAAAGACCATGTATAATCTCATATGGAATCTACACTGGTGTTCTTCTCCACCTTTTCTACTGGAAAACTGTTCATGTTAACATTAAGTGTACCAGTTGCTTTGTAACGATAAATAAATAATACATTCATGTGTAGGGTAGTGTCTGAGCGTATCGACAATTTGTCTTGTGTATGAGTAAAATATCAACTTTATGCTGATCGGGAAAGAATTGGGCGGTAGGTAGCCTAACGGCTAAGAACGTTGGACCTGTGGCTTAAAGTTGACTGGTTTGAATCCCAGGCCAGGCGTAATTGATCTGGCAAATTAAGGGCTGCTAGGTTCACTTAGTCTTAGGACATTCGCCTACCGTTTGGGCCCTTGAGCCAGGTCCTTAAATGGGAAGTTCACTATTACAACTTGATGTTGGATGGTTCCTCACCCAGTTTTCTTTAAAACGCCATTATAAACTTCATCTAACATTAGCTACTACTAGCAAAAAAATGTATGGAGGTGATGTGGGGCATGTGAACATGTAAAAAATAAGTTTAAATCACCTTCATATTTGGTTTGTTAAAGGTCATCTGGCCATTTTAACCAAAAATTATAAACATGCTCACATGCCCCCATCACTTACACTGATTTTGTTTTTGCTAGCGGCTGCTGAAGTTAGCGAAGGTTTGTAATGGCTCTTTTAAAGAACTACTATGGATTACAGTTTTTCATGGCTCAGACTATTTTCAGGGTGAAGAACCATCTAACATTAAGTTGTAACATGGTGAACTTTAACCCCACAACATATTCTCCATACAGGGGCAGCTTGTCTCAACTAATGTGTTCTATAATATGTGACTGACTGTCCAGAACCTTCTACTGATAATCAGATATTTTCAAGATCTTTCTAACAATGAAGATGCAATTTCAAGCATTATTATATAGTTAAAAGACAGCCAGTTTGTCCACTTTAAAGGGTACCTTTAATGCTGGTTTTGAATGGGGGATCATTAATTTTCAATAGGATCTTTGTCTACTAAAAAATATTTACTGGGGGTGTCCAGAATAGAGGAGGGTTGTCAAACTTATTTATTTTTTAGCTTTGGGGGGGGACACGGGGGTATTGTTTTTTTCCCTGATTTACGTTTGCTCTTCTGCTCGTATTTTCCCTATAAACAATGGTTTGACTTTTTATATTACCCTAATAAAGTTTAGAAAAGTTTGTGAGGGTATGGTGTGGCTATTATTAAGGTTTAGGTAATGCAGCCTATGATATGAAGGCATTGTGCCCCGGTGCTCCAACTGTCTTGCAGGAAATTACGCACAGAACAAGCAGTATTGCCATGCTGGAGGTTCATGTCAGGATGAGCCTGCAGGAAGAGTACCACATGAGGGAGGAGGATGTCTTCCCTGTAACGCACAGTATTGAGATTGCCTGCAATGACAAGCTAAGTCCGATGATGCTGTGACACACCGCCACAGACCATGACGGGCCCTCCACCTCCAAATCGATCCCGTTTCAGAGTACAGGCCTCGGTGTAACGCTCTTTCCTTCGACGATAAATGTGATTCCGACCATCACCCCTGCCTGGTGAGACAAAACCATGACTCTTTTTGCCAGTCCTGTCTGGTCCAGCGACGGTGGGTTTGTCCCCGTAGGTGACTTTGTTACCGGTGATATCTGGTGAGGACCTGCCTTACAACAGGCCTACAAGCCATCAGTCCAGCCTCTCAGCCTATTGCGGACAGTCTGAGCACTGATGGAGGGATTGTGCATTCCTGGTGTAACTTGGGCAGTTGTTGCCATCCTGTACCTGTCCCGCAGGTGTGAAGTTCATTCATTGTTTATGGTTCATTGAACAAGCATGGGAAACAGTGTTTAAACCCTTTACATTGAAGATCTGTGAAGTTATTTGGATTTTTACGAATTGTCTTTGAAAGACAGGCTCCTGAAAAAGGGACGTTTTGCTGAGTTTATAAAGAAATCAGTCAATTGACATGAATTCATCAGGCCCTAATCTATGTATTTCACATGACTGGGCAGCGGCGCAGCCATGGGTGGGCCTGGGAGGGCATAGGCCCACCCACTTGGGAGTCAGGTCCAGCAAATCAGAATGAGTTTTTCCCCACAAAAGGGCTTTATTACAGAGAGAAATACTCCTCATTTTCATTAGCTGGTCTCAGACGATCCCGCAGATGAAGAAGCCGGATGTGGAGGTCCTGGGCTGGCGTGGTTACACGTGGTCTGCGGTTGTGAGGCCGGTTGGACGTACTGCCAAATTCTCTAAAACGACGTTGGAGGCAGCTTATGGTAGAGAAATTAACATTAAATTATCTAGCAACAGCTCTTGTGGACAGGAGAAATGCTCACTAATAGGGATGTAATCAAATTTGTGCACAAAATGGAACATTTCTGGTATCTTTTCTTTCAGCTCAAGAATCGTGGGACCATCACTTTACATGTTGTGTTTATATTTTTGTTCAGTGTATATATATATATATATATATAGTATATTTATTAAAATATGAATATCATACAGTGGACACCAACGCCTATTCATAGGTTGCACCTCTGTCACTCGGTCGCGTCATGCCATTGTTATGAACGTTCTCAAGCCGCCCTCTACTGGTGGCGCAATCGTCTAATAAGCTATAGAGGCTAACGACTGTTTAGTGTAAGTTACACTATAGTGCTTGGAAATACGATGACATTGCTAAAGAAGTCAAATGTTTAGTAGGAAACAACTTTGACAGTATTATCATGTCATCAAATTTACTTTAGACAGCTGGCAATGTCATTAGCTAGCAAAGTTTGTAAAAAATAGATATCAATGCTAACGTTAGCTAGTTAAAATCAGGTGACCTCCCCTCAATTTTAGCTAACTAGCTAACGTTATACTGTAAAGTCAATATGGTGATATCAAGATGATGAAAAAAGGTTTTCCTACAAATGATTTGCCTCCTTTTGAATGGCATTGTATCTCCAAGCCACTGTAATGCACTTTTGATGAAATCTTCCATCAGCGCTCATTGATGATGCATTTATTAAAATGCTCAGTTGGGCGTCAGTACAAACTAAAGTTCAAAACAATATTGTGACGAAACATGCAACCCATGAATAGGCCGTTGCATGCAATGCCCTGATACATTTAGTGCTTAAATGTCAGACAGCAGAACCGTGAGGTGGACAATTATTGTTTTAGGAAAGTAGCATAACCCCACCCAAAAATAGAAATTGTCTATAATGTTTTGCATATGCTACACATTGAAAGACAAGGAATAGTGTTTTTGTCATTTGTTAGAGGTTGTTTTTAAGGACACGTAAATGTGCCTCATTTGGCCAACATCCCTCATTTATTGATGGTGCTGGCTGCACCAGGTTGGATCTGAATGCATATGGATGTCCATAACATTTCTCAAATGTCCGGTAAATTAAAATCTTCCCTGTCATGTTGTCCGGTGCCAAATTTTCCTAAAGGAAATTTTGAAATGGCATATTGTTTTTATGAAGATTTTAGAATAATCACATGAAAATCTGTCGCCAATTGGATGGAAACCTAGCTATAGACACCCTAAAGACTCTGGCAAGTGCGCTAGTCCAGTGTCACTTTGATTATGCCTGCACATCATGGATCACCAGCAGCCACAAACATCTAAAGAATAAGCTACCAGCCAAACAAGCTTGTAAGACTTGTACTTAAACTCCCCCCTCATACTCATCTGGAGGTTGAGCCTTGTTTCATCTCTAGCTCTGTAATGTGTCTGTATCTATGTAATTGTATATGACTATACGTTAAAAAAAATAAAAATAAATAGGGAACACAATGGAAATAAGTCCCCAACTTTATTGTGCAATGCCGGTCACTTTAAAAAAAATATTTCTGTATATATATATTTTTTTTACTGACATGAAATCATTCAATCCAAACTGTGCAGTAGCTAATTGATGAATGGAAAGACACATCTGTTACAAAACACCAAAACGTTGGGGCCTTCCGAGTGGCCAACATCAGACCGGTTCGATCCCGGACTGTTTCACAACCGGCTGTGATCGGGAGTCCCATATGGGCAGAGCACAATTGGCCCAGCGTCGTCCGGGAAGCCAAGCCATCGATACTGGGTAAGCCTGCAAAGTAGGGAGGAATGTATTTTTTGTTTGTTTGAGATTTACATAGTCTATTCATTGCTGTGTTGAAAACGCAAACCATGATATTCAAGTTCCCGAAGTCGGTATGCTTTGTTTATGGTTGTGTGGTGCATTACCACAGAAACATGTTGGTGGAAAATGTGTTGCATATATTCTTAAGTGCATTACTGTTAAGTGCCAATTGTGTGCCGCCCTATGGGACTCCCAATCACGGCCGGTTGTGATACAGCATGGAATCAAACCAGCATGTCTGTAGAGACGCCTCTAGCACTGAGCTGCAGTGCCTTAGACCGCTGCACCACTCAGGAGCCCATCAAAATGTTGAAAATCTGACTTCCCCCTAGCTAATCATTGTCTGCAGCCGGCTCTGATCGTAGTGTAATGAAACATTCAGGGAGAGTGAGCTTGTCTGTGGGTGGTCGGTGAATCCTCAACCTTCTGGCCCGTAGCCCTGCGTGGCATCGACTGTGCCACAAAAGTATGCTGAAGTGGCAAAGTCGATATCCACGTTTAGAAACACAGTGTTACTACAGTCATTGTTATTTGTGGTCCTAAACATTATTTGAAGTTCATTCTGAGGGGGTAGGGTGTTCAATTTATTTTACAGTACAAGGGGACAGTCATGTGAAAATATTTGTAACTTTGGGGAGTGGATGGATTTTTTTTTTATGACACCTTGAGTTGGACCAGCCCCTCCCCCCAGTACATTTCGATCTGTCCCTAAGCAAGTTCTGTCACAGCTTTCAACATCCAGATCTGGCATTTCTTCAAAGTAGTCAAATCAAAGTTTATTTGACATATACACAGGATACAGTAACACAGGATACACACTGTACAATGAAATGCTTACTTGCAAGATCTCTCAAACAGTGCAGCAATGGCTGGCTCGTGGCAGTTGAGAATTCTACCACTGAATACATATGAGAAGGTAATAGTATTCGAACACGGCCCAGAGAATGTGACCCTCTTTAGGTCAGATCTAGCTTGCGTGCCAGTCTCCTTGTCACTCGTTTGTCATGACAAAAAATTGGCTTGACAATCATGTGAGTACATTTACATGCACACTAATAATTAAAGTGATTATGGCAGTAGGCCAAGTATGGCATTAGTCATGTAAACACCTTGCTCTGCTTATCTTAATCTGCGTACGGTCATAATCTAAGTAAGCATACGGCGATTAAAAAACCTGGTTTTCTGAGCAATCGTTAGAATTATTAGGATATGTAAACACCTTAAAGTGGCAATCCAGTCTCATTTTCACCCTGTTTAACACCTGATTTACTGATTTACTTAACAAAAGGCCCATCTCAATAGGCGGTCCAGGTAAGTCATGACATAGCACAAGGTGGGGGGGGGGTGGAGCGGAGCTTTCCTCTTTTGTTATCTATTATTCCTCAAGCAAGGGAGAATGACGACATACACTACCATTCTAAAGTTTGGGTTCACTTAGAAATGTACTTGTTTTTGAAAGAAAAGCAAATTTTTTGTCCATTGAACTAACATGAAATTGATCAGAAATACAGTGTAGACATTGTTAATGTTGTCAATGACTATTGTTGCTGGAAACGACACATTTCTTTATGGAATATCTACAAAGGCGTACAGAGCCCCATTATCAGGAACCATCACTCCTGTGTTCCAATGGCACGTTGTGTTAGCTAATGCAAGTTGATCATTTAAAAAGGCTAATTGATCATTAGAAAATCCTTTTGCAATTATGTTAGCACAGCTGAAAACTGCTGTCCTGATTAAAGAAACAATAAAATTGGCCATCTTTATACTACATTTACGTCATTTAGCAGATGCTCTTATCCAGAGCGACTTACAAATTGGTGCATTCACCTTATGATATCCAGTGGAACAACCACTTTACAATAGTACATCTATATCTTTTTTTTGGGGGGGGGGGGTTAGAAGGATTACTATATCCTATCCCAGGTATTCCTTAAAGAGGTGGGGTTTCAGGTGTCTACGGAAGGTGGTGATTGACTCCGCTGTCCTGGCGTCGTGAGGGAGCTTGTTCCACCATTGGGGTGCCAGAGCAGTGAACAGTTTTGACTGGGCTGAGCGGGAACTGTGCTTCCGCAGAGGTAGGGGGGCCAGCAGGCCAGAGGTGGATGAACGCAGTGCCCTTGTTTGGGTGTAGGGCCTGATCAGAGCCTGAAGGTACGGAGGTGCCGTTCCCCTCACAGCTCCGTAGGCAAGCACCATGGTCTTGTAGCAGATGCAAGCTTCAAGCCAGTGGAGTGTGCGGAGGAGCAGGGTGACGTGAGAGAACTTGGGAAGGTTGAACACCAGACGGGCTGCGGCGTTCTGGATGAGTTGTAGGGGTTTAATGGCACAGGCAGGGAGCCCCGCCAACAGGGAGTTGCAGTAATCCAGACGGGAGATGACAAGTGCCTGGATTAGGACCTGCGCCGCTTCCTGTGTAAGGCAGGGTCGTACTCTGCGAATGTTGTATAGCATGAACCTACAGGATCGGGTCACCGCCTTGATGTTAGCGGAGAATGACAGGGTGTTGTCCAGGGTCACGCCGAGGCTCTTAGCACTCTGGGAGGAGAACACAATGGAGTTGTCCACCGTGATGGCGAGATCATGGAAAGGGCAGTCCTTCCCCGGGAGGAAGAGCAGCTCCGTCTTGCCGAGGTTCAGCTTGAGGTGGTGATCCGTCATCCACACTGATATGTCTGCCAGACATGCAGAGATGCGATTCGCCACCTGGTTATCAGAAGGGGGAAAGGAGAAGATTAATTGTGTGTCGTCTGCGTAGCAATGATAGGAGAGACCATGTGAGGATATGATAGAGCCAAGTGACTTGGTGTATAGCGAGAATAGGAGAGGGCCTAGAACTGAGCCCTGGGGGACACCAGTGGTGAGAGCACGTGGTGCGGAGACGGATTCTCGCCACGCCACCTGGTAGGAGCGACCTGTCAGGTAGGACGCATTCCAAGAGTGAGCCGCACCAGAGATACCCAACTCGGAGAGGGTGGAGAGGAGGATCTGATGGTTCACAGTATCAAAGGCAGCAGATAGGTCTAGAAGGATGAGAGCAGAGGAGAGAGAGTTAGCTTTAACAGTGCGGAGAGCCTCCGTGACACAGAGAAGAGCAGTCTCAGTTGAATGCCCAGTCTTGAAACCTGACTGATTTGGATCGAGAAGGTCATTCTGAGAGAGATAGCAGGAGAGCTGGCCAAGGACGGCACGTTCAAGAGTTTGAGCGAAAAGAAATAAGGGATACTGGTCTGTAGTTGTTGACATTGGGGGGATCGAGTGTAGGTTTTTTGAGAAGGGGTGCAACTCTCGCTCTCTTGAAGACAGAAGGGACGTAGCCAGCGGTCAAGGATGAGTTGATGAGCAAGGTGAGGTAAGGGAGAAGGTCTCCGGAAATGGTCTGAAGAAGAGAGGAGGGGATAGGGTCAAGTGGGCAGGTTGTTGGGCGGCCGGCCGTCACAAGACGCAAGATTTCATCTGGAGAGAGAGAGGGGAGAAAGAGGTCAAAGCATAGGGTAGGGCAATGTGAGCAGGACCAGCGGTGTTGTTTGACTTAACAAACAAGGATTGGATGTCGTCGACCTTCTTTTCAAAATGGTTGACGAAGTCATCCGCAGAGAGGGAGGAGGGGGAGGGGGAGGAGGATTCAGGAGAGAGGAGAAGGTGGCAAAGAGCTTCCTAGGGTTAGAGGCAGATGCTTGGAAGTTAGAGTGGTAGAAAGTGGCTTTAGCAGCAGAAACAGAGGAGGAAAATGTAGAGAGGAGGGAGTGAAAATATGCCAGGTCCGCAGGGAGGCTAGTTTTCCTCCATTTCTGCTCGGCTGCCCGGAGCCCTGTTCTGTGAGCTCGCAATGAGTCGTCAAGCCACGGAGCAGGAGGGGATGACCGAGCCGGTCGGGAGGATAGGGGACATAGAGAGTCAAAGGATGCAGAAAGGGAGGAGACGAGGGTTGAGGAGGCAGAATCAGGAGATTGGTTGGAGAAGGATTGAGCAGAGGGAAGAGATGATAGGATGGAAGAGGAGAGAGTAGCAGGAGAGAGAGAGCGAAGGTTGCGACGGCGCAATACCATCTGAGTAGGGGCAGATTGAGTAGTGTTGGAGGAGAGCGAGAGGGAAAAGGATACAAGGTAGTGATCGGAGACTTGGAGGGGAGTTGCAGTGAGATTAGTAGAAGAACAGCATCTAGTAAAGATGAGGTCAAGCGTATTGCCTGCCTTGTGAGTAGGGGGGGACGGTGAGAGGGTGAGGTCAAAAGAGGAGAGGAGTGGAAAGAAGGAGGCAGAGAGAAATGAGTCAAAGGTAGACGTAGAGAGGTTAAAGTCACCCAGAATTGTGAGGGGTGAGCCATCCTCAGGAAAGGAACTTGTCAAGCTCATTAATGAACTCTCCAAGGGAACCTGGAGGGCGATAAATGGTAAGGATGTTAAGCTTGAATGGGCTAGTGATTGTGACAGCATGGAATTCAAAGGAGGAGATAGACAGATGGGTCAGGGGAGAAAGAGAGAATGTCCACTTAGGAGAGATGAGGATTCCAGTGCCACCACCCCGCTGACCAGATACTCTCGGGGTGTGCGAGAACACGTGGTCAGACGAGGAGAGAGCAGTAGGAGTAGCAGTGTTTTCTGTGGTAATCCATGTTTCCGTCAGCGCCAAGAAGTCGAGGGACTGGAGGGTAGCATAGGCTGAGATGAACTCTGCCTTGTTGGCCGCAGACCGGCAGTTCCAGAGGCTGCCGGAGACCTGGAACTTCACGTGGGTCGTGCGCGCTGGGACCACCATGTTAGAGTGACAGCAGCCACGCGATGTGAAGCGTTTGTATGGCCTGTGCAGAGAGGAGAGAACAGGGATAGACAGACACATAGTTGACAGGCTACAGGAGAGGCTACGCTAATGCAAAGGAGATTGGAAAGAAAATTAACTAAACAACTGGGGAAGCGAGAGAGCAGGGCCTCCCTCACTAACCATTCGCTGAAACGCTCAAATATAACTATTCCAACTTCCACTTAGAAATTATAATTGATGTAAACTACAGTGGTTCAATGTTTCCAGCAATAGGCTCAAACTTAGTTTATTCAGCTAGATAACTTCGTACAGTATTCTTCCGTGAAACCCACCCAGTGCACCGTGTCTTATGACACCGTAGCTAACTAGCATGCTAGCATCCAATAGCACACGGTTAGCACCAATACTTGGTTACAACAAACTACCAATGGATCATTCGTGTCCAGTTCCTTTCATAACACAGAAGTAATTAAACGTTGGCTAGCTAACACAAAGTCAGTCCTGCTAGCTACACAAGTGGACTACACAACTCGAAAGCTTACGTTGCAAAAATCTTATTGACTAAAAATGATACAGTACTGCTAGCTGGTAGCGTTGGCTAGCTAGCGGTGGCTGCGTTTACCTTTATCTTTGATACAAAGACAACTATGTAGCTAGCTAACATTACACTAATCAAATTGTTCTGTTGTAATGTATTTAGTTTCTACAGTACCGCTAGTTGGTAAAGTTGGCTAGCTAGCAGTGGCTGTGGTGTTATGGTGTTGACGCTGGCTAGCTAACCTTGTTAGTTCCTCAGAGCTACACCTTTATCCTTGATACAAAGACAGCAGATACAACTATGTAGCTAGCTAACAATACACTAATCAAATCGTTCCAATGTAATGTAATGTAATGAAATGTAATATTACCCGCGGAGCGAGGTGCAGCACGACCACTCACTCCAGCATCCGGAGACTTAGTGTACTAGTTGAGTATCTGGAGCATCAGCATTTGTGGGTTCGAGTACAGGCTCAAAATGGCCAGAAACTTGTCAGTCTATTCTTGTTCTGAGAAATGAAAGCTATTCCATGCGAGAAATTGCCAAGAAACTGAAGATTTCGTACAACCCTGTGTACTACTCCCTTCATAGAACAGCGCAAACTGGCTCTAACCAGAATAGAAAGAGGAGTGGGAGGCCCTGGTGCACAACTGAGCAAGAGGACAAGTACAGTCATGGCCAAAAGTTTTGAGAATGACACAAATATTACATTTTCACAAAGTCTGCTGCCTCAGTTTCTATGATGGCAATTTGCATATACTCCAGAATGTTATGAAGAGTGATCAGATGAATTGCAATTAATTGCAAAGTCCCTCTTGGCCATGCAAATGAACTGAATCCCCAAAAAACATTTCCACTGCATTTCAGCCCTGCCACAAAAGGACCAGCTGACATCATGTCAGTGATTCTCTCGTTAACACATGTGTGAGTGTTGATAAGGACAAGGCTGGAGATCACTCTGTCATGCTGATTGAGTTTGAATAACAGACTGGAAGCGTCAAAAGGAGGGTGGTGCTTGGAATCATTGTTCTTCCTCTGTCAACCATGGTTACCTGCAAGGAAACATGTGCCGTCATCATTGCTTTGCACAAAAAGGACTTCACAGGCAAGGATATTGCTGCCAGTAAGATTGCACCTAAATCAACTGTTTATCTGATCATCAAGAACTTCAAGGAGAGTGGTTCAATTGTTGTGAAGAAGGCTTCAGGGCACCTATTACGTTCTCCCCTCGGGTGTAGCTCGTCTGAGGAGGAGACGTAAATGCCTGGTAAACCAGATGAAAGGGGAAGAAATGTGGGGTGTAATGAGCTAAAATAATCAGACCACAACCAGAACTCAATTTTAGCCCTCAGGGGATGTTTAGTAAAGTAATTAAATAAATAATATGAATCAGTAAGAAAACAAAAACTAACAACCACAACCAGGGAAGGTAAGAGAAGGGAATGTTTGGGATCGGGGTCCAAGTAATGAAAATAAACAAAAGGTCCCTCCTCTTCTACACACCTAATCCTTCCTAACACACTCTAAGCCCTAACCCACTGTCCTACCTGGTTCCAAGAAAATACAAGGGTGACACCCGCCCGGCTAACCTAGTGTATAAAACAATGGGTTATCTATGTGGGAATGTACACCCATGGGCAGATCTACCTTTTCCCTTCTCCAGGACCTAGGTAGGGTGGAGTACATCAGGAGGACAGGCTGTAAAACAAACAAAGATAAATTAAAACAACAAATCATCAAATAGCCCAAAAAAACCAAGTGTCTCCTCTCTCTCCCCCTCTCTCCTCTCTTTTCACATGACAAACAGATATCCTCTCTTCAATCAGCTACAGCCACACCCACCATCGTCAGCCGCAACTAGGTACACTTGTAATGCCTAGGACACAAACACACTAACATGGGAAAAATGGGGAGCAAGAAAAACGTAACACGTAACAGCACCCAAGAAAGTCCCGCAAGCACCAGGACCGTCTTCTAAAGTTGATTCAGCTGCGGGATCAGGGCACCACCAGTACAGAGCTTGCTCAGGAATGGCAGCAGGCAGGTGTGAGTGAATCTGCACGCACAGTGAGGTGAAGACTTTTGGAGGATGGCCTGGTGTCAAGAAGGGCAGCAAAGAAGCTACTTCTCTCCAGGAAAAACATCAGGGACAGACTGATATTCTGCAAAAGGTACAGGAATTGGACTGCTGAGGACTGGGGTAAAGTCATTTTCTCTGATGAATCCCCTTCCCGATTGTTTGGGGCATCCGGAAAAAAGCTTGTCCGGAGAAGACAAGGTGAGCGCTACCATCAGTCCTGTGTCATGCCAACAGTAAAGCATCCTGAGACCATTCATGTGTGGGGTTGCTTCTCAGCCAAGGGAGTGGGCTCATTCACCATTTTGCCTAAGAACACAGCCATGAATAAAGAATGGTGCCAACACATCCTCCGAGAGCAACTTCTCCCAACCATCCAGGAACAGTTTGGTGACGAACAATGCCTTTTCCAGCATGATGGAGCACCTTGCCATAAGGCAAAAGTGAAAACTAAGTGGCTCGGGGAACAAAACATCAATATTTTGGGTCCATGGCCAGGAAACTCCCCAGACCTTAATCTCATTGAGAACTTGTGGTCAATCCTCAAGAGGCGGGTGGACAAACAAAAACCCACAAATTCTGACAAACTCCAAGCATTGATTATGCAAGAATGGGCTACCATCAGTCAGGATGTGGCCCAGAAGTTAATTGACAGCATGCCAGGGCGGATTGCAGAGGTCTTGAAAAAGAAGGGTCATCAACTTCATGTAATTGTCAATAAAACCTTTGACACTTGTAATTATACTTCAGTATTTCATCTGACAAAAATATCTAAAGACACTGAAGCAGCAAACTTTGTGGAAATTAATATTTGTGTCATTCTCAAAACTTTTGGCCACGACTGTACATTAGTGTCTAGTTTGAGAAACAGATGCCTCACAAGTCCTCAACTGGCAGCTTCATTAAATAGTATGCGCAAAACACCAGTCTCAACGTCAAGAGTGAAGAGGCGACTCCGGGATGCTGGCCTCCTAGGCTGGCCTTCAGCTGTTTCCAGCTACAATAGTCATTTACAACATTAACAATGTCTACACTGTATTTCTGATCAATTTGATGTTATTTTAATGGACAAAACATGTGCTTTTCTTTCAAAAACAAGGACATTTCTAAGTGACCCCAAACTTTTGAACGGTAGTGTACATCGGGATAGGGCTGGGTAGAGCCTGTTTTTCATCAATAACTAGTGTACGGTAGGGCTCGGGTATCACAAAATGTATCACTAACATTTTGAAGCTGAGCATTTGCTCATGCTCTGTTGCGTAGTACAGTCATATCTGACTAAGATCATAACTTTGTGTCAGAAGTGCTTCAACCTCGTCAAATATAAAACGGGAGCGATTATTTTCAGAAAATAATGTTCCTTGAGTTCTATCAGAGTTTAGAGTGACGAAAAGTAGTTAACAGCTCACTACTCTCTCATGTCTTGTCATTGAGCAGAGCAGCCCAAGCGGAGCTGTTGCTATGGATGGATACTCACCAACTCAGAGCCGCCATAGAGTACCACAGCATGAGTCATAATACCCATAAAACATAATGGTCGAACAAGGAAGTGGTTCCAATCGTTTCTCCACAATTCTCAAAATGTTTCCCCTTAGGGGATTTTAGAAACACAATAAGGGCTGTGTTTTGTGTAGGCTTACCCTGGCGTGACATTTTGATAATTGTGTAAATCTCTCTAGAAAAAGTAGACTTTTATCAATATATTCACCTGTATTTACCCCCCAAAATGAAATGCTAATTAGCTGCTAATGTGACTATCATAAAAAAACTACAAATGCCATGATGATCTGGACGAGACTGCCGAATCGAGGCAAAGGTAAGAATTTCTGTATTATCTAAAGTTAGCTAAATTTAGTAATTCATAAATTGGCTACATTTCTTTAAATTGACAATTTTGTGAACTGTCTTGTGCATGTTTTAAATTGACACAATACCTGTTAGCAAAGGTGTCAGCTAGAGATGATGTGCAGGAGCTTGCAGGGATTTGTAGTCTTGCATGATGTCTACTTTGATGCTAATTAGCGTTTACGAATCTGAGGGTAAATAGAGACGAATATATTGATAAAAGTCACCTTTTCCGAGAGAGATTTACATGGTTATCAAAATGTCACACCAGGGTAAGCCTACACAAAACACACTCCTTAATTTAATTAAGTGTTTCTAAAATTCCCTATGGGAAAAATGAATGGTGGAAAAACAATTGGAACAATTTCCGTTTCACCACTAGGTTTTCGGGTATTATGACACCTCCACTGTGGGGCTCTATGAGCAGGAAGCAGGAGCACCCCTCTGTCTCTCTACGTGTATGCCATCTATCTGATGCTGTCTGGTCCAAAAGAGTATGACATTGTTGCCGCTCGTAGCATTGAATGCAAGGGAAGCCAGCAAGCATTTGGCCTCCCTTGATAAAAAAAAATTCTAATCAGCATTGTGCTAAATTAAGTGAGTTCAACTGGAAATGGTCCTGGCGCACCAAAAAAAGCCAGTTTTGATTTGGCTTCACTCCAATCACATAACATCAAGCAGTATGTCACTGACAGAAACAACTTGAATTGTTGCATCACATTTACATGTTAGTCATTTAGCAGACGCTCTTATCCAGAGTTATTTACAGTAGTGAATGCATACATTTCATACATTTTTTTTCTCCGTACTGGTCCCCGTGGGAATCGAACCCACAACCCTGGCGTTGCAAACACCATGCTCTACCAACTGAGCCACACGGGACCGTTGTGTTGTTGTCCTCCAGTGGCTAGCTAGCTAAAATGGGCCCTGTCCTAAATTAGCCATGGATGGAGATTTGGGATTTGGACTTGTGGTTTTACTCAATTCTCTGTACTAGCCAATGATTATAATGGCGATGCTATTCCAACCATACATTCATACATTGGGCCCCTGGTCTGAGAAGAAGGAAATTCAATATGTAGTTAGATGTAGAAGGCTAATGTTAAACTAGTTAACGTTAGGCTAGCGAGCAAGCATTTTAGCCAGGTAGCCTAGAGAAACGTACGAAGACACGCGCACGCACACACACAGATAAATCAAAACCATGGACAGCCACATCATATTTAGCTTATGTTGATTGGACTAAGTTGTTTTTGCTATCTTTTAGTTGTCACTGTATTAGACTAAGCAGAGGTGATTTGATGATGTTGAAGTTGAAATAGTGCTGGAACAGTGGAGGCAGCAACCGTTTCTTTTTGCGACTTGCGTTCTATGGTTCTAAAAGTTGTTCAGTGGTCCGAAAATGTTGGAAACATTAACTTGCTTGACCATGCTGTAGGTCGTGTAACTTTGTTACATGCAAAATGCTTTGTGGACTTCACCGGACAGAGATTACTCTCCGGTTTTGTGAATAAACAAAGGTGTGGTTGAATGTATTCTGCCACTGTGTCTTCTTATTGTCTCGGCCTTAGGCCAATATATCACGGTCGCAAGGCATATGAACTAACAGGTTATAGAGCAAACAACACAATTATCACAACACATCGCTACTGTACATTTGGCAGAAGCAATCAGGCCTGGGTAGAGTCTGAATGTCGCAGGCAGATCAGCTAGCTTAGTAGCCCAATGACCGGCAGATGTCAATATTGAGTCGTTTCAATATCGCCATCTGTCGGCCTACATTTACATTTTAGTAATTTAGCAGACACTCTTATCCAGAGCGACTTACATCAGTGAATGCATACATTTCATTAAAAAAAAAATCCCGTACTGGTCCCCCGTGGGAATCTAACCCACAACCCTGGCGTTGCAAACACCATACTCTACCAACTGAGCCACACGGGATGGGCTATTAGCTAAGGTTTTAACTCTAGTGTCAATATTCATGTTTACAGTTCATAAACATAACATGGACACTGGAGTTAAATACTTAGCTTACAGATCAGCAAGGTATCACCTTATTGCTCTCACTAATACAACCAAGTCATATCAGTGATTACTTCAAGGAAGGGAAGAATGAAGGGTGCATTGTAAAAGTATTCGAACAGGGCCAAAAAGACAACTCTGGACCAATGAAAGGGTAATGCACATGGCGCTTAGAAGGGAACAGATTATTTTCCTCAGTTTGAATCAGTTTCAATTGGGGACTTTTATTTTGAAGGTTAACCGCTGATTCCACTATTGTTGCTCACACTACTGTTCACTACACATTGGTGCGATACCGTGATAAACGGAAGTCCACCTCTAAACATGGCTGTCTGTCAATATGTTGGGGGAAAATGGCGGAAGCAGGTGTTCTGTTTTAATCAGATGAAGTGTTGAGTGGAGATGAGAAGAATTGGATTACAGTGGCGAATGCAAAAGGAAATAAGAGAAGTAAAGTGGTAGTGGAAACTAGTAAATCCAAACCTAGTTCTGATTCTTTTTTGTTTGGAATATGGGTTTTGGATCGATTAGGTTACCTGGGAGATCAGTTTGAAATCTCTGTTGAAATTGTGGATGCATTGGATGAGGTGGCGTCGATGAGAATAATGAGAAGTGGGCTTATTTCGTTTTTTTGTGTTTCTATGGAACAGAAGGAGCGTGCTCTGTGCCTCAAGAAGATCTTCGAAGAAGTGCGCCTATCAAGGTTGTTATCTCTGGGGTGGCGCTAGAAGTAAATGCAAAGGATATACGTGAAGAATTGGATCAAGCAGTTGGTGCAAAACGATTGATCCGAATAGTAGGTGGAGTGCCGAAGCCCACTCCATCCATTCTATTGTTTTTTGATGAAGAGTCTTTCCCTTTTCATGTGTATTTGGGTTATATGCGATTCTCTGTGAGAGCCTTCATGCCCAAACCCATGTAGTGTGATAAACGTACATTATTTGGTCATGTGTCAAGTGTATGTAGATGGGAGGAGTATTATATGCCAGCTGAATCTAAATGCTGCAATTGTGGTGGTGAACATGCACCCGAATTTCTAAAGTGTCCTGTTAGGGTGAAAAAGACGGAGGTGGTAAGAATAAGGGCTGTCTAGAACGTTTCCTATCTGGAGGCGTTGAGAAGAGTGGAAGAAAGGAGTGAAGTTAAAGAAGTAATGGCAGTAGGAGTAGAGACACCAAAAACCTTTTCAACAGAGGGATCCTGATCCTGTTGCATGTCAAGAAGGTGGACTTTGTAGCGTTTATTACTTTGGTTATCAACTGCACAGCGCAAACGGAGAGGAAATCTGACAAAATAGGCATCGTTGTGAGAGCGCCTGAGCGTTTTTTAGGACAAGGAGATTTTTCTGCAGAGGCATTACAAGGAATCCTCTCGATGAATGCTCAGTCCTCATAAATATTTTTGGTTTCAATAACCCGTACAGTATGTGGCGGCAAAACACACATAGGTGTAGTTTGCCATAACTTTAAAGTAGAAGAAGAACATGGCTGTCTGTGTTGAAGAAATATAATTAAGGTCATTGATATTTAGCTAATGTTGTAGCGGAGATTATTGGTGTGCTCCTATCTAGATAACTATGTCAATAAGATAAAGTAAACATGTTCTCTGATCAAGTTCATCACAGCCTATGCTGCCCTTCAGTCCCTTGACTTTTTTGCCCTGACGGTGACATGGATCACCCCAGAGAACACTGCTAATCCAGCTGCTCTTTCTTCATCTGACTACGTTTTCTTTCATTGCCCCAGAGCATCTGAACGTCGCGGTGGTGGAACACATCTACTCATTTGTCCTAAGTAGAGATTTTCAATTTTCTTCCTCAGTTGTAATATCTTCTCATTTGAATTCCATGTTTTCACTGTCACTTGCACACTCAAGCTTAACATTATTGTCATCTATCGCCCACCAGGTGCCCTCGGAGAGTTCCTCAATGAGTTTGACACCTTAATAAGCTAATTTCCTGACGATGGCTCACTGCTCTTCGTACTTGGTAACTTCCACCTCCCGATGTCTGCCTTCGATTAATTTCTTTCCAACTCTCTCTTTCCCAGCCTTGCCTTTTTTGACCTCACCTTTTCCTAATCCCTAATCCCTAATCCAACTCACAAGGCAGGCAATTTCTTGATCTCATCTTTACTACACGCTCTTTGCCTACTAATCTCACTGCAACCCCCGGTCTCTGATCACTACTTTGTTTCCTTTTCGGTCTCCCTTTCCTCCAACCCTAACCACTCAGCCCCTATCCAGATGGTCATGCGTCATCACAATCTTCACTCTCTCTCCCACTACTCTTTCCTCTTCTATCCTATTATCTCCCCCGTTTGCTAAATCCTTCTCACTCCTGTCTCCTGATTCTGCATCTTCAACCGTACTCTCCTCCCTTTCCGCATCCCATGACTCGCACAATCCCCTTTCTTCCCGGCTGGCTCGGCCCTCCCCTCCTGCTCCATGGTTGAGTGACTCATTACAGAACAGGGCTGCGGGCAGCTGAGCAAAAATGGAGGAAATTAAACTTCTGGAGGACCTATCATCCTTTCACTCCCTCTCTACCTCCTCTTCATCTGTATCTGCTGCTAAAGCCACTTTCTACCACTCTAAATTTCAGGATTCTGCCTCTAACCCTAGGAAACTCTTTTCCACCTTCCCCTCCCTCCTTAATCCTCCCCGTCCCTCCCTCCTGTCTGTGGACGACTTTGTCAGCCACTTTGAAAAGAAGGTTGACGACATCCAGTAATCATTCACTCAGCCTATTGAGTCCACTGGTCTCACTCACATAGAACTACCCTATGCCTTGACCCCTTTATTCCCTCTCTCTCCAGATGAAATCCTGTGACTAGTGAGGTCTGGCCGCCGACAACCTGCCTACTCTACCCCATCTCCAGACCATCTCTGGAGACCTTCTCCCATTCCTCACTTCCCTCATCAACTCACCCCTGACCACTGGCTGCGTCCCTTCTGACTTCAAAATGGCCCAAGTCGCTCCACTCCTCAAGAAACCAACTCTTGACTCATCTGACGTCAAATACTATAGACCTGTATCCCTTCTTTCTTTTCTTTCCAAAACACTTGAGTGTGCTGTCTGCGATCAACTTTCTTGTTATCTCTCTCAGAACGATCTTCTTGACTCTAACCATTCGGCTCCGTCATAACCTCATATGGTCTTTCCTGTCATTGCTATGCGGAAGACACTCAACTACTTTTCTCCTTCCCCCTTCTGACACCCAGGTGGCGACACGCAATTATGCGTGCCTGGCAGATATCTCAACTTGGATGTCGGTCCCACCACTGCAAACTCAACCTTGACAAGACAGAGCTGCTCTTTCTCCCGGGGAAGGCCTATCCACTCAAAGACCTCTACATCACAGTTGACAATTCCATAGTGTCTCCATCCCAGAGTGCAAAAAACCTTGTCTTGACCCGGGACAACACCCTGTCATTCTCTGCAAACATCAAAGCAGTGACTTGCTCCATGCAGGTTCATGCTCAACAACATCCATAGCGTACAACCCTACCTCACACTGGAAGGGGTGCAGGTCCTGATCCAGGCACTTGTCCTCTCCTGTCTGGACTACTGCAACTTGCTGTTGGATGGGCTCCCAGCTTATCCAGAACGCTGCAGCCCACCTGGTTTTCAACCTTCCCAAGTTCTCTCATGTCCCCCCACTCCTCTGCACACTCCACTGGCTTTCAGTTGATGCTCGCATCCACTACAAGACTGTGGTGCTTACCTACAGAACAGCAAGAGGAACTGCCTCTCCCTACATTCAGGCAATCCTCAAACCCTACACCCCAACCTGAACACTCTGTTCTGCCACCTCAGGTCTCTTGGCCCTCCCACCCCTACGGGAGGACAGCTCCCGCTCAGCCCAGCCAAGCTCTTCTCTGTCCTGGCACCCCAATGGTGGAACCAGCTTCCCCCTGAAGCTAGTAGAGCAGAGTCCCTGCCCATCTCTGAAAACAACATCTGAAACCATACCTCTTCAAACAGTATCTTAAATAATCCTCCTCACCACTTGCACTTGACCCCCCCCCCCACTTGTCCCCCCCCTTCTAGCTCTGACTACTTTATTGAGAAAGAATTGACTTTCTATGCCTATGATATGTAGTTGTCCCACCTAGCTATCTTAAGATGAATGCACTAACTGTATGTCACTCTGGATAAGAGTGTCTGGTAAATGACTAAAATGTAAATGTAAATCTATATGACAAGGCTAACGTTAGGCCCTGGAAAGATCAGACACATGCATGAACACCACCAGCGGGTATATTGCTAAAACTCCTTAATCTGCTCATCAGTGCTTTTAGATAGCTAGCATGATGGTCTGGGCCAACAGCCTGCACATTCTGTAGCACCGTGCCCATTGTTGGAGATGGACTGACCAATAGAATTAAGAATTGTAATAATTGTATAGGATCTCTATGGGCTGACCACTATTATTCAAAGTGTCTTTCAGCATTGTTATGAAGCCCGACACATTTCAAAACATACTGAGACCCTTGGGTTAACTGCAGTCAAACATTTGTGCAATGGAAAATTCAGAGTATCATCTTGACTGACATTTTCAACCTGTCCGTTACTGAGTCTGTAATACCAACATGCTTCAAGCAGACCACCATAATCCCTGTGCCCAAGGGTTTGTAAGTAAGCATTTCACTGTAAGGTCTACACCTGTTGTATTCGGTACGTGACAAATACAATTTGATATGATTTGATTTGACTAGCTACAGATAATATGATATGATATATCCAAATATTATTTTGTGTAACGTAACTTTTGGATTACCCAAACTCAGTAATGTAATCTGATTACATTTAGTTACTTTTAGATTACTTTCCCCATAAGAGGCATTAGAAGAAGACAAAAATGTGATCCATCAAACACATTTGGTGTGTCATCATAGCTGTCTCTGACTTGTGGTCAGACTCGCTCAGGTGGAAAAAAATTCTATGCTGATTTGAACGTCAAACAATCCCTTTCTGAATTTAAAAGTAATCATCTAGTTTTTCAAAGTATCTGTAATCTGATTACAATATTTTAGCTGGTGACGTAACGGATCACAGGTACCTTTTTTTGTAATCCCTTACATGTAATTACATGTAATCCGTTACTCCCCAACTCTCTGATTCCTGCAATTCTGCACAGTTTGCCATGGGGCAAAGAGAAAAAGTTGCAGTTTCATAGCTAATTTCATACTATTCTACACATTTGGCCATGAGGCTGAGAGAAAATGTTGCTGTTTAAAAGCAAATTTCCTGCAATACTACACATTTTGCCATGGGGTAGAGAGGAAAATGTGCAGTTGAAAGCTAATTTCATGCTATTCTACACATTTGCCATGAGAGAAAAAGAATGTTGCATTTTTTAAAGATAATTAAAGCTAAAATAGGTGATTTGACTGTGATAAAGGCACTGGATTATGAGCTGATTTATGAAAGGACTCCAGACCTTGGCGGAACATCAGGATCACTCTTTCAATGCATTGCTGGAACAATTCCGTGGATATCTACTAGGCAGCAAGCCACTACGGTAACCCGCCAGATTCTTAGTAACCCCACTAAGCTGGGGAGAAGTGCCGCTTCTCCCCAGCCTACCCCGGCTTCACGAGGTCCCCGCTTACCTCCTCCAGAGTGCTACGCTGGAGATCCAGGAACCTGCCGGGCGTTTCTCTCCCAGTGCTCCCTCATCTTCGAGCTGTAGCCCTCTTCGTTTCCCTCAGATCGCTCAAAGATAGCGTACCTGATAACGCTGATGTCTGGGAGGGCCCTCGCCTGGGCTACTGCGGTGTGGGAGCAACAATCCACCGTTTGCCTCAGTCTGGTTCCTGACGTCTCTGCATTTGTCGCCGCCTGCACTGTGTGTACACAGAATAAGACTCCACGACAAGCTCCGGCTGGACTCTGCCCTGGACTCCTGGACTCTGCCCGTTCCCCGGTCCTGGAATTGGCACACTCCTCTAGACTGACCTGCCATTCTGGCTCCCATCGGACCCAGGCTTTCATTCAACAAAGTTTTTGGTGGCCCACCATGGTTCCTGACGTCTCTGCATTTGTCGCCGCCTGCACTGTGTGTACACAGAATAAGACTCCACGACAAACTCCGACTGGCCTCCTTCAACCACTCCCTGATCCTCACCGCCCCTGGTTTCATATATTCCTGGACTTCGTCACTGGTCACCCTCTGTAAGATGGCAACACTGCTATCCTTACGGTGGTGGATAGGTTTTCCAAAGCCGCCCATTTCATTCCCCTTCCCAAGTTACCCTCTGCCGAGGAGACGGCCCAGTTCATGGTGCAACACATCTTCCAGATCCATGGACTTCCGGACAACATGGTCTCCAATCGCGGTCCTCAGTTCTCGTCCCAGTTCTGGAAGGCGTTCTGCACCCTCATTGGGTCGGGCATCCTGTCCTCCGGGTCTAACGGCCAGTTGAAGCATGCTAATCAGGACCTGGAGACGGCTTTTCGTTGCTTCGTCTCCACCAAACCCACCACCTGGAGCAAGCAACTTGCGTGGGTGGAATTACCCTTCCCTGCTCAGCCACGGTTCTCTCGCCCTTCAAGTGTTCCTTGGGATATCAGCCCCCGCTCTACCCCCGAGTAAGAGGAAGAAGTCAGCATACCCTCTGCCCAGATGTTCGTCCGCCACTGTTGCTGTACCTGGAAGAGAGCCCGGTCCACTATTTTCAAGACCACCTCCAGGTATCGGCGACAGGAACGGACCGCCACTGGACCCCTGCTCCGCGCTATCGTCTTGGGCAGAGGGTATGGCTTTCTACTTGGGATCTGCCCCTCCGTATACATCCCACTTTTCATGTGTCTAGGATGAAACCTCTGTCTCACAGCCCTTTGTTGCCTGTTTCCAGGCCTGCCCTCGACCTGCCTTTTGCCTGCCCCTTTGTTATATACAGCTGAAGTCAGAAGTTTACATACACTTAGGTTGGAGTCATTAAAACTTGTTTTTCAACGACTTTTATACACCTTTTTAGAATATATTTTCCTTTATTATTCCCCACAAACCCTACCACCCCTCCCCCAATTGGAGTAAACTAATTAACAACCACACTTAGGTTTCTACTTCCAGCTTATACATACTATATGCATTTTACAGACACAATTTATTTTACAATAGTTATATTTTGGTTTTTAGTCCTGGCCTTTCTCTATTTTTGATGTCCATCCAGTTTGATTTCTATTTACCATTTATTTGTAACTGAGCTATTTCAAAAAATCTCTGAACCTATATACATTTTATAGACCCGTATGTTTTACATTTGTTATCTTGTTACTAGTCCCACCCTTCAGCTCCATTCAACCCCTCCCATCTTTCTCTTAACACCATCCATATTGGACTTCTATTTGCCATATATTTTTCAACTGTGCTGTGATGCTTCACAAAAGCACTGAACCTTTCTATTCTCATAGTTTCTACAGATTGTAAATTAAAGATAAACATCTTTTCTAAAATAATTATTAGATTATTGATTGATTGATTGACTATGGCTTTTCAGATCGCTCAGTAGTGCTATCTGCAGCGTTAGCTCTAGGTAAATGTTGCAATTCTTCAGCCATTCCTGAACCTGTGACCAAAAATGAGCTACATATGGACAATACCAAAATAAATGATCTAATGACTCTGCCTCCTCACAGCAGAATCTGCAGAGCTGGGAAGATTGTACCCCCCATATATGTAACATTCTATTGGTTGCAAGAATTATGTATAATAATTTAAATTGAAAAATGTTTAGTTTTGAATCCGGCGTTGTTTTGCGTGTCAATTCTTAAATAAACCATGTGCAATAGAATCGGTACATTGAAAATCTCTTCCCAACTATTTTGCAATTTATATGGCACAGCTGTCAATTTTTTGGTCCTTAAATGAAACTGGTATATATTTTTATTTATCACAGTTTTGTTTAACCAATTTTGGTCTTTAATGCAGGGCCGACAGACAAGTTCCTTAGTTTCTCTCCCTTCCACTTTTGTGGTAATGCTGCATTAGTTGGTTGTAATTTTGGGTAGAACAGACGTTTACGTATGTCTGTGTTGTTAGCTGCATGTGTGACATAACTCCACCAGTCCTATTTATGATATCATTTACAAAGACTATACTTTACATTTTTTGTTTAAAAATGAAAGGTTTATCAATTAGTATATTTGAGTTTAACCACAATATTTGTTGTATTATTTGTTCTGTCTTTTCAGGTGAAATTGCAACCAACTTTCTATGGCTTGTACCGCGGTACTTTAAAAAAAGGCCCTTTTCTAAAAACATTTCTTGAAATAACAAAAGAAGTGTAAACTGTAGCCATTTATTTCCATTTATAAATGGCTACAGTTTATTGGCCTAAGCGGGAGAGACCGATACCAAGCCACAGCAGAGAAGAAGGACCGAGCTAAACCTAAGTGATTTTCTTTGTTTATTTTCTGTCTTAGTAAAGTTGTTTTTGCGGACTAAAACCTCCCTGTCTCTGTGTCAATCTCTGCACGCTCAACCCCACGGTTTACCACAGTATATAAGGACGTCCCTGTAGACGGCTGCTAAAGACCGGACTCGGCTTCGGGAGAGGCACTTAACTCGCTGATGTCCTGCACAAGCTAAATTACTTGTTAGGAGGCAAATGGCATCTTAAATGCACTTGATTAAAAGCAGCATTGTGCTGCTCTATTTGTTGATTTATCAAATGATTTTGATTCAATTGACCATGAATGGTTGCTAGCTACACTCAGTAACATTGGTCTCAGTGAAGGGTCAGTAAATTGGTTTAGGAGATCTCTTTCTGACAGAACACAATGTGTATATGCTGACAATCATAAGTCTAGCATTCTTGAGATTAGTAGAGGTGTGCCCCAGGGTTCCATTTTAGCTCCTGTGTTGTTCTCAATTTTTATTACGGATCTGGGAAATGGGATACAACTGTCAAAGTTGCATCTATATTCATATTCTCCTTCTCTGGTTCAGGCTATTAAAGAGCTCCAGACTGCTTTTCAGTCACTGCAGGCCTCCCTTTATGGTTTCAAACTGGTCTTGAATGTAAAAAACAAATTCATGACCTTTACCAGAGCTAGAACTCTGCCAAAGAACGTTAGCATTGTCACATCTGGTGGCTTATCCATTGAAAAAGTGTCATCCTATAAATACCTAGGTATATGGTTGGATGACAAGTTGTCCTTTAAAGTTCATATGGATAATCTTGTGAGGAAGCTTAAATTGAAATTGGGTTTTTATTTTCGTAATAAGGCTTGCTTCCCACTTATGACTAGGAAGCTTGTTCGGACCACTTTTCTCTCTAATTGAATATGGTGACTTGTTGTATATGCAGGTGGGCTGTCTTACAGAGACTGGACTGTTTATCATGCATCCTTGCGCTTTATTACAAATGCCAAGTCACTCACCCACCCTTGTACCAAATGGTGGGTTGGACTTCACTTTATATGCGCAGAAAGCTACATTTGTACATGTTCATCTACAAAACCCTTTTTGGTAAACTCCCTCGGTGGTCTGGTCTCCTTCACCACCAGCAGTTACCATACCCGGTCTGCTAGCTGGTTGCTTATATTCCCCAGGACATTTACAGTATTAGGCAAGACTGCGTTCTCGTCATGTGCACTAGAGGCATGGAATAGTCTACAATCCATGCTACAACTAGATATGTTAGTGCCACTGAATGAATACATATTTTTGATGGAAGGCTGTTAAGAGTGTAAATGTTTTTTTTTAGGCTGGATGTTGTTGAATTGTTCTATGTTTTAATTCTGTAATGTATTGATTGTTTCTGCCTTCTTGGCCAGGTCTCCCTTGAAAAAGAGACTCTGGCTCTCAATGGGCTTATCCTGGTTAAATAAATAAAAACGAGTTAAAATGCTTTTGAGATGTTGAAACATCAAATGTGTATTTATTTATTACTCCATAGGTACTGAAGACTGGTTATTCAGATCTCCATTGGTTGTTACTTTTTATACTGAACTAAAACAAAAGTGGATTCATGTTGTAATAAAAAGGTACAGAGAAGACGTTTCCAGTTCTAACCAGTAGTGTTTATTAAGCACACAACAGTCCTTATTGTGATGTTACAGCAGACCGTCTCTATGGGTTATTAAATCCAGCGAAAGCACTAAAACATTCAAATGGAGACAGATTCACTAGGCAGCTAAGCACAAAGAGTGAGAGATATAGGTACAGATAACTATGGAGTATTCTAGTTTCAGACGTGTATTTGTGTGCGGCAAACGCATCCCGATCGGTTACTGGCAGGCAAGGGATCAGTTGACGAAAAGCGAGCGGGTGAATTCAACAAAGTCGAAGGCAGAGGGCATTTCCCGGCCCTTGCTGTCTAGGTAGGGCTTCATGTGCGAGATGCAGTAGTCTGCCTGTTCCTTGCTCAGGTTCTAAAAAAAGGGGAGAAACAAGAAGAGATTGTAAGTTAGGAGATGGGCAGGTATTTCTTCACTCAGAGGTTTTATGCACTTTGAAGTTTTGATAAGTTATTTAAGAGCCATTTATAAATGCACAACTTTTATGGCTGCAGCTCATATTCATAATTAATATTCTGGTCCTATTCAATAGCCTCTTTTCCATAGCCACTGTGACTGAAAAACAGCCTGGAGTCAGAATGTGGTGTAAGGAAGGTCGGCGTATAAGTACCTGGTAGAGCTCCTCCTTGGTGACGTAGGGCTTGGCATCGACGCTGAGGGCTCGGAATGCGCTCTCAATCTCCTCGCTGGACTTTACGTTCTCTGTTTCGCGGCTGATCATGAAAGCCATGTACTCCTGCAAGGACACGTTGCCATCCCTGGAACACACACACAAAACCAGTTAGCCATAATAAAGCAGCTGAAGAAAGGAAGCCATAACCCAAAGAATCAAAGAAATATAAACATCAAAATACGAGGCAAACCACTAACACACCCATTCTGAGTAATAATAAAGTAACATTCTTGGGAAGGTTTAATTGTTTTTCAAATAGTATTCCAACAAGTGATTGGCCTGATGAAAACCCCCAAGTAAAGTTGACTGAATCCGAATAGAGCTCGGGTTCCTGACCTGTTGGGATCGACCGTGTCGAGGATGGACTCAAACTCGGGGTCTGGTTCTCCCTCCTCCACCATTGGCAGGTCGTAACCCAGCGAGCGCAGACACGACTTGAACTCCTGATGGTTTAAACGGCCAGACTTCTCTTTGTCAAAATGCCTGGGGAGCAAAGGGAAAGAGAAAATGGTTAAGGTTATTAAGTTCCTTCACCTAACGAAGCGCAAAGGGAGAGCTTCTTTGCATTTCAGCCTTGCAAGCTCCTTTCTCCCCCCTACACTGTCCTGGTTCCTTCACCTAAGCTACTTGGTATGACCAAAAGGTACAGTGAAAATGGCCACCACTCACTTGAACATCATGCTGAACTCCTTCAGGGCATCCTCTGTCACTCCAGTGGTGTTCCTGCAGTGGACAGATATGACCAGATTAGGGATGAAGGAACGCTTTGGCCAAAATAGGTTTACTGCTTGAACATCTATAAGGGCTATCAACATGGGAGTTTTTAGTGTGTAAGAATGTGTTTTTGTGTGTGTGTGTGTGTGTGTGTGTGTATGCTTGCGTGTGCGTCTCCCTCTCTCTGACCTGGCCTGGATCTGCTGCTCCAGGTTGTGCTGCATCCTCATGCCTAGTTGGTCTAGCTGGTCCCACTGCTGGGCCAGGCCCACCGTGCTGTGTTCTGTGTACTTGTTGTCTAGGATCAGGGCTTCCTCCATGGCCGCTCCCAAGTCCTCTATCTTCTTCAACTGGCTGCGCATGGCCCGGATCTCCTGGTGCTTACGCTACAGAGTGCGAGTGACACAGGTGAGGCTATGCAATGAAACAGCCAAAATGGTTGTCTACAGCATAAATGACAAGGGTTTCTTTCTTACCTTGGTTGCCTCAAGCTGTGATTCCAAGGTTCCGGACTCTTCTACCATACAGGACCTAGATGTATATACACAAGTGTCAGGGGAGAGGAGAATTCTATGCTGATGAAATATTGGGATAAACAACATGCCATAGCCATCAAGATCAGGTGAGCCAGTCAGTCACATACGCGCAGTCTCAGACAAATACACACAGTCTGCACACACACCAATTTGGTAGTAGGAACCAGTGGTGTAAAGTACTTAAGTAAAAATAAAGTACTACTTAAGCAGTTATTTTGGGTATCTGTACTTTACTTTTTATATTTTTGAAAACTTTTACTTTACTACATTCCAAAGTAAAAAATAATGTACTTTTTCCCTGACACCCAAAGTACTTGTTACATTTTGACAGGAAAATGGTCCGATTTACAAGAGAACATCCCTGGTCATCCCTACTGCCTCTGATCTGGCGGACTCACTAAACACAAATGCTTGGTTTGTAAATTATGTCTGAGTGTTGGAGTGTGCCCCTGCATATTCGTCAAAAAGACATTTGTGTCATCTGGATTGCTTAATCTAAGGAATCTGAAATGGTTTATACTTTTGATACTTAAGTATATTTAGCAATTTAATTTACTTCTGATACTTAAGTATATTTAAAAGTCCACACTTTTAGACTTTTACTCAAGTCGTATTTTACTGGGTGACTTTCACTTGAGTCATTTTCTATAAAAAAGGTCTCTTTACTTTTACTCAAGTATTGAGTACTTTTTCCAGCACTGGTAGGAACCCTTGGATTCTTAACCACAGATCCAACTTCATTCCTACTCTATGATTCATTCTAATTTTAATAATAAGATCAAATTCATACATTTGAATATACCAGTGGCGTTTCAAGAGATTCCAAACAAATCTTGTAATTTACAAATAACCAATGATTTTTGTAAAGAAGCAAAGTAAATGTTTTTATGAAACCATCTTCAAATTTCAGAGAACATAAGGCTGGAAACATTTGGTAAATTAAAAAAAGTAGGGAAACAGAAGTACAAAACAGTAGTAAAAAGAACAACTGTTTCCTTACACTCAAAATGTTCAAAGCCATCCATTTCCCAAGAAATGGCACTGGACTTACCTCAAATGGTAGAAAAATGACTCAAAAAGTACGAAGAAAAACTACAAGAAATCCCAAATACACAGGCCTTTGCAAAAAGCCAATCAACCCATGCCAAAGAAGCCAACTGATAGCTGTGGTAATCTATACCATGGAGGTTAGGGCTACAGTGCACAGGGCTGGAAACTACATTTTACTTTGAATCTGTTGCGAATGAAGTAACAAATTCAGCTCAGAAAGAAATTACAATGTTTCAAGTGCAGTGTCTGCGTTTTGAAGTTTCCACCCCTGAATTTGGTGAAATAATTTTCCCCCCCCCAAAAGTCATTCCTTTAAAACAGTGCTCAATGTAGTCAGACTTGAAAAGAGTATGCAGACCAATCATGAGGTTGATCTTAGTTTCAGCGAGCTACATTGCAGTAAGGTTAGTAGATGAAACTGAGCACACCGAGCCCAAATGGTGGGTTTTAAAAGAGCATGAAGACACGCAACCCAGAGGGCATGATGGAAGTAATGATAGGAGAAAAAGGAGAAAGGAAAAGACCTTCCGGAAAGATCATCACTGACTTCATACTGAAAGACACGGACAACCCGTCGATAAGCTATGCTATTCAGAGAAGGAGGATTTAAAAAGAGAGTAAATAATAATAGATAAGAAAAGGGAGCACCATACACAAGGAAATTATACAAAAATGAAAACATTTTACAAAAAAGGACAAGGCATACAGAAATAAAGGGCGTACACAATATATAGATTCCCTAAAGTGAAAGTGGTCCAGTTTTACCTTCAATTTCTTCACGTGGTGACAGTTACCTGGTGGTTCTATGTAAACAACATGTATGATGCAACAATTTTCCACGACTTGATACCAAACCTGCAGTGGCTCATCAACAAACCTGATTTGTGGAAAGCGCCATCACTCCAATCTACACATCTTTCAGATCACAGACCTTGATTTCATCATCTTCGCATTATATTGATTTGACCCAACTCACACAGTCAGACACACAAACACACACAAGACAGTAAAATGTGATATTAACCCATCCAGAAGATACGTCCTGATAAGCAAAGTGATTCCCAAGCATCAGCGAGGTAGCAGCAAGAGAGGGAAAAAGTGGGAAAGGGGTGTGGGGGGGGGGGGGTGTGGGGGAGAGAGAGAAAGAGACAATGGTTAGAAACACTAGGCAGGGGCACAATGGTCATTGCATGATTGCCCTCTAACAAACACAGAAATACAGTGTGAGCACAGGTACATCTGCAGTATGATCCGTTTTCAGTATGAAACATTCACAGATCACTTGTGTGGTTGTGTAGAAGTTGTAACAGTACTCCCCATCCATCCACCCACAATCCAAAATACACAAATCATGCTTTGCCTGTGGCCTATTCAGTGAGGAAAAACATTCAGAGCATTGCAGACAGAAGTGTGTTGTGTACAATAGACAAAACTGTCTCTGGTGGAGTAGAGCACCATGTCAGTTTCAAACAAATCTATCTGCAACCTGTTCACTCGTCGCTCCGATGAATAGCACCACGTTCTCTATGGCCAGAGAACAACAAAGTGGCAGAGAAAGACAGGACATACATTTCTGAGTAGCATGCACATTTAAAGTCCAGGTAGCTCCATTGATTTCTTATTGGGTAAGGTGATACTTGTACATTCATTTGGATTTTAAAATGGAATGATATTAACATTCTCCCATCCTATTCCTAGAATATACCAATATATCAAATAGCGAGTGCACTGCCTTCCTAGCACAACAGATCCAGACCCTACCTGGTCTCCTGCAGCCACTGGTGGAATGCGTTAGCATGCTGCGCAAACTCCTGCCGCAACTTGTCGTTCTCCTCCTGCCTCCTCTGCTCCTTCTGCAACTCTAGCTCTCGTTCCTATATAGATGGATGGATGAATGAATGAATGAAGTGCTTCCCAGACAAAATGCAGATTCCCCTCTGTATTAAAATAAATGTTTCCCAAATGCTCTGTGTGATCACCCGCCAACGTGGCTACTGAAAATCTACCCACATGTGGCAAGTGTTAATTTCCCACCCTGTTGGAGATACAGCACAAACAGATCTGGGACCAGGCTACCTCCCACCCCTCTTCACCTTGATGATCTTCTGCAGGTTTCTCCAGGTCTCCTCCAGGGCCTCCATGGTGAACCAGGTATAGGGGTTGGACACCACCTGGTAACTCTTAATCTGCCGGTCCAGCTCAGCCAACTGGTTGAAGTCAGCCTGCGCCGAGCTCAGCGACGAGCGGAAGGCCTCGTGAGCATCGCGCAGAGCCCGGATCTCCTCCAGCGAGTTGCAGCGCACCGGGTCCGTCAGGTCCTCCTCTGCATTCTCAAACCAGCTATTGAAGGCCGATGCCTTCTTGGCAAAGGTCAGGAACAGGTCTTCCACCTGGGGGGGAGGGCTCGATTCAGTGAGGTTTGACGGACCATAATATGAACACCAATTGTAGTCATTAAGATATCCTACCTTCCTGAAGTGATCCTGGGCCTCCAGCAGCTTCTTCTTGCGAGCCTGTGAGTTGTCTAGCAGCTGGTTCCAGCGCTTCATGAGGGCGGCGTGGCGGGCCTCAATGGCCTTGGACTGGACGTGCTTGGCCGCCAGCAGCTGGTCCTTGAGGGCCGTGATGTTGGTTATGCCCTCCTGCTGGAAGGCCTGAAGACCAGCGTCAAACGTCTCCTGTAGACCCGAGGAGGGAAGAAGGAAAATGAGGCATGGGAGAATGTGTCTAGCTGATGTGTGGTGAGCTTTCTGGCAGAAAATGGCGGCCGTGGCATCACTCATTTGGGAGATACACATTGCTACACCGTACCTGCTTAGTGAGCAACGTTTGCACAGAGGAGAGATCTCTTCCGTAGTCATCAGTTTTCAGGCTGTTCTCCTTCTCACCTGCACAAACAACCAGACCGTACAGATTGAATAATGCACTCAAATACACATCCTTTCATCTTTTGTGAAAACTTCAAGTTAGTTCACCCTCAAGAAACTGATGAGTTTAAAGACTGAACACAACAGTAACAGTATTATTGAGAACCCCCTGTCACGTACCGATCCAGGACTCCACCACGTCAGCCTTCCAGTTGAACTGCAGGAAGGCAGAGTTCTCGTCCAGCTTGGCTTTCCTCATGGCAGCGGCCCTCTCCAGCTCAGACACCTTGCCCCGCAGGGACGTCATCTTGGCTGAGATGCTGTCCACGTGGTGGTTGTTCTAATTAAGGGACAGGGACACAGACACACACAATATGCATTTAAAATGAGTCTGGGACAACAGCCAGTCTAGTGAAAGTGTAAATTGTAAAATGTTTTAAATAAAGTGTCAACACGTTCATTTGGTACCTGGTCTCTTAGTCATAACATAGAATGTGTTTGGCTGAGACGTACCTTGTTGATGAGCTCGTCTCCGTTGGAACACACATCATTCACTCTGTCCCTGTGCACGGTGAAGTCAGTCTCAAACGCCTCATGCTTCTTCAACAGGCCCTGCACTGCGGCCAGGGTATCCCCGTAGTCTTCGCTTCCCACCAGATTCAGCTTCTCGTTAATCCAGGCTTCCTCCTCTTCAACATTCGCAACAAACTGCTGATATTCCAGCGACTCCTCCAGCCTCTGTCCCCTGATCACACATACACAAAAAAACAACATTATCAACGAATGCCTAAGATAATGGTGTTTCACCTGTGTGTGGTGAGCATGTTCATTTGTGTTTGTATCAGATTGGGCTGGGACGATACCAGTATTACGATAGTATCAGAATATGTGTGTCAGAATGTGTGCGCGTTAGTCAGAATGTGTGTCTGTTAGTGTATGTGTATCAAAATGTACCTGTGTGTGCGTGTGTGTGTCCAGTCTCACCTTGCTGCAGCCAGGTCCTTCAGCTCCGTCCAGTGCTCCTCAAACTGGCCCAGCCTCTGCTCAATCTCCTCCTGGCCGATGGTGTTGTCATCAGACAGCTTCTTCCCAGTGTCCTGCACAGACTGGATGGCTGGCTCGTGGGCCCCCAGCTCAGCCTCCAGCCTCTTGTGTTTCTTCCTCAGATTCTGCACTCCTGTCAAATCACGTCCATAGTCCTCCGAACTCACTAGCAATTTCTTTTCTCTGAATGGAGATTAAAGAGACGAAGAGAGAAAGAAAAGAGAGCGAGTGTGTTAGTAATTGACCTCAATGTCTCAACAACCCTCCAAGACATTATCTTGCATCCATTCCTCCACAACTCCAGGGGGCGCTCTTACTTTATCCAAGACTCCTCATCGTCCAGGTCCCTGAAGAACTGGTGCAGGCGGTGAGACTCGTTGAGCTTGGCGCGGCGGCCGGCAGCCATGCTCTTGATCTTGGCGAAGCGTCCGTTGACGGCGTTGCGCTTGTCCTTGACCTGGGTGGGGTCGAAGGCTGTGCTGGCCGTCAGGCTGTCGGCCTGGCCATTCAGGTCCTTCAGGCGATCCTGTAGACAGACGGAAGACATTCAACGCAAAGCTCAAGCCCGTACTGGTGGAGATCTTTAGTGATTTGTACGAAAAACATTAAAAGCCAGACGTTATGTAAGAATGATAAGTTCAATATCCGACGCTTGACCAGAGGTTTCAATGTCGAACCAAACTGAGGCAGTGTCACCTTTCAGCCAGTCATCATTTAACACGGAAGTGTACAGATAACGGATTTCACATATAGCATTTCTAACATTAAGTACATCAAGGACCCCAGCTGAGGCCAGACTATCATTCAGCCATTTTCAGACGAGGCCTTCCCCTGGTCCAACTGAAGAAGCTCAGTCCCATGATGGTGGTGGCTGTAGTTTAACAGTGAGATATGTGGACGTAGGATACATTACCTCATGAGCAGAGATGTCGGCTTCCAGAAGCTGGTGTTTCTTCAGCAGGTTGTTGACTGAGGCCAGGTCTTTGCCATAGTCCTCAGAGGCAAGAAGGGCCTCGACCTGCAGAGAAAAACAAGAGAGGAAACAAAAATAATTTAGTGAACGGTAGTTCCTCATCATCTTTGTTTTCAGAGAGCATTTTCCCCAAAATGATTTCTCAGCATCTTTTATTTTTACTATAGCACAGGTAGGTGAACGAGTTAACGCGTCAAATCCAACTATTTTAAGCCCATTTAAAATCCGTCTAACATTAACTAAATGGCTGGAAACAAACTCAGAGGTGATGTCTTTTTGGGTGTCTGTTCAGCAAATCAAACCTCTCCTTTTCTAATCTTACTGACTATCTGTGCAGGTCTCAGATAAATCCTATTAAACATCAGGGTTTTTAGTACTGAGTACATGCTTTCTCATGATAAACCAAATATCAGCATCTTTAACTTTGAGAATTGTGTGGTGGATGGGAACCTTTCACGAAAGTGATCTAATTTTTACATCTAGATGTTTTTATTATTTTTTTGTCATTTGTTTTTACCTCAGATAGCCAGAAGTCAAAGTCCTTGATGCCAGTGTTGAAGTTCTGCTGCTTGTTGGCTTCCTTGAGCTTCTGGCTCTTCTCTGCTGACTTGTTCACCAGGAACTGCCACTGCTCATCCAGGGCACCGAGACGCGACTAAAGAACACACGCACAGTTTAGGACTACTGACAAAAACAGTAGATGTTGAACAAGGCAAGAATCAGTTCACGTTGCTTGAATGGCATAGAAAGAGAATGTATTTAACATTTGTCTGCAATGTGATCACCATGTTTTTCTCAAAGGCTTTTGTCCTTGAAGTGGCTTTGTATGTGTATGTAAAGAACATATTTATACTTACAATTATAAGGTGTGTGTATAGGACAAGTAAGATGTTTAGAAACTGTGTGTGTACCTGAACTGCGTCCTCACTGCCGGCGCAGGCCCCTCTCTGGATGAGGGCGTTTCCTGTGTCGATGACCCCACGGATGCGGTCTGCGTTGGCGTGCAGCTCCGCCTCGAAGGCTTGGTGCTTCTGGTGCTTACTCTGTGAGCGCAGGCAGGGGAAGGAGGGAAGAGATGGGGGAGAGAGAGGGAGTGAGAACCATGGAGTATAGAGAGCCAGTGGGTTGGTGCTGGATGGGTGACATCTTCCCTTGGATTGTGTGAAAACACAATCCGGTAGGCTACTTAGATACGTGTTGGTAAGGGTTGATGTACAATTGAAAAGGTAATTTAGTCATTTAGCAGATGCTCTTCTATAGAATAAGTGCATTCAAATAAGGAGGCAAAGTATACAGTGAATTTGGAAAGTATTCAGACACCTTGACTTTCTCCACTTTGTTACGTTACAGCCTTATTCTACAATGGATTCAATTGTTTCCCCCCCCACTCATCAATCTACACACAACACCCCATAATGACAAAGCAAAAATTGTTTAGACATTTTTTTACATTAAAAAAACAACAAAAAAAACACATTCACATTAGTATTCAGACCCTTTACTCAGTACTTTGATGAAGCACCTTTGGCAGCAATTACAACCTTGAGTCTTCTTGGGTATGACACCACAAGCTTGGCACACCTGTATTTAGGGATTTTCTCCCATTCTTCTCTGCAGATCCTCTCAATGCTTCGGTACCCTTCCCCAGATCTGTGCCTCGACACAATCCTGTCTCAGAGCTCTACGGACAATTCCTTTGAATTGGTTTTTGCTCTGACAACTGTGGGACCTTATATAGACAGGTGTGTGCCTTTCCAAATCATGTCCAATCAATTGAATTTACCACAGGTGGACTCCAATCAAGTTGCAGAAACATCAAGGATACATGCACCTGAGTTCAATTTTGAGTCTCATAGCAGAGGGTCTGAATACAGGGCCTGTTT
This sequence comes from Salmo trutta, assembly GCF_901001165.1. Taxonomy (NCBI): domain Eukaryota; kingdom Metazoa; phylum Chordata; class Actinopteri; order Salmoniformes; family Salmonidae; genus Salmo; species Salmo trutta. The sequence goes on along the minus strand of NC_042968.1, from coordinate 51,141,098 downwards.
TATTTTATTTGTAATACATTTGCAAACATTTCTAAAAACCTATTTCGCTTCATCATTATGGGGTAGTGTGTGTAGATTGCTGAGGATTATTATTTTTTAAATCCATTTTATAATAAGGCTGTAAAGTAATAATGTGGAAAAAGTCAAGGGGTCTGAATACTTTCCGAAGGCACTGTATATATTAGAATAGCACTTTTTACAATACGCCTCATAAGTGTCAGTCCTTTTTCACACATGTTTATGTTTGTGCGTGGAGAGTGAATATCTCCTATTTGGGGCTATTGATTATGCAGGGCTCGACATTAACGGTTGTCCGCTTGCCTGGGGCAAGTAAAATAAAATGTTGGACTAGCAGATTATAGATTTCAGTTTGAACAAGTATAAAAAATAAATTATTCACAATATCAAACATTTAGGCTACTCCGATCATAACTGGATGCAATGTTTTGCTCACTGTCCTCCCAATCTCTGCAGATTGCATTGGAGTATAATTATTGTAGGCCTGCATTGACAGGCACGAGCAGTCTTTCAATCATGCATTCACGAGATGTGTTTTTGAGATCAAAGCGAGCTTAGCTGCGTTTGCACATTTGTTCATAATAATAGCTAGTGAGTTATTTGCCCAGTTCTAGATTTTTGGTCAGCAATGAAAATCATGAAAGAGTAATGGTGTGTGCCAGTGGGCCGTTGCCACAGGAGAGAAAGAGAGTAGAGAGTAAATTGCTCAGCAGGTAAAACAGACTAACTAGATAGCCAATTCAAAAAACAGTGTAGTTTTGGCTGGTTATCTCGTTAGTTAACTATTAGTATGCATTACTGTCATTGTCATGTCTGATGTCCTAAAGTAAATTTCCACCGGCAAATGGCCAAAACGCAGTTGATACGTGTATGCAGTTGATGAAACCAATGCTACATTTTCCAGTTGTAAAAAGTCTCTCGAGGACTCAAAATTGGCTATGATTCTCCTCTATTCAATAATGGCCATGTAATTCTGACAAGGTAAAAAAAAAGTTCAAACACCACCAAATGAGGACAGACAATGTGTCGGACTGACTTCTACAGGACAAGACACACCAAGGTGACAAACAAAATGGAGATGGAACGGACCCACAACGGGGCCGCGACAAAATATATTTTTGAAGATACCTACAAGATGAGACGGTCTTTTAAAAACTCATTCCACACTTTGCTTTTACATAACCAGAGATTGAGAGAGGTAGAGAGCAGACAAAAACCACTTATGCGAGGTGTCGGAGCTATCCTTGATGTTACTGTGTTTGCTGCTAAAGTGTGGTTTTTGGTTACAACTATGAATGCGGCTAGCTTAAAAAAAGGCAAGGCACATTAATCTCTCTCTCTCATGTTTAAATACATTTGGCAAGATTTATAGGAATATTTTTTTTACAAAAAAAGCAACAATATGTGGAGCAAGTTTGAAGATGACCTAACTGCAGACAAAAAAATTATAATATAGAAGCCACAACCAGCAACAAAAAGAAGTGACATTTGCTAACATGGAAACAACTGCAGTCATATACAAACATGTGCAATGATGGCACAAGATGGGGGAAAATGAAGACATGTATGAAACCCATACAAAAAAAAAAGCGGGCACTTGCGAGTGCAGATGAACACGTAAAATACGGGACGGCATTCTACACACGTGTCTACAACAGACAAGGCGACAGAAAACCTACTTTGGGTGTTAGTTTAGCAGACACACTACTCAACTTACCAGCAGCTTGGACAACTATAAACGAGACAAAAACAGAGGAGAGATTCAGTCCCATATAGACACACATGGGGGTTGGTTCAGTAGGAACAGGTAAGGGGGCATTATAGTCATTAACAGGGAGCAACAATACATTTACACAGTATTAAAACTGCAGTATTGAAACCACTGACAAGTTAGATGTAAATTAACTTATATTAACAAAACACTCGCTCACCCTCCCCCAAAATCAGTTTACCATCTTTTGAAACCAAAATAAAAAGCCTTGTAGTTCAGGTTGTGGAGGAATTACAGTGGGGTTGCCAACATTTTTAAATAAATACATGTCTAAAAAAAAATACAGTATAGAATTATGGCAACATACAAATGTTTGACAAAGATGATTTGAAAAAAAAAATGTTAGAGTAAATGTATTTATGGGTTTTAATATGAATTCAAGGTTATTTGTTGATGTAAAAATCGACATTTATCAATTTTAAGGTTAAACTGTTAGATTTGGGGTGGGTTCAGCAGAAATTCAGAAAAAAGGGTGTTTCAAGTCATTATTTGATCATGATCTTTTGATCAAGTCAAAGTATTTCATCTGACAAGAATCAAAAAAAGTTGCCCCTATCCACTGACAGAGAATCAGATATTTGTTATCCTATCAATGGTTATTGGGTAGGGTAAACTGACCCTAGATCAGTGGTTAGGGGGCTTAGGGGAAGCCTATAGAGATGGTTAGAGGGTGTACGTCCCATGCTGAAAGCCCTCCATGGCGCTACCGATTGCTATCTGTCTTTTGTGGCAAGTGTGCCCACAATCCATCTCTATGGTTCAGCCTTGAAACTCCAAGGATGGAGCCTGTCATTGTGATATTCTTAGCCAATCCTGTACCTGGATGTTGGTGGGGTCCTTGTAGGACTCGTCGGTGGCCGTCTGCAGCTTCTCGCTGATCCAGGCCTCAATCTCATCCACATCACGGCTGAACTGCTGCAGGGTCTGGGACTCGCCCAGCTTGGAACGCTTCTCAATCATCTGGGCCTTCAGACGGCGCCACCTACAGACCGGGAGGACAAACGCAGGCAGGCACAGTTACACTAGGGCAATTCCATGGTAATGGAATTACGCTGAGACTTTAAAAAGTATGCCAAACAAAAACCATTGATTTCAAAGTTTAACAAACCATATATTTTAAAGTCTCAGTGGCCAATTCCATGGTAACGGAATAATGCTAACAGATACACATATGCAAAGTTGCACAGATGGTCATCTAAAGAGAAAGCTAGAGTGACCTGTCCAGGACTTCGTTACGACGTTTGAAGATCTCAGGCTTGGCGTAGTGGTCAGCACCAACCAGCTGGTCAGCAAAGGACTGCAGGGCAGCGATCTTCTCCTCCTGCACATTGATGGCCTTGTCAAAGTCCTCGTGTTTCTTGATGAGGGCCTCCACGCTGTCCAGGGAGTCGCCCTTGTCGTCGCTGGCCAGGAAGGCCTCGCGCGCTGCCATCCAATTCTCAGCCTGCTCACAGTCACGGTTGAACAGCTGAGGGAGGAGTGGAGAGAGATTACTCACTAGGATAAGTTGTATACTGGCTAGGCTAGTAATTGACGTCGTCTCGAGGTTGTGTGTAGTATAATTAATACATTTTTATTCCATTGGTTGGCAGCACACAAACTAGATTAGGCCTAGTTCATCAAAGGCACACTGTCAAGTCTGGAGCAAATGAACCTAAACTAACGTAGACACACGAACATGTCCTTAAGTTTAAATAACCAAAAGCCACTGAGACGAGGTGTTTGTTTTTGCAAGGCTTAAGGAATGATCTGCCACCCTTTTGTGCCCCAGAAGGTAAACAACAGGGGGGTTTCTAAGACTGCATCATTTAAAAAATATATTTTTATTGAGGTTTTATGCTGTGTAATTTCATTTACTTAAATTAATTTAACTAACTTATGGTCAAACATTGCCGATTTGCGAGCTTGGTGTGTGTATGGAGGCAAGTGCCGTTTCATAGTTTGTTCTACAGTGTTAATGATTGAATGAATGTGTCTGTCTGTGCATGCGTGTCTCCAACCTGGAGCTCCAGGCACTGGTCGAGCATCATGCGCCTCTGGACCCAGGCCTTCTCCAGGTCGGCCCTCTCGTGGTCCAGGGCCTCCAGCTTCTGCTGGATCTCCGGACTGGCGTAGTGGCCTCGTGCCAACAGCTGCTGGCCAAACTGCTCAAAGGCCTGGAAAGTGCCCGCACGGGCGTCGATCTCAGTACGGTGCTCCTGGAAAGAGGGAGAGAGGATGGACTAGATGTTTGTGTGTGTCCATATGTGGAATCGGTTCACCTGGTGTGTCCACAAGATACATGGGATGGACGGTACAAGTGCTTGTGTGTGCATCTATGTGTGCTCATATACCAGTACCTGGTGTCTCTCCAGCAGGGCCTCAGCCCCGGTCACATCTTTGGCCAGTTCCTCTGAGGAGACCAAGCTTCGGATGCCGTTAATCCAGGACATCAGGTCCCTGAAGTCGGAGAGGAAGCGCTGCAGGTCGTGGGAGTTGCCCAGCTTGTCCTTGCGCTGGTCGGCACGCGCCACTAGGCTGCTCCAGGCCGTGTTGAGCTCTGTGCACTTCTCCTGGATGTCGTCCACAGCCTCCGGATGGGACTGGATCAGACGCTCCGCCGTCTCCCCCAGAGACTTCACCTGGAACAGGGGAGAGGAAGGCAAAGATCCGCCTAGGGTTATTACTTTCTTCAACCTTTTTTTAGTCCCTGTGTGTTTGGATGGTCCTGCTCTTACTGAGACGCAGTATCTTCTTGAAGAAGGACGATCGACACAGTAGATCAATGCATGCGTGTGTGTGTTTCTGCTCACCTCATCTTCAAGACTTTGATCAATACTGACCATCCGCTAATCTAAATGGCAACTGAAAGTGTGTGTGTGTGTGTGTGTGTGTGTTTCCGCTCACCTTGTCTCCCAAGGCGGCCAGGTCTCTCTCAAAGCCCTCATGTTTGCGCTGCAGAGCCTGAACGCTAGCCAGGTCGTGGCCGTAGTTGTCCGTGTTCAGGGCCTGGTTCTTCTCCTCGATCCACTCCTTGGTCTCATCCGCATCCCTGAGGAAAACAAGCAGCCATTTAGTTTTTCATTTCACACCAGCCATTTTGTTCAGTGTGTTAAATATTAATGTCCACCAACTTTCTCCTTGAGGTGATCTTGGTCTTCATCAGGAACCTACATGGGCTAATACATATGTCACCTTAAACACAGATGTCTGTGTGCAGACTTTAACGTGCAGGTTTTTTCAGCATCTGTTTGAACATAGTGTGTATGTGCACTTCATATGCCTTCTGTGGATGTGTGCGACCATATATATGCGTGTGCATGCATAGATGTTATATGGATGTGTGTTGTGTGTACCTGTGGAACCTCTGCACCTCGTGGGCACTCCCCAGCATGTTGCTTCTCTCCTCAGCCAGCTGCTGTAGGGACCTCCAGCGGTTGTTCAGCTCCTACAAACACACCCCCGGACACCGTTATCATCCGATCACAGAGGTAGACAGAGCTTCTCCAGGATCCAATAACTCCCATGAGGCCTTTGCCAAGGTTTCTTGAACCCAGTGCTCCAATTTAGCCGATTTAAATTGAGTGAATGTTTAAATCAACCACCACCTTCCGGAGACACCTGAAACCCCACCTCTTTAAGGAATACCTGGGATAGGATAAAGTAATCCTTCTAACCCCCCCCCCCCTTTAAAAGATTAGATGCACTATTGTAAAGTGGTTGTTCTACTGGATATTATAGGTGAATGCACCAATTTGTAAGTCGCTCTGGATAAGAGCGTCTGCTAAATGACTTAAATGTAAATGTAAATGAATTGATAAATGACTTATTTTCAGGATATTATTTGATATATAGACTCTTGTTTGCATATCCTTCCAGGTTGGGATAAATTCCATTTCAACTCAATGAATCAAAACAAAATGACTTAATTTATTAGATGAATTTGAACTTCTCTGAATTGACTGAGTTACAATGGAGTCCAGTGGAATGGAGCCCAATCCTGGTAATCTTGAGCAATGAGGGTCTTAAACTGATATCAGTTGTGAATATAAATTGTGAATCAGTAAAGTGCTCATTGATTCAGGTTGTGCTCCATGTGTGTTTGATAGACAGACTGGTGTAAAAGGAGGCTGTTGGATAAAAGGGGTTGGTAACGAGGAACATGGAAAGTCAGACTGGGAGATGGATGAATGTCGATACACAGGATGGAGAAACAATGGAGAAAGAAATGACAAAACGCTAGGGTAACAAAATATGGTGTTGAGGCATTTTTCAATGCCTTTTGTACCAGCCATCCTTCATTTCGAAAACAAATAACAATGGTTAAAGGAGAGGGGGATGAGACAAATGAAAACAAGGCCATTCAATAACATCGGCGACATGATGAGAACAAAAATACGACGTAAGGACTGTAGACACGGACAGAGTCCAGACTGATGATGGACAAGACAATGGAACCACAGGGTGACCACGTTGATGAAAGGGTTAGTCTCCAGAACGAACACGATGCAGGTATGAGACAAGCCAGGAGGACAAATGCGAGGGAGCAGGGGGGCGGGATGTGGGGGGGCTAGTCTTCAAAAATCTTACCTTGATAGTATTAAAGTTAGCCGTCGTTTGAACAGCCAAGCGTACATTCTACAATCAAAGGTGAAAAAAAATCAGAGCAGAAAGGAGGACAGGAAAAGGGGGGAGGAAGGGAGGGGGATTGGGACAAAAACACCACACCAGTCAAGAGAGGAACCATATTAGCACAGCAGGGGGTAAAGACAGACCATGTCTTTACACTGTTGCCCAAAAGACAGCCGGCACCATCAACATGGCGATAGAAGACCAGCAGGCCCCAAACCACCAAAGGACCACCATTACCATACATGCAGTGGAGACGGAAACTTAAGCGCTGACTAAGTTACTACAGCTCAAAGCAAAAGTTAATATTGGATTAATGTGTAGGCTGCGTCAACAAAGATGCATATAATACCGTCTTCTAGCTAAATCCATCTATGGGTGTGTCAACATGTGTCTGCTATGTGTTTTCACCTGTTTTAGCTATAATGAGAAAGGTCATTTTGACCTATTTATAACCCTACACGTTTGTTTACCCAATGAAACCAATACCTTTTAAACGGGTAGCTAGAGTAAACAAGTAAACAGGTTCACTAGAGTAGCTAGTGAACAGTAAAGTACTTCTAAATATAGAGTAGAATATATTGAATGGTGAGTGGTAAGTGCCAGGTCTTCCATTCATTTGTTTATCTCTTGTTTGTTAACAAGTACGTCTTACATTAACTGATGCATGGTCCTATGAACAAGGCTGAATTAGTGGGCATGAATCCAAGATTCAGGTTCATTCAAATATTTTTGACAGTGTCAAAACCCCAATGCAGTTCAATAATGCTCAGGTTCAAATGACGACAAGTCCAGATTGACAGGCTACATGCTGTCTAATCTTTTATGGAGGAAAAAAAAAAGACATGGTCTGACTAAAAGGATATAGTTTGGGAGACAAAATGCTTTGTTTGGATATCCATGAGACTATGTTGATTGGTCAAGACTTTCGTACCTTCCATGGTGAAGCATTTTTGGAATCGGTATCATCCTGTTGGAACAAAGAGGGGAATTTGGGTTACATACATGACAGAAATAAACATTCTAGATACATTATACTGTTAATGAAATCAAAATGTATTGAAACTCAGGAGTCGTCTTTACCTTGCCAGGAACGGAACCCACCATTACTTGTTCCTGGAGTAAAATAAAAAAAAGTTAAGTTACAAATGTTATACACTGATATACCTGGAAAGTGAATACCTTTGCTATATTTCAAACAATGTAAAATACTTTCACACAAATACTCACGTAATAACAATTGCTTCATAGGCTTTCATATTTGACAAATGAAATATGACATATCTCTGCATTAGCGGGCTACATTACCTGAGCTTGGACCATGTGTGCCTCCTCCGCCATTAGGCCCTCAGACTCCAGCTCAGATGCTACCTTGTTGATGTCCCTCAGACGAGACTCGTTGGCCTTCAGGTCCTGGTGGACACGCAAGGAGAAGAAAGACCGTCACTAAACAATTCACACACATTTTATTCACCAAGGTACTGGTCGAGATGGGTATGGTATATACTATGGAGGACTGCAGTGCACGTCACATTCCCATGTGTTCTAGTATGCACACATTATTAATGGCTCTGCAACCGGAATATGGAAGCTAATTGGAGTAAAATCAAATGTTATTTGTCACATGCGCCGAATACAACAGGTGTAGACCTTAGTGAAATGCTTACCGGCAAGTCCTTAACACTTATTCTTCTTAAAACCGCATTGTTGGTTAAGAAAGTATTTACTCAAATAAACCAAAAATAAAAACAAATAATTAAAGAGCAACAATAAAATAACAATAGTGAGGCTCAATACAGGGGGTACCGGTACAGAGTCAATGTGCGGGGGCACCGGTTAGTCGAGGTAATTTAGCTAATATGTACACTACCGTTCAAAAGTTTGGATCACTTAGAAATGTCCTTGTTTTTGAAAGAAAAGCTAATTTTTTGTCCATTAAAATAACATAAAATTGATCAGAAATACAGTGTAGACATTGTTAATGTTGTAAATGACTATTGTAGCTGGAAATAGCTAATCCAAATGTATCATTTTAAAAAGGCTAATTGATCATAAGAAAACCCTTTTGGAATTATGTTAGCACAGCTGAAAACTGTTGTCCTGATTAAAGAAGCAATAAAAACTGGCCTTCCTCAGACTATTTGAGTATCTGGAGCATCAGCATTTGTGGGTTCGATTACAGGCTCAAAATGGCCAAAAACAAAGACCTTTTTCTGAAACTCGTCAGTCTATTCTTGTTCTGAGAAATGAAGGCTATTCCATGCGAGAAAATTCCAAGAAACTGAAGATCTCGTACAATGCTGTGTACTACTCCTTTCACAGAACAGCACAAACTGGCTCTAACCAGAATAGAAAGAGTGGGAGGCCTCGGTGCACAACTGAGCAAGAGGACAAATACATTAGTGTCTAGTTTGAGAAACAGATGCCTCAAATTCTCAACTGGCAGCTTCATTAAATAGTACCCGCAAAACACCAGTCTCAACGTCAACAGTGAACAGGCTCAGGGAAGATTGACCCCAAACTTTTGAAAGGTAGTGTACATGTAGGTAAAGTGACTATGTATAGATAATAAAACACAGAGTAGCAGCAGCATAATGCAAATAGTCCGAGAAGCCATTTGATTAGCTGTTCAGGAGTCTTATGGCTTGGGAGTAGAAGCTGTTTAGAAGAATCTTGTACCTAGACTTGGCGTTCCGGTACCACTTGCTGTGCGGTAGCAGAAAGAACAGTCTGACTAGGGTGGCTGGAGTCTGACAATTTTTGGTACCCCCCCTCTGGCATCACCTGGTATAGAAGTCCTGGATGGCAGGAAGTTTGGCCCTAGTGATGTACCGGGCCATACACACTACCCTCTGTACTGCCTTGCGGTCGGAGGTCGAGCAGTTGTCATACCAGGCAGTGATGCGACCAGTCAGGATGCTCTCGATGGTGCAACTGTATAACTTAGAGGCTCTGAGGACCCATGCCAAATATTTTCAGTCTCCTGAGGGGGAATAGGCGTAGTCATGCCCTCTTCAAGATTGTCTTGGTGTGTTTGGGCCATGATAGTTTGTTGGTGATGTGGACACCAAGGAACTTGATGCTCTCAACCTGCTCCACTACAATCCCGTCAATGAGAATGGGGCGTGCTCAGCCCTCCTTTTCCTGTAGTACACAATCATCTTTGTCTTAATCACATTGAGGGGGAGGTTGTTATACTGGCACCATAGTGCCAGGTCTCTGACCTCCTCACTATAGGCCGTCTCATCGTTGTTGGTGATCAGGCCTACCACTGTTGTGTCGTCAGAAACTTGGTGTTGGAGTCGTGCTTGGCCATGGGTGAACGGAGTACAGGAGGAGACTGAGCACGCACCCCCGAGGGGGCCCTGTGTTGAGAAACAGCGTGACAGATGTGTTGTTACCTACCCCTACCACCTGGAGGCGGCCGGTCAGGAAGTCCAGGATCCAGTTGCAGAGGGAGGTGTTTAGTCCCAGGGTCCTTAGCTTAGTGATGAGCTTTCAGGGAACTATGGTGTTGAACGCTGAGCTGTAGTCAATTAATAGCATTCTCACGTAGGTGTTCCTTTTGACAAGGTGGGAAAGGACAGTTTGGAGTGCAATAGAGAATGAGTATAGGGTTTCTGGGATAATGGTGTTGAAGTGAGCCATGACCAGCCTTTCAAAGCACTTCATAGCTACAGATGTGAGTGCTACGGGTCGGTAGTCATTTAGTCAGGTTATCTTGGTGTTCTTGGGCACGGGGACTATGGTGGTCTGCTTGAAACATGTTGGTATTACAGACTCGGTCCGGGACAGGTTGAAAATGTCAGTGAAGACACTTGATCAGCGCATGCTCGGAGTACACGTCCTGGTAATCAGTCTGGCCCTGCGGCCTTGTGAATGTTGACCTGTTTAATATTAGACTTCGTGCACCAGCTGTTATTTACAAATAGACACAAACCGCCACCCCTTGTCTTACTGGAGGCAGCTGTTCTATCTTGCCGATGCACGGAAAACTCAGCCAGCTGTATGTTATCCATGTCGTCGTTCAGCCACGACTCGGTGAAACATAAGATATTACAGTTTAATGTCCCGTTGGTTGGGTAGTCTTGATCGGAGTGCATCCATTTTAATATCCAATGATTGCACGTTGGCTAATAGGACTGATGGTAGAGACGGATTACCCACTCACCATCGGATCCTTACAAAGCACCCTGACTAACATCCCCAATATCTCTCTTCTTCATGCCAATTATGGGGATTTGGGCCTTGTCCGGTGTCTGAAGTAAAATTTCCACGTCCAACTCATTAATGAAAAAATCTTCGTCCAGATCGAGGTGAGTAATCGCGGTACTGATATCCAGAAGCTCTTTTTGGTCATAACAGACAGTGGCAGAAACATTATGCACAAAATAAGTTACAAATAATGTGAAAACACACAAATAGCACAATTGGTTAGGAGCCTGTAAAAAGTCAGCCATTTCCTAAGGCGGCATTCGGCTCCCATACATAAAATGTTTGTTTTTTGATTGACCGGCACAAATACCCACAGATCAGCAGTTTAACGGTCTCTAGGAACTACCAGGCATGGATGGGATTCTTATGAGAAAATACCCTCATACTGTCTAAAACATAGTACAGTGCATTCAGAAAGTATTCAGACCCCTTGACTTTTTCCAAATTTGATACGCTACAGCCTTATTCTGTTGGGATGTTTTTCAGAGGCAGGGACTGGGAGACTAGTCAGGATCGAGTGAAAGATGAACGAAGCAAAGTACAGAGAGATCCTTGATGAAAACCTGCTCCAGAGTGCTCAGGACCTCAGAATTGGGGGCGAAAGTTCACCTTCCAACAGGACAACAACCCTAAGCACACATCCAAGACAACGCATGAATGGCTTCGGGACAAGTCTCTGAATGTCCTTGAGTGGCCCAGCCAGAGCCCGGACTGGAACCCGATTGAACATCTCTGGAGAGACCTGAAAATAGCGGTGCAGCGATGATCTCCATCCAACCTGAGATGATCTGCAGAGAAGAATGGGAGAAACTCCCCAAATACAGGTGTGCCAAGCTTGTAGCGTAATACCCAACACGACTCAAGGCTGTAAACGCTTCCAAAGGTGCTTCAAAGTACTGAGTAAAGGGTCTGAATACTTATGGAAATGTCGTATCAGTTTTTTTTTATTGTAATACATTTGCAAAAAAATATGTTTTTGCTTTGTCATTATGGGGTATTGTGTGTAGATTGATAAGGGGAAAAAAAACAATTTAAATACATTTTAGAGTAAGGCTGTAACATAACAAAATGTGGAAAAAGCCTAGGTGTCTAAATACTTTCCAAATGCACTGTATATTCTACAACCACTAACTTGTCTCTTACAAGTGGAGTGCACTTTAAACAGAGTTCAACTGACAGGCTTTCTTAATGCTTTTTGGTTCACTAAAGCCTAGGGCTAGGAATTGCCAGGGTCCCCACGATAGGATATTATCACAATACTTACAGTTGAAGTCATAAGTTTACATACACCTTAGCCAAAAACATTTAAACTCTGTTTCACAATTCCTGACATTTAAAAAAAAAAATACCTGTCTTAGGTCAGTTAGGGTCACCACTTTATTTAAAGAGAATGTGAAATGTCAGAATAATAGTTGAGAGAATTATTTATTTAAGCTTTTATTTCTTTCATCACATTCCCAGTGGGTCAGAAGTTTACATACACTCAATTAGTATTTGGTAGCATTGCCTTTAAATTGTTTAACTTGGGTCAAATGTTTTGGGTAGCCTTACACAAGCTTCCCACAATAACCTGGGTGAATTCTGGCCCGTTCCTCCTGACAGAGCTGGTGTAACTGAGTCAGGTTTGTAGGCCTCCTTGCTCGCACACGCTTATTCAGTTCTGCTCACAAATTTTCTATGGGATTGAGGTCAGGGCTTTGTGTGGGCCACTCCAATATCATAACTTTGTTGTCCTGAAGCCATTTTGCTACAACATTGGAAGTATGCTTAGGGTCATTGTCCATTTGGAAGACCCATTTGCCACCAAGCATTAACTTCCTGACTGATGTCTTGAGATGTTGCTTCAATATATCCACAACATTTTCCTCCCTCATGATGCCATCTATTTTTTTAAGTGCACCAGTCCTTCCTGCAGAAAAGCAGGAGAGATGGTTCTTCGGCTTGCAAGCCTCCCCCCTTTTTCCTCCAAACATAACGATGGTCATTTTGGCTAAACAGTTCTATTTTTGTTTCATCAGACCAGAGGACATTTCTCCAAAAAGTACAATCTTTGTCCCCATGTGCAGTTGCAAACCATAGTCTGGCTTTTTTAATGGCGGTTTTGGAGCAGTGGCTTCTTCCTTGCTGAGCGGCCTTTCAGGTTGTGTCGATATAGGTGTTGCTAACATTTACGACAGCAAATTTCAATGTACAAAAAAAGAAGACGTTTTTGTCTTTTGAGCTTCTAGTCATGAAATCTATGCAGCCTACTCAATCACTTTTTATAGCTACTGTTTACAGGCCTCCTGGGCCATATACAGCGTTCCTCACTGAGTTCCTATCGGAACTTGTAGTCATAGCAAATACACTGCTCAAAAAAATAAAGGGAACACTAAAATAACACATCCTAGATCTGAATGAATGAAATAATCTTATTAAATACTTTTTTCTTTACATAGTTGAATGTGCTGACAAAATCACACAAATAATCAATGGAAATCCAATTTATCAACCCATGGAGGTCTGGATTTGGAGTCACACTCAAAATTAAAGTGGAAAACCACACTACAGGCTGATCCAACTTTGATGTAATGTCCTTAAAACAAGTCAAAATGAAGCTCAGTAGTGTGTTTGGCCTCCACGTGCCTGTATGACCACCCTACAACGCCTGGGCATGCTCCTGATGAGGTGGCGGATGGTCTCCTGAGGGATCTCCTCCCAGACCTGGAATAAAGCGAGACATGTCCCAGATGTGCTCAATTGGACTCAGGTCTGGGGAACGGGCGGGCCAGTCCATAGCATCAATGCCTTCCTCTTGCAGGAACTGCTGACACACTCCAGCCACATGAGGTCTAGCATTGTCTTGCATTAGGAGGAACCCAGGGCCAACTGCACCAGCATATGGTCTCACAAGGGGTCTGAGGATCTCATCTCGGTACCTAATGGCAGGCTGTGCGGCCCCCCAAAGAAATGCCACCCCACACCATGACTGACCCACCGCCAAACCGGTCATGCTGGAGGATGTTGCAGGCAGCAGAATGTTCTCCACGGCGTCTCCAGACTCTGTCACGTCTGTCACATGTGCTCAGTGTGAACCTGCTTTCATCTGTGAAGAGCACAGGGCGCCAGTGGCGAATTTGCCAATCTTGGTGTTCTCTGGCAAATGCCAAACGTCCTGCACGGTGTTGGGCTGTAAGCACAACCCCCACCTGTGGACGTCGGGCCCTCATACCACCCTCATGGAGTCTGTTTCTGACCGTTTGAGCAGACACATGCACATTTGTGGCCCGCTGGAGGTCATTTTGCAGGGCTCTGGCAGTGCTCCTCCTGCTCCTCCTTGAACAAAGGCGGAGGCAGCGGTCCTGCTGCTGGGTTGTTGCCCTCCTACGGCCTCCTCCACGTCTCCTGATGTACTGGCCTGTCTCCTGGTAGCGCCTCCATGCTCTGGACACTACGCCGACAGACACAGCAAACCTTCTTGCCACAGCTCGCATTGATGTGCCATCCTGGATGAGCTGCAGTACCTGAGCCACTTGTGTGGGTTGTAGACTCCGTCTTATGCTAACACTAGAGTGAAAGCACCGCCAGCATTCAAAAGTGACCAAAACATCAGCCAGGAAGCATAGGAACTGAGAAGTGGTCACCACCTGCAGAACCACTCCTTTATTGGGGGTGTCTTGCTAATTGCCTATCATTTCCACCTGTTGTCTATTCCATTTGCACAACAGCATGTGAAATTTATTGTCAATCAGTGTTGCTTCCTAAGTGGACAGTTTGATTTCACAGAAGTGTGATTGACTTGGAGTTACATTGTGTTGTTTAAGTGTTCCCTTTATTTTTTTGAGTAGTGTATAATAATTTTTGGTGACTTTAATATTCTACATGGAAAAGTCCACAGACCCATTCCAAAAGGCTTTCGGAGCCATCATCGACTCAGTGGGTTTTGTCCAACATGTCTCCGGACATACTCACTGCCACAGTCATACTCTGGACCTAGTTTTATCCCATGAAATAAATGTTGTGGATTTTCATGTTTTCCCTCATAATCCTGGACTATCGGTCCACCATTTTATTACGTTTGCAATCTCAACAAATAATCTGCTCAGACCCCAACCAAGGATCATCAAAAGTCGTGCTATAAAATCTCAGACAACCCAAAGGTTCCTCGATGCCCTTCCAGACTCCCTCTGCCTACCCAAGGACGTCAGAGGACAAAAATAAGTTAACCACCCAACTGAGGAACTCAATATAACCTTGCGCAATACCCTAGATGCAGTCGCACTCCTAAAAACATTTGTCATAAGAAACTAGCTCCCAGGTATACAGAAAATACCCGAGCTCTGAAGCAAGCTTCCAGAAAATTGGAACGGAAATGGCGCCACACCAAACTGGAAGTCTTCCGACTAGCTTGGAAAGACAGTACCGTGCAGTATCGAAGAGCCCTCACTGCTGCTCGATTATCCTATTTTTCCAACTTAATTGAGGAAAATAAGAACAATGCTAAATGTATTTTTGAAACTGTCGCAAAGTTAACTAAAAAGCAGCATTCCCCAAGAGAGGATGGCTTTCACTCAGCAGTAATAAATTCATGAACTTCTTTGAGGAAAAGATCATGATCATTAGAAAGCAAATTACGGACTCCTCTTTAAATCTGCGTATTCCTCCAAAGTTCCGTTGTCCTGAGTCTGCACAACTCTGCCAGGACCTAAGATCAAGGGAGACACTCAAGTGTTTTAGTACTATATCTCTTGACACAATGATGAAAATAATCATGGCCTCTAAACCTTCAAGCTGCATACTGGACCCTATTCCAACTAAACTACTGAAAGAGCTGCTTCCTGTGCTTGGCCCTCCTATGTTGAACATAATAAACGGCTCTCTATCCACCGGATGTGTACCAAACTCACTAAAAGTGGCAGTAATAAAGCCTCTCTTGAAAAAGCCAAACCTTGACCCAGAAAATATATAAAAAAAATAATAATAATAAAAAAAATAATAATAATAAAAATAAAAATAAAAAAAAAATTATAAAAAATAGATATTAAAAAAAAAAAAAAGAAATAAATAAATAAAAATCGGCCGATATCGATTCTCCCATTCCTCTCAATTTTGGGGGAAAAAGCTGCCTTCCCAAAGATAAACAACGTATACGAAATGCTACAGTCTGGTTTTAGACCCCATCATAACACTGAGACTGCACTTGTGAAGGTGGTAAATGAGCTTTTAATGGCGTCAGACAGAGGCTCTGCATCTGTCCTCGTGCTCCTAGACCTTAGTGCTGCTTTTGATACCATCGATCACCACATTCTTTTGGAGAGATTGAAAACCCAAATTGGTCTACACGGACAAGTTCTTGCCTGGTTTAGATCTTATCTGTTGGAAAGATATCAGTTTGTCTCTGTGGATGGTTTGTCCTCTGACAAATCAACTGTACATTTCGGTGTTCCTCAAGGTTCCGTTTTAGGACCACTATTGTTTTCACTATATATTTTACCTCTTGGGGATGTCATTCGAAAACAATGTTAAATTCCATGCTATGCGGATGACACACAGCTGTACATTTCAATGAAACATGGTGAAGCTCCAAAATTGCCCTCGCTAGAAGCCTGTGTTTCAGACTTAAGGAAGTGGATGGCTGCAAACGTTCTACTTTTAAAAACTCAGACAAAACAGAGATGCTTGTTCTAGGTCCCAAGAAACAAAGAGATCTTCTGTTGAATCTGACAATTAATCTTGATGGTTGTACAGTTGTCTCAAATAAAACTGAAGGACCTCGGCGTTACTCTGGACCCTGATCTCTCTTTTGACGAACATATCAAGACTTTCAAGGACAACTTTGATCCATCTACATAACATTGCAAAAAGCTGAAATTTTCTGTCCAAAAATGATGCAGAACAATTAATCCATGCTTTTGTTACTTCTATTTTAGACTACTGCAATGCTCTACTTTCCTGCCGTACATACCTACACGTACGCTACGGTCACAAGACACAGGCCTCCTAATTGTCCCTAGAATTTCTAAGCAAACAGCTGGAGGCAGGGCTTTCTCCTATAGAGCTCCATTTTTATGTAATGGTCTGCCTACCCATGTGAGAGACGCAGACTCGGTCTCAACCTTTAAGTCTTTATTGAAGACTCATCTCTTCAGTAGGTCCTATGATTGAGTGTAGTCTGGCCCAGGAGTGTGATGGTGAACGGAAAGGCACTGGAGAACCGAACCATCCTTGCTGTCTCTGCCTGGCCGGTTCCCCTCTCTCCACTGGGATTCTCTGCCTCTAACCCTATTACAGGGGCTGAGTCACTGCTCTTCCATGCCGTCCCTCGGAGGGGTGTGTCACTTGAGTTGGTTGAGTCACTGACGTGGTCTTCCTGTCTGGGTTGGCGCCACCCCTTGGGTTGTGCCGTGGCGGAGATCTTTGTGGGCTATACTCTGCCTCGTCTCAGGATGGTAAGTTGGTGGTTGAAGATATCCCTCTAGTGGTGTGGGGGCTGTGGGTGGGGTTATATCCCGCCTGTTTGGCCCTGTCCAGGGGGTATCATCGGATGGGGCCACAGTGTCTCCTGACCCCTCCTGTCTCAGCCTCCAGTATTTATGCTGCAGTAGTTTGTGTCGGGGGGCTAGGGTCAGTCTGTTATATCTGGAGTATTTTTCCTGTCTTATCCGGTGTTCTGTGTGAATTTAAGCATGCTCTCTCTAATTATCTCTTTCTCGGAGGACCTGAGCCCAAGGACCATGCCTCAGGACTACTTGGCATGATGACTCCTTGCTGTCCCCAGTCCATCTGGCCGTGCTGCTGCTCCAGTTTCAACTGTTCTGCCTGCGGCTATGGAACCCTGACCTGTTCACCGGACTTGCTACCTGTCCCAGACCTGCTGTTTTCAACTCTCTAGAGTCAGCAGGAGCGGTAGAGATACTCTCAATGATGATCTATGAAAAGCCAACTGACATTTACTCCTGAGGTGCTGACCTGTTGCACCCTCAGCAACTACTGTGATTATTATTATTTGACCATGCTGGTCATTTATGAAAATTTGAACATCTTGGCCATGTTCTGTTATAATCTCTACCCGGCACAGCTAGAAGAGGACTGGCCACCCCTCATAGCCTGGTTCCTCTCTAGGTTTCTTCCTAGGTTCTGGCCTTTCTAGGGAGTTTTTCCTAGCCACCGTGCTTCTACACCTGCATTACTTGCTGTTTGGGGTTTTAGGCTGGGTTTCTCTACAGCACTTTGAGATATCAGCTGATCTAAGGGCTATATAAATACATTTGATATTGGACTCGTTTTACTGTGGATATAGATACTTTTGTACCTGTTTCCTCCAGCATCTTCACAAGGTCATTTGCTGTTGTTCTGGGATTGATTTGCACTTTTCACACCAAAGTACGTTCATCTCTAGGAGACAGAACGCGTCTCCTTCCTGAGCGGTATGACGGCTGCGTGGTCCCATGGTGTTGCGTACTGTTGTTTGTACAGATGAATGTGGTACCTTCAGGCGTTTGGAAATTGCTCCTAAGGATGAACCAGACTTGTGGAGGTCTACAATGTTTTTTCTGAGGTCTTGGCTGATTTCTTTTGATTTTCCCATGATGTCAAGTAAAGAGGCACTGAGTTTGAAGGTAGGCCTTGAAATACATCCACAGGTACACCTCCAATTGACTCAAATGATGTCAATTAGCCTGTCAGCTGTTTAAAAGGAACAGGGAACTTAGTGTATGTAAACTTCTGACCCAGTGAATTATAAGTGAAATAATCTGTCTGTAAAGAATTGTTGGAAAAATTAATTGTGTCATGCTCAAAGTAGATGTCCTAACCGACTTGCCAAAACTATAGTTTGTTAACAAGAAATCTGTGGAGTGGTTGAAAACTCTTCCGAACTCTTCCGAACTTCCGACTTCAACTGTAGGTACCGATACGATATGTATTGTGATTCTGTATGTGTCACGATTTATCACAATTCTATATTTATTGCGATTTCGATACTGCTACAGAGGGAAAAGAAAGAGCCATGAGAAAACGAGTTTTGATCAGTCATAATGAAAACATGTTGGCTCACCAAGATTGAGGCCAAGCCACAGAAATACCAGAGTTTTGACAGCCGACTAGCGCAAGTTGATATTACCTATCTAGCAGAGAATCGATACTTGGAATATATCGTCAAAAATATTACTGCGATACTCTACTGTATCGATTTTTCCCCTCATCACTACTAAAGCCTAAAAGGATGAAGTACAGTAAGTCAGCTAGTGCCCTCTCCTACTCCCGGCAGCCACGTTGTGTGCGGCGTACCTTCTGGAAGTCGTCAAACTTCTTCTGCAGCACCTCCACCTGCTCCAGGTCGGAGCCCACCTCCTCGTTGGTGAGGGCTCCCTCCTTCTCGTTGATCCACTGCTGCAGTTCGTTAGCCTCGCGGAACAGCATGAACTTCTTGCAGCTCTTTTCTAGCATGTCCTTGCGTTTCTCGCCCAGCTCCAGGAGAGTGCCGTACCTAAAATTACAGGATGGAGATTTTAGAATCCCCTTTGTGTAGAGCGAGAGAGAGAGAGCGAGCACTGGAACCAGTCACAAGGACCACGACATTAAAATGGGTATTGATTGAGGGACTGGCAGGAATGGCAGCGTTGCTCGTGGGAATGCGTGGTGACTTCACAAACATGACACCTAGAGGGACACTCTGGTCCTACTCACAGTTCCTCCACCTGCTTCATGCGTACAGACACACTGCACGCCTCCTTTGCGCCCGGCCTACTCAGTCACAAACATGACATGCGCAGGCAGGCATTAGCAGTTAGGGAGGGAAACAGAGGGAGGGAAACAGAGAGAGAGAGAGAGACAAAGGCAAGGCCGTTAGTGACAGAAAAGTTTAAGTGCTACTGGCTCACTGGACTGTTATGATAAGGAAGAGACTAAGAAAAACAGACTGAAAATTAGAGAGAGAAAAGAGGCTAATTGTTAATTAGCTAGGATAAGATAGGAACGTACATTTGTTAAAAACAGTTAATTAAACCAGTCGGGTCAACAGGTTAAGTTAGAGGTAAAAAGGTGGTAAAGAACTACAGGAGTGTACTGAAGATGAGTACTGGGGCATGTAAAAGCAGAAGTCAGAAATTACAGTGTGAAGAGGATGGTAATTTGGAAGTGGGTTAGGTAGAAGTGGGTTAGATAGGAGGCCCTTACTGGTTCTCGATCTGGTCCTGGCGGAGGCCGATGCTGCCCTGCTCGTCCAGCAGGTTCTCCCTGGAGGAGGACTGGGTGGGGTCTAGCTTCTTGACGTAGGCCGCTGGCACAAAGCCCTGGCGGTCGTTCACCTCCACCTTCCACCAGTCCTTCAGCAGGCGAGAGAGGGCAGGAGAGAAGACAAGAATGTTATTTTTGTCCCCCATAAAGGATGAACATGCATCCCATTCAGTTCGTACTATCTTGCTTATACCTATCAAATTATTTCCGTTCTTCATCAAGTGCCTGATCATGGGTATGGGCTAGCAGCAGTTATTTATGGACCTGGCCCTGCTTGGAGCAAGGCTTTTGTTCATCTCGCTAAGATGGTAACTTTCTTTTATTATACAATTTGTGTGTGTGTGCGAACACACACACACACACCTTGTTGGTGCTGTTGAGCAGGGTGAGGATGTCTCCCTTCTTCATGGTGACCTCACGGGGGCTCTTCTCCTGGTAGTCATAGAGGGCCAGCACCAGCTCCTTGCCAGTCTCATCATCGGTGGGCGCAACTTGTTGCTGTAGGTGCAAAGGAAAAAAGTATTAAAGGTGCAATCTAGACAATAGCAACATGAAAATATCCGTTTATGTCTATAATAGACCAGGAGTAGTAAAGAAATTATTGATTTGTTGGGACTCTGGTTCTCAGATGTTTACAAAGACGGAAAAATAGTTGAATTGTTCATAGAATGTTAGCTAGCTAGTTTAGGCATTTATAAAAGTTGTAAAATGGTGCACATTCATTTCACGATAAGACTAAAGATGCAATGTGGGTTCCAGACTTACCCTGCAGGATTGGGCCTGCTCCTTCAAAGCCTGGATGCTGCTGCCATAAGCACTCAGGTCAGACATCAGGGCTTCGTGCTTCTTCAGCAGGGCCTCAGCCGAATCCTCATCCTTGCCATAGTCGGGACTGCCCACAATGGGCTCTTTCTCCCTCATCCAGGACTCTGCCTCGTTGGCGTCGGCGAAGTACTGCTGTGCCTGCAGCGAGTCCTCCAGGTCCTGCCTGCGCTGCCCGGCCTTGCCTTTAAGGGTGTCCCAGCGGCCGTTCAGCTCCCCCAGCTTCACCTTAACCTCCTCCCCAGCAAAGTGGCCTGGTGGGGACCACAGGGAGAGGGGGGTTGTTTATTTGCAGTGCCTTAAGAAAGTATTCACACCCCTAGACTTTTTCCACATTTTGTTGTGTTACAAAGTGGGATTAAAATGGATTGGTAATTTAAAGTATTCACAGCCCTGAGTCAATACCTTTGGCAGCGATTACAGAATCAGAATCACCTTTGGCAGCAATTACAGCTGTGAGTATTTGAGTAAATTTCTAAAAGAGCTTTTCACACCTGGGTTGTATAACATTTGCCTATTAATCTTTTCTAAATTCTTCAAGCTCTGTTAAATTGGTTGTTGATCATTGCAAGACAACCCTTTTCAGGTCTTGCCATTAGTGGCAACCCACCTGTTGAGCCCCACCTGTTTAGCAAACAAATAATAATAATTAAAAAAAAATCTGAGTCAAAACATGGTCTCTTTTTTGCTTTCTTGAATAAGGCCGCTCCAAAATGCAAGTGTTTCAGCCTAGCTCAATGCTTTCTGTGGTGGTGGGGCAGCCAGTGGAAAATACGGAGTGTAGGGATTGGTAATGTTCTGCAGTTGTGCCACTCATGAGGACACAACATCACCACAAAATCTACTGGGGAGCTTGAAAATTCAAGCCCCTTGGGTGCTGCCTGCCATAGATTTACATTAGAAGTGCCCATCCAAGAAGGCTTAAGGTCATTGGCCACAGATCAAATGGACATCAAATCATATCTACCGTAGCTTTGATTGGACTGATCATGTTAACATCATACTTTCAAAATCTTAGCTAGCAAGCTAGACGCGCAGTCATCATGAATCAAGTCGGCAATCTTCTGGCAAATTCTTTTGAATCCCTGTCATATGAAGAGAAATATTACATAAAACGTATCGGTGCTCCTCAGCCATTATACATAAACATTACACAATAAGTTGGAAATCGCAAATTCAACAGTGAGTGGTTTGGAAGGAATCAGTGGCTAACTGGAAGCATTGCAAAGCAATCACTAGCCTGCTATTCAGTGGAGTGGGTCTGTGGTCCAATTCTGGGTATCTATTCCAAGCTTAAAAAGGATAAACATTCACATGCAACACCATGGGCCAGAAACGGTTGAATACATTGGCCATACTGTCAATCCAACATGACTTCTGCCGTGTTCAAAACAACTGGAAACTCGGAACTCCGACTGGGGAAAAAAAAAAAAAAGTTTCATCCAACTCAGAATTCGGAAACCCGGGTCTCTTTCTAGAGCTCCGACCTGAAGATCACTGACGTCATGATTCAACCTTGTTTTTTCCCTGAGTTCTCAGTTGTCTTGAAAGCAGCATAAATCCTGAGAATGCCAGACCATGATGACAAAATGTGCCCACGAAGGACCACCACGCCACCTTCCTGTTCAAGTGAGCACAGCACAACAAGGGGAGTCTAAAAATGTATTGTATGGTGCTGCATAAAGGATGTAAAATGCCAGGGAGATATGTATACTGTAGCTAAGAAAGTAATAGTAAGTGTATGTTGTGTAGTAAGCTGTTAGTTGCCCATGTGCCTCCCTATTAGGGTTTGGTCCCTTTCCCCCTCAAAACTTAGACTTCTGTTCTGACTTGGTGGTGCACATGTAGCCTATAGCCTGTTTTAGAGAAATCATTGAATATTGTAAGAGCTTTCATTGTCTGGTTATATGGCCCCTTTATTTATCCTACAGTTTTACGGGAGAATACTGTAAGAACGGCACGTTCTGAATTCTGTCGCTGTACATTTCAAAAGTGCTCAACAAATACAGTACCAGTCAAAAAAGTTTGGACACCTACTCATTCAAGGGTTTTTCTTTATTTGTACTATTTCCTACATTGTAGAATAATAGTGAAGACATCAACACTATGAAATAACACACATGGGATCATGTAGTAACCAAAAAAAGTGTTAAATAAATCAAAATAGGTTCTTCAAAGTAGCCACCCTTTGCCTTGACAGCTTTGCACACTTGGCACTCTCAACCAGCTTCACCTGGAATGCTTTTCCAACAGTCTTTAAGGAGTTACCACATATGCTGAGCACTTGTTGGCTACTTTTCCTTCACTCTGCGGTCCAACTCATCCCAAACCATCTCAATTGGGTTGAGGTCAGGTGATTGTGGATGCCATGCCATCTGATGCAGCACTCCATCACTCTCCTTCTCGGTCAAATAGCCCTTACACAGCCTGGAGGTGTGTTGGGTCATTGTCCTGTTGAAAAACAAATGATAGTGGGACTAAGCCCAAATCAGACGGGATGACGTGTCGCTGAAGAATGCTGTGGTAGCCATGCTGGTTAAGTGTGCCTAGAATTCTAAATAAAACAGTAACAGTGTCACCAGCAAAGCACCCCCACACCTCCTCCATGCTTCACAGTGGGAACCACACATGCGGAGAAAATCCGTTCACCTTCTCTGCGTCTCACAAAGACACAGCGGTTGGAACCAAAAATCTCAATTTGTTCTCATCAGACCAAAAGGACAGATTTCCACTGGTCTTATGTCTACTGATCGTGTTTCTTGGCCCAAGCAAGTCTCTTCTTGTTGGTGTCCTTTAGTAGTGGTTTCTTTGCAGCAATTCGACCATGAAGGCCTGATTCACGCAGTCTCCTCTGAACAGTTGATGTTGAGATGTGTCTGTTACTTGAACTCTGAAGCATTTTTTTGGGCTGCAATTTCTGAGGCTGGCAACTCTAATGAACTTATCCTCTGCAGCAGAGGTAACTCTGGGTCTTCCTTTCCTGTGGCAGTCCTCATGAGAGCCAATTTCATCATAGCGTTTGATGCTTTTTGCGACTGCACTTGAAGAAACCTTCAAAGTTCTTGACATTTTCCAGATTGACTGACCTTCATGTCTTAAAGTATTGATGGACTGTCGTTTCTGCCTTTTTGAGCTTTTCTTGACATTATATGGACTTAGTCTTTTACCAAATAGGGCTAACTTCTGTATACCACCCCTACCTTGTCACAACACAACTGATTGGCTCAAACACATGAAGGAAAGAAATATCACAAATTAACTTAACAAGGCACAACTGCTAATTGAAAGGCATTCCAGGTGACTACCTCATGAAGCTGGTTGAGAGAATGCGAAGAGTGAGCAAAGCTGTCGTCAATGCAAAGGGTGGCTAATTTGAAGAATCTAAAATATATTTTGATTTGTTTAACACTTTTTTGGTTATTATTTCATAGTTTAGATGTCTTCACTATTTTATATATATATATATATATATATATATATATATATATATATATATATATATATATATATATATATATATATATATATATATATATATATATATATATATATATATATATATATATATATATATATAGTAAAAATAAAAGAAAAACCCTTTAATGAGTAGGTGTGTCCAAACTTTTGACTAGTACTGTAGTTATATAGACTGTGTTTGTCCTAGCACGCTCATTAATATGTCTTAATCGACATAAGGGACTCCCTCTTTTCCACTCATTGTCTTCTTATGCCATAGCTTGTACATCTCAATTGTCAGTAGAAACCACATTTGTTTAAGTAAGTCAGGCATAAGCTATGTTTTTTTAAAGGCAATAAATGAGGTTGAATGAAAGGCTCCGCTGATAGCCAGGTGTAGCAGTGGTAAGGATTCACTGCATGGTGCTGAAAAGAAAGCTCTGCTGTTGGGATAGCTTTATGTAGGCCTTAACATTTTGTGGGCGACCTATGTCACCGTTATAGTGCAATTAATGTATTGTTTAGTGGCATGCATCTAAAAAAATATATATTTTTTTGCCCCACCAAGATTTACATGCTAAAAATCGCCACTGCTTGCCATAGATTTTCAAGCAGATTTAAGTCAAAACTGTAACTCGGTCACTCAGGAACATTCACTGTCTTCTTGGTAAGCAACTCCAGTGTAAATTTGCCCTTGTGTTTTAGGTTTTTGTCCTGCTAAAAGGCGAATTCATCTCCCAGTGTCTCCATGAAAGCAGACAATCAGGTTGTCCTCCAGGATTTTGCCAGTGCTTTGTTCTGTTCAGATTCTTTTTTTATCCTGAAAAACTCCTCAGTCCTTAACAATTACAAGCATACCCATAACATTATACTGCCACCACTATGCTTAAAAATATGAACAGTGGTACTCAGTAATGTTTTGTATTTTCCCCAAACCTAACAAATGTTTGGCTGTATTACTTTAGTGCCTTGTTGCAAACAGGATACATTTCTTTGGACAGGCTTCCTTCTTTTCACTCTGTCAATTAGGTTAGTATTGTGGAGTAACTACAATGTTGTTGAACCATCCTGTTTTCTCCTATCACAGCCATTAAACGCTAACTGTTTTAAAGTCACCATTTCCATCATGGTGAAAGGGTTTGGACAATTCATTTCAATTCAGTCAATTCAGGAAGTAAACTATAAATAACTGAATTGAAATTAACCCAAACCTGCTAGATAGTGAAAAGGTGAACAGTTGAAAAAAGGTGACAGTAGGGCCTATGCACGTTTGTATGAAACAACTCACCTTCCTCCACCATAGCCTCTCCTTTCTGGGTGACGGCCTTGATGCGGGGCTCATGGCCGGCGATCTCCGCCTGCAGGGCCTGGTGCTTCTTCAGCAAGTTCTGGACGCCGATCAGGTCTTTTCCCCGGTTGGTGGAGGCGGCGATGGGCTCCTTCTCCCGGACCCAGGTCTCCTCGTCCTCCACGTCCCTGAAGAGCTGCTGCAGCCGCAGGGAGTCTGACAGCTTCTGCTTGCGGGCGGCCATGGGGTCGCGGAGGGCATCGTAGCGCGCCACCAGCGCCTCCTGCTTGCGCTTGATGTTGTCGCCGTCAAAGTGACCGGCTTCCTGGAACTGACGCGCCTGAATGGTGATGCCATCGATGCGGTCCTGGAGAGAGAGGGAAAGTCAGTCAGTCAGCCAACTAACTACCTGGTGGCAGTAAAGGCTTCCGATCTGAAACAGTTCATGCATATATTATGACACATTGTGGCTTTTTTGTTCGTTTTGGTCTTCGGCAAGGGTTTTCTCGGCTGTTCTTGCACACTACATTTTTTTCTTGAGGGATACCGAAGTATGTAGCAGAAGTCTACATCCCTTCGTCGGTGATTGGTTAACAGTAGGGATACTTCAATGAAGTGTGTTGACATTCAACGATAGACTAATCGTTCTCATGCAAATGTTTTCAATTGAGAAATACTACACCATCATAGCTGTAAAATTGTGAGAAAGATCTCCTCTCCAAACACGTCAATGAATGAGACGCTGCGGCGTCTCAAGACGAAGAAACAGTACTATTGACACCTTTTCTTGTTTTTGAAGGGAAGGTAATTTTAAGGGAGTTTGCGAGCACACTAGTTCAGTCCGCCTAGCCGAGTTCGGCTAGGTGTCAGCTGAACCAAATCATGCCGACGCCTTAAGTCAGTCAGCCAGTCTTACCTTGTGCACAGCCAGACCGCATAAGTCAACACAACTATTTGAATGCCTGAATATTATAGACCATAATGATGTCACTGCAACCAGGCTATGGAGGCTACTTGAAGTGGCAGCTCCCATGCATAGAATCTGAGTTTATTTGTGCCTGTCAATCAAAGACACACAGATCAGCTGTCGCTTGAAACCACCAGGCATGGATGGGATTCTTCTGAGGAGATACACTGTCTAGCAGCTGGTCCCAGAGGTAAATGCAACAGTGTCTAAGTAGTTAACTTTTTGGGTCTGAAAACATCTGACCTGGAGGCTACTGGTGATGTTGTTCTTCAGTTACCTGGTAGCTGTCAGTCAGTTATCTTGTAGTGATATGGAAGTCACTGAGCGCATTCGAGCAGATCAAAACCGTGGTGCATTGTGGGTAAATGGTGACTTACTGACCTACAAATGATAATAAGTAGTTATATATGATGCAAGGCGACTTGTAGATCAGTCAGCAGTTGCCTGCACTGTCGACTGCAATGTCAAACAAGCCCTTTACCTGGTGGGCAGCCACGTCAGCCTCCAGCAGGGCATGCTTCTTCTGCAGGTTCTGGACGCTGGTCAGATCCTTGCCGTAGTCATCTGAAGCCAGGTGGCCCTCGACCTCATACAGCCACAGCTCAATGTCCTCCACGTTTCTGTTGAACTGCTGCTGCTGGTTGGCCTCGCGCAGCTTGATGCCTGGGGGAGAGGAGAGCATGGTGAGGAGAGGTTTAGGAGTGGTTGAAATTAAGATAGAAATACCCTTCCTCCTTAAAAAAAGGTTCAAAGGTTTTGTTTCAAATCTTGGGGCGCCAAAATGACCTTGTCTAGTAACTAACAGCTAGTCACATTACAAGATAACAAAAGCACCTTCACTTTGAAACGTTACTCTCCAATAGATGCGGTAGAAGTCAATGAAACTCGTCCAAAATAATGTAAAGATCCCAAATCTCCTCATTGCCCCCCAGAAAATTCTGCCTACATATAGGCTATTGTTAATATGTGTATTTCACACTATGAGTTAACAATCGGAGTATTATGCTTGTATGGATGTCAACCCCAATACATGTTCATGCCATCGTCACCAATCAACTGCATCAGTTAAAAGCGACTTACCACCACCGATTTCTCTAAGCTAGCTATGGGAAAGAGGGATACCTAGTCAGTTGCACAACTGAATGCATTCAACCAAAAATGGGTCTTCTGCATTTAACCCAACCGCTCTGAAACAGAGAGGTGCGGGGGGCTGCCTTAATCAACATCCACGTCACCGGCACCCGGGGAGCAGTTGTTAATGGAGGTTAACTGCCTTGCTCAAGGGAAGAATGGCAGATTTTTCCACCTTGCCAGCTCGGGGATTCGAACCAGCAAACTTTCGGTTACTGGCCGAACACTCTTAAGAGCTTAGCTACCTATGCTACCAGCTTATACGAACGAGTGTTAGCATTTAGCAGTCACTTCTTCTAAACCTGAAAAGTGACTACTTCTAAAATGTTACGCAGAAAAACCAGCCAAATATATCCAAACCTGATTTTAGTAACCACATTGTGGGCGTGTTACAAGGCATCAATTACGATGGATTTGACGAATAACCACTTTGTTAGATCACACTTGTTGAATGTGCACCAATCTGGCGTCCTTCATATATCCTCCATGATCTGCGTTCCATTGACCTTTTTACCGCATCTATTCACTAGCATTGCTGCCATTTTGTACTACATCCACTTGAGGGAAACACAAAATGGCGATCGCTATAATAATAGCCACACACTTCATCCGAATTTCATCTCTCCTCCACTCTCGTTGTCTCACCTTTGAGTTCGGTGGCCTCCAGCAGCTTCTTCCACTGGGAGCTGACCTCGTCCATGCGTACAGACACCTCGTCGGCGGCGTAGTGCTTCCCATCTAGGAGCTCCTGGCCAGACTTCTGCAGAGCATCGATGCGGCTCTGGTTGGCTGACAGCTCCGCCTCGAAGGCCTGGTGCTTCTGGACCTTGCCCTGCAGGTTTGACGGGTCCTGGGGACAACAGAGAGAGCAGAGAGATGGTGTAAGGAACGTGTTGCTATTAGGCCAGAGTACTGTGAATAAGAATCTGTGTGGTTCACTATGGTACTGCATCCTAATGGGATCTCGTAGCAGTCTAGGAGAAAGCCATGTTGAGCATTGAAACCCCATTATAAAGTAGCTAGCTAACTAGCTAAAGTATACCACTATAAAGTAGCTAGCTAAAGTAGCTAGCTAAGAAACACGGTTCCAACCATACCTTGTAGGCTTCGTCGGTGGCCGTCTTCATCTTCTCATTGATCCAGCTCTTGAGTTCGTCCGAGTCACGGAAGAACTGCTGCAGGTGGAAGGAGTCCTCCAGAGCGGCGCGGCGTGACTGAGCACGCTCGTGCAGGGCGTTGCGGCGGCTCAGCAGCTACAGGAGGAAACACAGATAGGGATGACATTTTATACACAACACCCAGAATATTATATAAACAGATAGAGAGTTCAAAGTGCTGCAAACATAGGACACATTCCGGTCCTTATCGTATTCATGTGTATGTGCAGAAGGTTTCCTCTCTGTACTTACAGCATCTCTACGAGTAGCAACATCCTCCTTGGCATAGTGGTTGTTCTGGATCAGTTTGGTGGCAAATTCATCCAGGGCCTAAAGAGAAAGAGGTCAGTGGTTAAGTTTAAGATTTGAGGAATGAAAGCGAATTCTAGATCTATGGTTATGGCTAGGACAGGTACTCACAGTGATCTTCTCCTCCTGAGCGCTGAGGGACTTCTCAAAGTCCTCGTGTTTCTTAAGCAAGGCCTCCACGCTGTCAAGAGAGTCACCAAGGTCCTCGTTCAGAAGGAAAGCCTGGACATACACAAAAAAGCATACTTACTTATTAGGATCACACACCCCACCATTTTGGAGAATAATTTTGGGGTGAGTATATTGTTTATTATTATTGTGTGTGGATGGATATACCTCTTGCTTGCTCATCCAGTTGTCGACCTGCTCTGTGTCCCTGTAGAAGAGCTGCAGGTCCATGCACTGCTCGTACTGCTGCCTGCGCACCTCCCACAGCTCCAGCAGAGACTCCTTCTCTTCAGTCAGGACACCCAGCTACACATAAAAATAAACAAGGTAAAAGGAGGATCAATGAATCTGTGTGGAAATCCATGTTAAAAGTATGAAGCCAAAACCAAGGACAGAAACAACGGGAGACAGAAAGACCAGTCCTACCTTCTCCTTGACCTCCTCTAAGGCGTAGTGTCCGGTGTTGAGCAGGGCCTGACCGGCTTCGTCTGTGGCTTTGAAGCTGTCCTCATGGGCATCAATCTCACCCTAAGGACCACACACACACACAGTAAACATCAGCAACATTGGAGGAAAAACGAGCATCACTGATTGAAGATCTGAGAAAATGTACTTTTCAACTGCTAAAATAAAGTTAATTAATTTCAGTGTGTTTCTGTACCTTGTGCTCCTGGTGGCGGTCGAGGAGAGCCTCGGCTCCGGCCACGTCGTTGGCCAGCTCGTCAGCGTTGATCAGGGCCTTCATCTCCGTCACCCAGCTGGTCAGGTCACGGAAGTCTGCAGTGTAGCGCTGCAGCCTGCAGGGGGCCAAACACACAGACAGTCAGAGAGGGTTCTACATACTTTCAACTAAACAGGGTCCAAATGGCTGGTATAGGAGTTGTTTGACCATGCTATTGTTGGGTGGTCGCTGTGTTGAGTACAGTGGTGTTACAATAACGGTATGATAGTGACATAGTAACGTTACGGTGTTGACACAGTAAAGCTACAGTGTTCGCTGTTAGGGCAGCCAGTGTGGTACCAACCTGTAGGAGTCGTTGAGGTGGGCGTGGCGCTCAGCGGCCAGCGTGCGGATCTGCTCCCAGTTGGTGATGAGCTCGTCCCTCTTCAGGTGGATCTGGGAAGCGTTCTGGGGGTGGGTCTGCTGCAGACGTTCAGCCTCAACCCCCAAAGTGTTGACCTTGTCCTCCAGCGCAGCCAGGTCTCTCTCCAGGCCCTCGTGCTTGCGCAGCAGGGCCTGAACGCTGGCCAGGTCCCGGCCAAAGTCATCGGACGCCATGAGCTGCTCCTTCTCCTTGATCCAGCTGATGGTCTCGTCCACATCCCTGGAGGCCACATAACACATACACCCAGTCAGAAATATACATTTCTTGATTCTCTCAGGTCTTTTGTGGCTTCTCTATCACAGCCACACACACTCCAAAACAGTCCATCCTGGACATACCTGTTGAAGCGCTGCACCTCGGCGGCTCCAAACAGCCTGCCCTGCCTCTGCTGCGCCAGGCCCTTGAGCCTCTGCCAGGCAGCGTTCACCTCCTCCTGCTTACGGATGATGAGCTCCGCCTCGGGGTGAGACTCCTGGATCAGCTTGCCCGCTAGCTGGTTCACTTCGTTCACACGCTCCTCGTGAGCTGCCAGGTCCGTCTGGAACTCCTCAAACTTCTTCTGGAGGACCTCCACATGCTCCAAGTCCTGTCCCAGCTCCTCCGAGGTGGCCATGGCCTCCTGTTAAACACGGCTTTGGATTAGGATAGGTTATCTAGTACGATCCTGTACACATGGCTTAGGGATGCTAATGTTTAGGATAGTTTGTCTTTAGGGTCCTATGGCAATGATCTCCTGTTGGACATGATTTAGGGTAAGGCCATGTTGTCTATTAGGGTCCTGTAGACATGGTTTAGGCCATGGCCTCCAGTAGGTGTGTGTGTGTGTGTGTGTGTGTGACACTACAGGTTGAGACACTGACCTTGTCACTAATCCAGTCCAGGGCATCCTCACACTCGCGCAGGTACTGCACCAGCTTCTGGGCCTGCAGCAGATGAACACCTTTCTCCTTGGTCTTCTGCAGCAGCAGGTCCCAAAGACGGTGCAGCTCCTCCAGACGAGTCTGTTGGGCAGAAAGGGAGACAATTTGCACCACGAATGGAAGCTGATCCAAGACCAATAATCAGCCTCTCAGAGTAGGCGTGCTGATCTAGGATCAGGTCCCCTCTGTCAATATAACCTTATTCATTATGGGAAAACAGGGCCTGTATTCATAACGCATCTCACGGAAGGAGTGCTGACCTAGGATCAGGCCGCCATGTCCATGAGATCTTGTTCAATATGATCCAAAAGTTCAAACTGATCCTAAATCAGCACTCCTACTCGAGACGCTTTATGAATCTGGGCCCAGTACTTGCTGAGGTTGTAGTTTGAGACCAAGATAAATGCTTATCAATGGAACAAAATGTTCCTTTTAGTCACACAAATCATGCACTTTTCATGAAGTATTCTTAAATATCGCATAACCACACAACAAACAGAACACTGGATCTGACAGAAGTGGGGTGGAACCTAAAAGTGAGAGAAACAGAAGAGCCAGGAGGTCGACAGCACTCAAGCACCTACTTTTATATACTCCGCCATATTGAAACTTGAGACTATGGTCTCTAGAAAGTCCGGTAGGGCGTGAAGGACTGAACCAGACATGATCGGGGTTAAAAAGGGTAGATTGTGTAGTTCCATCTTGGTTAAGCATATAGCTCAGCGGACTGTGTGTATGTGTGTGTCTTACGCGGATGGTTTCAGAGGCAAAGTGACCCTCGGAGATCATGAGGTTGCCAGTCTCGTCAAGCTTGATGATGGCCCCAGCGTTGGCCTGCACCTCTGCCTCGAAGGCCTGGTGTTTCTGGAGCTTGCCCTGTGGGGGAGGAGGCATGTTAGCGTGGCACAAAGACTAGTGGACAGGACAGACATACCTGGCCAAGGGTCACAGCAAAGAGGGTTTTATGACGTACTGATAATTCTGTGTGTGTGGTTTTATGGCCACGCTGTTTCATTTTGAATGGCTACTGGCAAGCCTTAAAGCCAGTAAATTCACAACAAGTGGCTTGTGCATCATAAAGGTCAATCAAATCAGGATCTTTACTTCAGTATTCCCTTTTTTTCTATGCCCAGCTTACAGCTCCACCCAAGTCATAATTTATTTTATTAGCCTCAACTGGCTTCCTATCCATCTGCACTGACCTGGAGGTTGGTAGGGTCCTTGTAGTTCTCGTCGGAGGCGATCTGCAGCTTCTCCTGGATCCACTTCTCCAGCTCATCGGCATCGCGGCGGAAGAACTGGAAACGGTACGAGTCCTCCAGCTTCTGCCGGCGCACACCCGACAGCTCCTTGAAGCGCCGGTAGCGGTCCAACACCTGCTGCCGGCGCTCCTGGATGTCATCGGCAGACTCCAGCACTTTCACCCCACTGGTATCCATTCTCTGATAACACAAAAATACAGGGGGAAATTAGGATTTAGAACTTTTTATAATATTACAGGAGTAGCCCATTGTTATCCATAGAAAATAGAATTACTGATGGGCTATGCCTGTTCTAGTAATTATATTTCCGTTGTAGGCTAATCATTAATACTACTTTCATTTGCAACAATGTTTCAGCTGCAACTTATGTTTTCTAGTTGTCAACATTAATAGTTCCTACAATTGGGATGAGTGGATGAGAATGTTAAGATGGCTGCTGGCAAATGCATGAGTGTATGAACAAGATGGCTGCTACCATTTGTCCATCCCTTTGAATAGAACAAAAATAAAATGGTCCAACTGAGCCTGCCATGGTTACGCTAGCATGATCACATTGAGTATTACTTATTTTATTTACCCCTTTTTCTCCCCAATTTCGTGGTATCCAAGTGGTAGTTACAGTCTTGTCCCATCTCTGCAACTCCCGTACGGACTCAGGAGAGGCGAAGGTCGAGAGCCGTGCGCCCTCAGAAACTCAACCCAGCCTGCTTCTTGACACAACGCCCGCTTAACCCGGAAGCCAGCCGCACCAATGTGTCGGAGGAAACACTGACGACCATGTCAGCATGCACTATGCCCGGCCCGCCACAGGAGTCACTAGAGCGCGATGGGACAAGAACATCCCTGCCAGCCAAACCCTCCCCTAACCCGGACGACGCTGGGCCAATTGTGCGCCGCCCCATGGGTCTCCCGGTCGCGGCCGGCTGCAACAGAGCCTGGACCCGTACCAGGATCTCTAGTGGCACAGCCAGCACTGCGATGCAGAGCCTTAGACCACTGCGCCACTCAGGAGGCCCACATTGAGTATTTCTACTTTCCCGTCATCCGATTTCTCTCATCTTTAGGCTTTTAAAAACACAAGAGCTCGTAGAAACACAATACCTGTGGAGGACTTCCAAAAGGAGTTCCAAATATCACACAGTGCAGTTCATTCTTTTCTCTTTCCCAGGGGGCATTTGAACACAGTGCAGCACTTTATGGATCGCTACTCACCACACAAGAACGGATCTAGAGGAAATGCCACGTAACTTTGTGGAAGAGAACCAGACAAGGCTAACTATGCTATGAATTGACAAAAACTCCCCAGTGAAGTAGCCAGCTCCTCTCCAGTCAAGCAGCTAAGATGACAAGAATGTCATGGGGGAGGGGAAATAGGCAGAAATTCCACACAGCTCTGAACAAACAGTAACCAGGCCCCCATGCACAATAGGACTGCGTCTGTCAGCCCACACAGTGGCCCTCACCCCCCTCAAACCCCACCCATCCAACCATACACCAGGGGAGGGTGGAGGCCTGTAGGGAGATGAGTAGGGTGAGGTCAACAGACAGGGTCAGTGTCACCCACCCTGTATTCTTGTCCCCCAGCCTGGATAGTAGAGAGGGGCTGTTAGAGGACCACACTCTGGGTGGCTGTTACTCAGTCACTGCAAGGCAGGCATACCCCAAGTGCTTCCTCTCACACATTAATGGGAATGTGGGGGGTGGGCTACACATGTGGTGCTATTTAAGGAGTGTGTGTAACACCACAAATTCCTGAATTACCATCCAACGATTTAGGCCTTTTAGGCTGATGTAACAGTGAACTGTATCAGCTACATTGCATTCAAAATGGCAAGTTGGACCATTTTCCATCACTGAATATTTTAAATAGACAACATTTTGTTTTAGCACGAGGCCTCCAACCATGAGAACGACTGTAGGATTTTCACGCAAAAATACACAGTACCAGTCAAAAGTTTAGACACACCTTCTCATTCAAGGTCTTTTTTTTTTTCAAACCATTTTCTACATTGTAGAATAATAGCGAAGACATCAAAACTATGAAATAACACATGGAATCATGTAGTAAACACCAAAAAAGTTATTTTAAGTAGCCACCCTTTGCCTTGACAGCTTTGCACACTCTTGGCATTCTCTCAACCAGCTTCATGACAGTCACCTGGAAGGCTTTTCCAACAGTCTTGAAGAAGTTCCCACATATGCTGAGCATTTGCATCTGCTATTCCTTCACTCTGCGGTTCAACTCATTCAACCCATCTCAATTGGGTTGAAGTCAGGTGATTGTGGATGCCATGCCATCTGATGCAGCACTACATCACTCTCCTTCTTGGTCAAATAGCCCTTACACAGCCTGGAGGTGTGTTGGGTCATTGTCTTTTGAAAAATAAATGATAGTCCCACTAAGCCCAAAGCAGACGGGATGGCGTATCGCTGCAGAATGTGGTGGTAGCCATGCTGGTTAAGTGTGCCTTGAATTCTAAATAAATCACTGACAGTGTCACCAGCAAAGCACCCCCACACTTCCTCCTCCATGCTTCACAGTGGGAACCACACATGCGGAGATTATCCATTCACCTTCTCTGTGTCTCACAAAGACACGGCGGTTGGAACCTAAAATCTTACATTTGGACCAAAGGACAGATTTCCACTGGTCTAATGTCCATTTCTCGTGTTTCTTGGCTCAAGCAAGTCTCTTCTTATTGATGTCCTTTAGTAGTGGTTTCTTTGCAGTAATTTAACCATGAAGGCCAGATTCACACAGTCTCCTCTGAACAGTTGATGTTGAGATGTGTCTGTTACTTGAACTCTGCGAAGCATTTATTTGGGCTGCAATTTCGGAGGCTGGCAACTCTAATGAACTTATCCTCTGCAGCAGAGGTAACTCTGGGTCTTCCTTTCCTGTGGCAGTCCTCATGAGAGCCAATTTCAGCATAGCGCTTGATGCTTTTTGCGACTGCACTTGAAGAAACTTTCAAAGTTCTTGACATTTTCTGGATTGTCTGACCTTCACGTCTTAAAGTAATGATGGACTGTCGTTTCTGCTTTTTTTGCATAATATGGACATAATATGGTCTTTTACCAAATAGGGCTACCTTCTGTATACCAACCCTATCTTGTCACAACACAACTGATTGGCTCAAACGCATTAAGGGAAAAAAAACACAAATTAACTTTTAAGAAGGCACACCTGTTAATTTAAATGCATTTCAGGTGACTATGTCATGAAGCTGGTTGAGAGAATGCCAAGAGTGTACAAAGCTGTCATCAAGGCAAAGAGTGGCTACTTTGAAGAATCTCAAATATATTTAGATTTTTTTGTTAACACTTTTTTGTTATTTCATATTTTTTTACGTCATCACTATTATTCTACAATGTAAAATTTACATTTACGTCATTTAGCAGACGCTCTTATCCAGAGCGACTTACAAATTGGTGCATTCACCTTATGATATCCAGTGGAACAACCACTTTACAATAGTACATCTATATATTTTTGGGGGGGGAGGGTAGGGTTAGAAGGATTACTTAATCCTATCCCAGGTATTCCTTAAAGAGGTGGGGTTTCAGGTGTCTCCGGAAGGTGGTGATTGACTCCGCTGTCCTGGCGTCATGAGGGAGCTTGTTCCACCATTGGGGTGCCAGAGCAGCGAACAGTTTTGACTGGGCTGAGCGGGAACTGTGCTTCCGCAGAGGTAGGGAGGCGAGCAGGCCAGAGGTGGATGAACGCAGTGCCCTTCTTTGGGTGTAGGGACTGATCAGAGCCTGAAGGTACGGAGGTGCCGTTCCCCTCACAGCTCCGTAGGCAAGCACCATGGTCTTGTAGCAGATGCGAGCTTCAACTGGAAGCCAGTGGAGTGTGCGGAGGAGCAGGGTGACGTGAGAGAACTTGGGAAGGTTGATCACCAGACGGGCTGCGGCGTTCTGGATGAGTTGTAGGGGTTTAATGGCACAGGCAGGGAGCCCCGCCAACAGCGAGTTGCAGTAATCCAGACGGGAGATGATAAGTGCCTGGATTAGGACCTGCGCCGCTTCCATGAAACCCTACAACCCGTATCCTATGATGCCGTAGCTAACTAGCATCCAATAAAACACGGTTAGCACCAATACTTGGTTACAACAAACTACCAATGGATCATTTGTGTCCGTGTCTAGTTCCTTTCATAACGCAGAAGTAATTAAACGTTGGCTAGCTAACACAAAGTCAGTCCTGCTAGCTACACAAGTGGACTACACAACTCGAAAGTTCAGGGTTTTTACTATTTAAGAAAAACCCTTCAATGAGTAGGTGTCTCTAAACTTTTGACTGGTAGTGTAAATTCAAATGAATTCTATGTCGCCCCAGCCCTAAACCTGGAGTCTTTCTCAGGGCGGCGTTACCTACATTGTGGCTTATCAGGTCACTGTGACCTCTGATACACCCTGACCAGGCCATGGTGGAGGGAGGCCAGTCCAGCTGAACACCATAGCTAGAAAACTCACAGCCCCCTTCATCTCAGGTCAGGACTGTGTGAGCATGAGTCTCTCACCCAATTCCAATAGACCATCTCATACCGCTTTCATACACTGGCTTAAGACATTCTCTAAATAAATTGTCGTAACCATTTTACTTCCAGCTTGTTCTCAAGTGCTTCCATAATTAAAGATACAGATATGTTGTCTCACAACAGACATGGATAAGACAATGTGATATGATGCAAATGAACAGAATTCAGTGAAACATGAATCTGTCAGTGAACACCATGAGCAAAGGAAAACACACAGAGACAGAGATAAAATATCACTGACAGTCAATCAGTCAAATGGGGACGGGGACGACTGCTAGACCAGATGAGAGGCCCACTGTTAGAGCACAGCCAGCACAGCTCCCATTCAGACCGAGAAAAATAGGGATGAGAAATAGATGGAAGGAGAAAGAGTGAAATGGTCCATATCTGACAGTAGGATTAGTGGTGTCAGCAGTATGGTGGCTTTCCATTCAGCAGATCCAGGAAAAGCTGCCTGGTCTGGTCCACAAAGGGGCTTCTGGGCTGGCTGGCTCTCCTCAACACGCAACAGACCAGTTTGTTGCCTGATTCCATTTCTCCCAAAACAACCTCTATCCATCCATCACACCATTAAGCTAACCCACGGAGGAGACACCACCAGCGCTAACATAGGAAACTTAGGGACCAATCAAGTGGTGATTGTTCTGAATAGCTCTTGGGAGTACATGGCCACTGCCATCGAAACAAATACAGCTACATAGAAATGGCAGAAATAACTGACTAGATTGTGAAAAACAACAAGGGTCAGGCTGTCTGACTAAGCTGATTACTATCCTCTCTACATTGGCCCATTTTCTGTAAAAAGCAACCGACTAGTTGATACCCCCCCACATCCCCTAACACCAGTCCCAATTCACTGACGGCTTAAATCATCCCAGAATTTAGCTGACCCCGACCCGTTCTGCTCTGATATCTGCCTGAGAGTATAAATGCACACACTTCTTGAATAGTATGCTAACTGTGCTGAGGGACAGCTCTCTGGACCATTGAGAAAACAGCCTTTGGAACATGTCTTTGGGGCACCGGCCTCTCCTGGGAGAGACTGTGCTGCTCTTTGACACAATGCGCCAAAGTTATTGTAGAAGGAGTGACGCAACAATATCTGTAAAATTTGCTGCTTTGGTGTAAACTTGAAATCACACAACCTGCAGAGTTTGGCCTCTTGATGAGTGGCTTAAAAGCCAATTGAATCTGTGTGCAGTTCCAGGTGACAAGTAAATGGTTACATTACAGACCAAAATACATTTGGTAGTATTTATCAAATTACATGAATTAACTTGTGGAGGGAGGAGGTTGTATCTATCTTCGACCGCCAGAAGGCCCTCTAGCACAGTGCTTCTGCAATAGCAGATAGCACTCGACTCCGAATGGTGTGAATGGTAGATAACACCAACTCCAACCACCTGCATCTACCACCTCCCTCTCTATGACACTTTCCCTCCTTCACTCCCTCAACCACCTCCCACACACACACACACACACACACACACACACACACACACACCACTACTAAACAGCAGAGCGGAAGACTTCCTAGAAGCTCACTGTTTATGTAATCCTTGCTCTCTTTCCAACAAGCACATAACATTTTAGTGTTAAGAGGAGGAGACTATGAGAAACACCATGCACAATCTCCATCCGCATGGCAATAGGTTAGTCAAAGTCCAACCACCTGATTTCTAAACCGTGCAAGCAGCAATTAAAAAAAAAAAAAAAACGCTCCATGGTAGTTAAGACTTCTACCTAACAGTGTTTAGGACTGGCCTACTGTACACATTCAGAGGCTGTTTATTGACGTGGTGGACCCACATCCTGTTGTGGTGAGGCCACTAAACACACTGTACTAGACCACATGAAGGACGGATCGTCTTGCTAACTATAGGCCTAGATACCAGGAGAGAAGTATGGGTTAAATACTGACACTGGTAGCTAGGCTAAATTGCCACTTCAGTACCAAGTTCATAAGACATCTTCTGAAAAACAAAGACATTATGTCAGTACTCAAGCACAGGCCGGCACACTTGAAGCGTTATGTAATCTTAGCTGTTTCAAGGTTCTCTAGAAGCCTCTTCGTTCCCTCAGTCCTCCCCTTCAGTCATTTAGCAGAGGTGCATTCAACTTGTGTTTTTCAATGCAAATCAAATTTAATTTGTCACATGCGCCGAATACAACAGGTGTAGGTAGACCTTACAGTGAAATTCTTACAAGCCCTTAACCAACAATGCAGTTAAGAAAATAGAGTTAAGAAAATATTTACAAAATTAACTAAAAGTTTTAAAAAAATTAAGTTACAATGAAATAACAATAACGAGGCTATATACAGGGGTTACCGGTACCGAGTAAATGTGCAGGGGTACAGATTAGTCGAGGTAATTTGTACATTTAGGTAGGGGTAAAGTGACTATGCATAGATATTAACAGTGAGAAGCAGCAGTGTAAAAACAATGCAAATACTTCAGATGGCAATTTGATTAATTGTTCAGCAGTCTTATGACTTGGGCTGGTAGAAGCTGATAAGGAGCCTTTTGGACCTAGACTTGGCGCTCCGGTACCGCTTGCCGAGCGGTAGCAGAGAGAATAGTCTGACTTGGGTGACTGTAGTCTGACAATTTTTTGGGCCTTCCATTGACACCTCCTAGTATAGAGATCTTACTGGGAGGAAGCTTAGCCCCAGTGATGTACTGGGCTGTACGCAATACCCTATGTAGCGCCTTACGGTCGGATGCCAAACAGTTGCCATACCAAGCGGTGATGCAACCAGTCAGAATGCTCTCAATGGTGCAGCTGCACTTTGAGGATCTTGGGACCCATGCCAAATCTTTTCCGTCTCCTCGTGCCCTCTAAACGACTGTCTTGGTGTGTTTGGACCATGATAGTTTGTTGGACCTGCTCCACTACAGCCCCGTCAATGTGAATGGGGGCGTGTTCGGCCCTCCTTTTCCTGTAGTTCACGGTCAACTCCTATAGGCCGTCTTATCGATCAGGCCTACCACCGTTGTGTTGTCAGCAAACTTGACGGTGTTGGAGTCGTGCTTGGTCACGCAGTCATGGGTGAACAGTGAGTACAGGAGGGGACTAAGCACGCACCCCTGAGGGGCCCCCATGTTGAGGATCAGCGTGGCAGATGTGTTGTTGCCTACCCTTACCACCTGGGGGCAGCCCGTCAGAAAGTCCAGGATCCAGTTGCAGAGGGAGGTTTTTTAGTCCCAGGGTCCTTAGCTTAGTGATGAGCTTTGTGGGCACTATGGTGTTGAACACTGAGCTGTAGTCAATGAACAGCATTCTCACGTAGGTGTTCCTTTAATCCAGGTGGGAAAGGGCAGTGTGGAGTACGATTGAAATTGAGTCATCTGTGGATCTGTTGGTGCAGTATGCGAATTGGAGTGGGTCTAGGGTTTCCGGCATTATGGTGTTGATGTGAGCCATGAACAGCCTTCATGGCTACCAACCTGAGTGCTTCGGGGCAGTAGTCATTTAGGCAGGTTAGGCGTTCTTGGGAACAGGGACTTTGGTGGTCTGCTTGAAACATGTAGGTATTACAGACTTGGTCAGGTAAAGGTTGAAAATGTCAGTGAAGACACTTGCCAGTTGGTCCGTGCATGCTCTGAGTACACGTCCTGGTAATCCGTCTGGCCCCGCTGCCTTGTGAATGTTGACCTGTTTAAAGGTCTTGCTCACATCGGCTACGGAGGGCATGATCACACAGTCGTCCGGAACAGCTGGTGCTCTCATGCATGCTTTAGTGTTGCTTGCCTCGAAGCGAGCATTAAAAAAAAAAAGAAGGCATTTACCCTCTCTGGTAGGCTCGTGTCACTGGGCATCTCGCAGCTGGGTTTCCCTTTGTAGTCAGTAATAGTTTGCAAGCCCTGCCACATCCGACGAGCATCAGAGCCGGTGTAGTAGGATTCAATCTAAGTCGTGTATTGACACTTTGCCTGTTTGGTGGTTCATTTGAGGGCATAGCGGGATTTCTTATAAGTGTCCGGATTAGTCTCCCACTCCTTGAAAGAGGCAGCTCTAGCCTTTAGCTCAGTGCGGATGTTGCCTGTAATCCATGGCTTCTGGTTGGGATGTGTACATATGGTCACCGTGGGGACGACGTCAATGTACTTCTTGACGAAGCCGGTGACTGAGGTGGTATACTCCTCAATGCAATTGGATGAATCCCGGAACATACTCCAGTCTGTGCAAGCAAAATAGTTCTGTAGCGTAGCATCTGCGTCATCTGACCACTTCCGTATTGAGGGAGTCACTGGTACTTCCTGCTTTAGTTTTTGCTTGTAAGCAGGAATCAGGAGGATAGAATTATGGTCAGATATGCCAAATGGAGGGTGAAGGAGAGCTTTGTTCGCGTCTGTGTGTGTGGAATAAGTTTTACCGGAAGTCGCCGTTCTGTCTTGCTGATACACGGAAAACCCAACCAACTGCATATTATCCGCGTCGTCCTTCAGCCACGACTCGGTGAAACACAGTTTTTAATGTCCCGTTGGTAGGATAGTCTCGAACAGAGCTCATCCAGTTTATTCTCCAATGATTGCACGTTGCAGGCCCTGTATCTCCGTCTTTTCTTAATGCAAATGACGGTGATTTGGGCCTGGTCCGGGAGCAACAGCATATCCTTCACGTCAGACTCATTAAAGAAAGAAATCTTTGTCCAGTTCGAGGTGAGTAATCACTGTTCTGATATCCAGAAGCTATTTTCAGTCATAAGAGACGGTAGCAGAAACACAAAATAAGTTAAAGAATACGGAAAAAATATATAAAAATAGCACAATTGGTTAGGAGCCCGTGAAAACGGCAGCCATTCACTCCGGTGCCTGAATGAAGGGAATCAGCATTATCCTAAACGAATAGCCTATTATTTTGCTATTCCTGATAATATTAACTCAAAAGCAAATATTTTCACACAGTTACTGTTTGCCATAGCTCTTCGTCAATGAAGTAACCACCACACACACTACCTTTTCAGACATAGCTAATGTTATGAAGGCATATTATATAAAATATATTATCGGGCAGGCTTAAAGGGGTTGGGGTGAGGACAAGATGGTGGAATGAGCTATATCTGGTCTAGAGTGATATGGTCTTTCTCCTAGTAATGGAGGACAGGAGACATGGAAGGAGCAAGTCTCCAAATGAGGTTTGGCTGTTATCTCTATTATAGAGATGTCTGGGCCTCTCGAGTGGCGCAGCAGTCTAAGGCACTGCATTGCAGTGCTAGAGGCGTCACTACAGACCCGGGTTTGATCCCAGGCTTTGTCGCAGCCGGCCGCGACCAGGAGACGGCGCACAATATATGAGGCGGCGCACAATTGGCCCAGCATCGTCCGGGTCCGGGGAGGGTTTGGCTGGCCGGGATGTCCTTGTCCAATCGCGCTCTAGCAAATCCTTGTGGCGGGTCGGGCGCATGCACACCGACTTCGGTCACCAGATGTACGGTGTTTCCTCCGAGACATTGGTGCGGCTGGCTTCCGGGTTAAGCGAGCAATGTGTCAAGAAGCAGTGTTTCAGATGATGCATGACTCTCGACCTTCGCCTCTCCCAAATCTGTACGAGAGTTGCAGCGATGAGACAAGTCTAACTACTAATTGGATATCACAAAATTGGGGAGAAAAGGGGTAAAAAAAATTAGAGTCTCAAATTCCCACCACGGCGGCGATGCTTTGACAATACCGTATCTATTCCCACCCTCTCACCATTTTAAAAATCAGGTCTTTCTCATAAAGACATGCCACAGATTCCATTTGAGGAGGCCAGAGATATTTTTAGAGCCCTGTGTGGCTCCCATCGCTGCCCAAGTATGCAGAGAGAAATCGCTCTACTGAGAGAGAATGCAAAAAGTGGGTGGGTGGGAGGGAATGAGAAGGAGGGGAGGCGTGGGGTATCGATTTGCTCCATTAGAATTACTGCCACGCATAGTACCACGACCTAGATAATTCATTTGAGCGCTGCGAAGTCCTCGCTGCCTTCCTGGCATAAATTCATTCATTTAGATTTGATGGAGAACAAATAAGGATTCTACCGAGGAGAAGAAAAAAGTTGTTTTCACAGTTTCACTTTGACATCCCTACCTTATATGTTGAAATTTACACTGGCAAGTGAGAAAAACTTTAGTACCAGGTCATGGAAAAGCATTTTTTTCTTAATTCTTGACAATGTAGGCCTGACTTGTCCAAATGATTAGGCTACAAAATGAAATTAAAAAAAAGAGAATGAGGAATGAAGTTAAGCTTGGGTGTAACCTTGAGAATAAACAGTCCAACACAAGAACCCTTGCAAAATGAACTCAGAAAATCACCATTCGGTAGAGTAGTAGAGCACTCTATCCTAAAGGCCCAGTCTCATTCCCAAAGGGAGTCCAGAGAGACAGTGGAAAACCGATGAAGTCACATAACAGCCCCTTCCTGGTTCCCATGGAAACATAGCTTCTCACTAACATATGTCATACTGGGAGGATGCTGGCCGGAAGAATTTACAGGAAATGGTAGGGCGCTCCCACAGTACAGGCAGAGTTTCTAAACCCAAAGGCGCAACATCGCGAGACTTCCAGGAATGCTTGCAAAGCAGACTTGGCAGACTTGGGGTTTTGCAAGCCAATGGGAGAACTGAAAAATGTGTCCTTAGTTAACTTTCTCAACATCTAAATGCAAAACCTAAAAATTGGAGCCAATGTCTTAAGTAGCTGAAACTGTCATTACTACAACCTTGTGAAAGTGACCAACACGTTTTCATCAAAAACAACTTTACATCAAAGGAGTGCCTTTGATTTGAAGGCTTTCAAATGCGCAGTTCGGCATGACACGATTGTTAGATCTGATAACATGTTTCTGCCAATGAGCTAACATTGCCATGACATCACCTAAAAGCGTGATCAGGGATTTCTATCGGAGAAGCAGATTCTGCCCATCTTCATACTGTATCATCTTTGGTACATAGGTTGTTCCATATGATTTCAATCACTTTCTGACTGCACCCCTCTTAAATTTGAAAGAAACCTTCCATACATGTTTGCCCATGGTAGAAGTGGTCAGAAAGGGACTTTTTGGACCTGAATGCCAAAA
The DNA here is from genome assembly GCF_901001165.1 of Salmo trutta. NCBI lineage: Eukaryota > Metazoa > Chordata > Actinopteri > Salmoniformes > Salmonidae > Salmo > Salmo trutta. The sequence goes on along the minus strand of NC_042968.1, from coordinate 51,097,079 downwards.
CAAGGTGCTCAAAGTTAACCCATTTTGCATACCACGCCCTAGCACGAGACAGCCATGTCTTCATCACTGAAAAAGATAGACGGTTGAGTTTAATGTAATTTGAAAGCTTACAAAGGTTGTCAAACTGATTAATTGAAAAAAATTATGTTTGCTTTAAAAATGTTTTTTGCTTAGACCCTATTTTACATCATCTGAGGTGTTTGTGTTGTGCCTGCCATCGGTTGAGGCACAGCATACTTCAATACAGTGTGTCATGTTTTGGCTGATAAATATTTACATTTTAGTCATTCAGCAATGCTCTTATCCAGAGCGACTTACAATTAGTGCATTTATCTTAAGATAGCTAGGTGAGACAACATCACAATCATATGTACATTTTGTTTTCGTTGGAAGCACCGTGAGAGTTATTTTAGTTACTTATCAAATCGGTAATGTTTCAGACGTTTTCGAAAGATGGGCAGGGACTCCTCTGTCCTGATTTTAAGGGGAAAGTTAGTTCCACCATTGTACTAAAATGTGAATAAAGTTGAAATTTCAACTTTCAAAATGGTACCACAAAGATGGTTGGAGGTCCACACAAACAATGTTGACTTGAGTGGGAATATACATTGTTATAAATGGTACTGTCAATCTTCCATAGGAAACCTATTGAAAATCATAGAAATACAGATCATAGAACAGACATACCCATTCACGTTGACATTCGACGGTGGGTGGACCGGTGGCCATTTTTGGTAGTAATTGTATGTTGAAGATTCAACTAAATGTAAATGATGTAACCAGCTACATTGCAGGGTTCTGAAGGGTTAAGTCCATTCTATTTCTATGATTTAAATGACACCCTGAATTTTTTGATTGACATTAAAACTTTGACAACCATGTTTGTAAGCTTTCAAATGATATCAAACTCAACCGTTGATCTTTGTCAGTGATGAACACATTGGAAGTCTCATGGAAAGGTGGGGTACGCAAAATTGGTCAACTTTGAGCACCTCTATCTCCTGAATGCTTCATGAAATGTAACTTCATGACCACTTTTACCATGGGCAAACATGTCTGAAAGGTGTTATTCAAATCAAAAGGGGTGCAGTCAGAAAGTGATTAATATCATATAGAACGATACACATTCCAGATGCATGTGCAAAGAGGAAAAGCAGCGCAGCAGAAAGGAAAAGGATATGGGCCCAACAATGTTTCAGTTCCCTTCCCTCTTGAGTGAACCTTAACCTCTCACAGCTCCCTCAACTCCCTCAGAGTCCTGGCCGATCGATAGCATGCCCAAGGGGGGAGTCCAGTTAATTCGCAAACCAACCATCCACTGTTAAAACTATCTACAAGACTGAGATTAGGCTACATGACAAAATATTGAGCTCTATTGTTAATCTTTTTTTCACAAAACAGTCATACAAGTCCCAAAGCCTACTCTGGAACATTACCAAAACCGTCATACAAGTCCCAAAGCCTACTCTGGAACATTACCAAAACAGTCATACAAGTCCCAAAGCCTACTCTGGAACATTACCAAAACAGTCGTACAAGTCCCAAAGCCTACTCTGGAACATTACCAAAACAGTCGTACAAGTCCCAAAGCCTACTCTGGAACATTACCAAAACCGTCATACAAGTCCCAAAGCCTACTCTGGAACATTACCATGTCTGGATTAGCCTAAATCAAAATGGCTGTCATCCAGTCAATGACGCATTGGAAAGCCTGTGTCAAAAAAAATTGACATCTGTGGAGGTTTACCATGCCGCACAACGCATGCAGTACACAGGCCTGAATCCAGTGATCCAATTACCATGGAGTCCAGTTAAAACCAATCAAATTACCAAATTAACCCAGTCCTGTCCACACAACAACAAAAAAACATTTTCTTACACAAACAACGCATGCAGTAAACGCATGCCGGAATTCAGTGACTAATTACCATGAAAATAAACTAAAACCAATCAACTGACCAGAGTTAGATTAACAGTCCACCATATCCAGCTACTCAATTGAAATTCTCAAAATGAGAGGACATAGGCTAACCAGCAAACTGAAACCCAACGTTAGTTATAATCAGTGAGTCAAGATATTCTAGGCTCCTTATCCAGAGCCTTGTTCTGTCCAACCGTCTTTGCTATGTCCTATCAGTACCTGAGGAGATGTGGTGGCCATAGTCTCCCTAGGCAGACGGGTTGTCTCCCGCTGTTGCCCTAGGTCTTGGATTTCCATGGTGGCCATGAAGCCAGCAGCAGTCACTCCGGTCTAGGCTCCAGATACAAATCTCAACTGATAAAGGAAGAATGAGAAACTGAACGCCTCTTATTTTCTCTCTCTCTCTCTCTCTCACTCTTCCGCTCTCTGCAGAGCAGACAGACGCATTGCCCCTGCAGTGGCTCGGCCGTGTCGGGAGCAAGCCAAGATAACGCCCAGCCCTTGCGTCTTTCCCTCTCCCTCCCGCCCTCTCTCCTCATGGCCTCCTTTCTCTCAAACAGTCCCCCTGACTACTCTCAGCATTCTAGAAACTTCGATGAACACCCCAGCACACCCTTTTGACAGGAAAACAAACATGCACACACCACGCAAACACACATAGTAGTGACACACGTTAACTTCAGTTTTGTTTTAATAAACTGGGACATGATGACAGGTGTCTGTGCTGGCTAAAGTCAACAACAGTGAGCATACACCACAGTTTCATGTCAGATCAATGGGTTATTTTCAATCACTCAAAAATAGATCATTCAATTAACATGTCTTCATCATAATGTCAAGTTAACTGTGATGCATTAGAAGAATATGAATTCAGTCACATGACAAAGTGTCCGTTATTTGCTTTGTGTTGAGTGTGCATGCCCTAAGTGTAAGGTGAGTTAGGACAGTCAGCCAGCAGCCTGACAGGACAGAGGCCAGGGTAACAGCATCGTCATGACAACCAGAAAAGGGAGACTCCTCAGTGTGTCGAGTATGGGGGGGATAATTAATAGGATTAAAAGGGAAGGCAACCTGAGACCAGTTCATATGGCGTTAGGCTACACAAAATTGACAAACTGAACAGAACATATAGACTGCTGACAGTATAACTAAGTAAGAGTGGAATTCACTGTCATGCAAAAGACTGCCGGTCTCATGGTAATTGACCGTTAATTAACATCTCCAGGCATCCATGCATACAAGCACTGATGCGCTCCTTTGGAACATCTACATTTATCAAAGTCTAATAAATACATTTAATATACATCACAATACATCCATTATTTATTTTAGTCAGGTCTAAAGAAACATGATATGAAGAAAATGTATTTCCGAATAACAGAATGTGTTAGCCAGATAACATACGGTAGGCCATGTTCCATGCCATAGGCTGTAGGCTTGTTCATTTAGCAGACAAGATATGCTTATAAGTCCTGTGCCATTATTTGATATACATTTCACAGTAAGAAGAATATAACTGAATTTTGCTGAATGAAATAGAAAGGATATTTTTACCGTTCCGGAGTGAGTGTGCATATGAAGTGGCTATGCTGAGCATAAAATGTATCATTTGAAACAGGTCCCATATACTATATTTAACAGTTATTTGGCAACTTTAGTTGTGAATGATACAAACCAAAACATATGGGCTAAATTATGTGACTATAGGCTATTGAGGAGTTGAGAAAGTCGCAGAAAAAGCTCGCCTCAGGCCGCACAGCTGTTCTCTCATCAAGTGATCCTATTTTCACACATCAGACTATTCTCAATTTAATCTCGTCTTTACTAATATGTCAAATTTGTTTAAAATTTAGAATGGCCCATTATCAAATGGTCAGGAAGAGCGGCAGGGAAAAAAGACACGTCATCTGTATGCACTCGAATAGCGAATGGTTGCTGTACGCTTTCCCGACGGTCCGTTTTTTAATGATGCCTGGTAGGATACTTTGGTTTTATAGCGGAGCTGTGCTTAATATGACCACCTGAGAACTAAAATATGAATACACTTATTTCACTCCACGCATCAACCACTGTTTGAGGAGCATGCTCTCACTGCACGACAGGTGATATTCCGCCCTAACTCCATATGCCATGAGCCCTCCAACCATGTTCCTGCAGCTACCCAGTGGTTAATTTTGGAAACCAAGTGAAATCTGTTCGGGAACATCAATAGTAATATGTTTTTGCAATGAAACATTTCACTAAACTATTGACCCCCTCTGCATGATCGAGAAAGCAATAAAGGAGAGAGAGGAGGAGATGGAAACACATGGTGGTGAGATATTCTGGTTAGCTAAAGGTAAATTGCCACCTAATTAATTATGAATTATTATTTTTTTCAATCCCTATTACTACGCTACTCAAAATCAAATGTACTATAATTGTAGGCTACCTATAAGCCTCCCTTCACAATCAATGAACCAACAGCATCACCTAGGGCAATAGGTTCTCTCCCAGATATACATTTTGGAGCATAGCATAAGGTAACCAGCCCATCCAGTATGCATAACAATACAGTCCACACTGAAAAGGGAGTTTACTCAAATTTGTAAACATTTTTGATTATAGGCTAGACCAATTATGTACCAAAGACATCGAAAATCAGTTTCATGTTTTTCTGCCATGCGTAATATGCAATAGGCTATGTACAGTCGTGGCCAAAAGTTTTGAGAATGACACAAATATTAATTTTCACGAAGTCTGCTGCCTCAGTTTGCATGATGGCAATTTGCATATACTCCAGAATGTTATGAAGAGTGATCAGATGAATTGCAATTAATTGCAAAGTCCCTCTTTGCCATGCAAATTAACTGAATCCCCAAAAAACATTTCCACTGCATTTCAGCCCTGCCACAAAAGGACCAGCTGACATCGTGTCAGTGATTCTCTCGTTAACACAGGTGTAAGTGTTGACGAGGACAAGGATGGAGATCACTCTGTCATGCTGATTGAGTTCGAATAACAGACTGGAAGCTTCAAAAGGAGGATGGTGCTTGGAATCATTGTTCTTCCTCTGTCAATCATGGTTACCTGCAAGGAAACACGTGCCGTCATCATTGCTTTGCACAAAAAGGGCTTCACAGGCAAGGATACTGCTGCCAGTAAGATTGCACCTAAATCAACCATTTATCAGATCATCAAGAACTTCAAGGAGAGCGGTTCAATTGTTGTGAAGAAGGCTTCAGGGCACCCAAGAAAGTCCAACAAGCGCCAGGACCATCTCCTAAAGTTGATTCAGCTGCGGGATCGGGGCACTACCAGTACAGAGCTTGCTCAGGAATGGCAGCAGGCAGGTGTGAGTGCATCTGCACGCACAGTGAGGCGAAGACTTTTGGAGGATGGCGTGGTGTCAAGAAGGGCAGCAAAGAAGCCACTTCTCTCCAGGAAAAACATCAGGGACAGACTGATATTCTGCAAAAGGTACAGGGATTGGACTGCTGAGGACTGGGGTAAAGTTGTTTTCTCTGATGAATCCCCTTTCCGATTGTTTGGAGCATCCGGAAAAAAGCTTGTCCGGAGAAGACAAGGTGAGCGCTACCATCAGTCCTGTGTCATGCCAACAGCAAAGCATCCTGAGACCATTCATGTGTGGGGTTGCTTCTCAGCCAAGGGAGTGGGCTCACTCACAATTTTGCCTAAGAACACAACCATGAATAAAGAATGGTACCAACACATCCTCCGAGAGCAACTTCTCCCAACCATCCAGGAACAGTTTGGTGACAAACAATGCCTTTTCCAGCATGATGGAGCACCTTGCCATAAGGCGAAAGTGATAACTAAGTGGCTCGGGAAACAAAACATCGATATTTTGGGTCCATGGCCAGGAAACTCCCCAGACCTTAATCCCATTGAGAACTTGTGGTCAATCCTCAAGAGGCGGGTGGGTAAACAAAAATCCACAAATTCTGACAAACTCCAAGCATTGATTATGCAAGAATGGGCTACCATCAGTCAGGATGTGGCCCAGAAATGAATTGACAGCATGCTGGGGGCGGATTGCAGAGGTCTTGAAAAAGAAGGGTCAACACTGCAAATAATGACTCTTTGCATCAACTTCAAGTAATTGTAAATAAAAGCCTTTGACACGTATGAAATGCTTGTAATTATACTTCAGTATTCCATAGTAACATCTGACAAAAATATCTAAAGACACTGAAACAGCAAACTTTGTGGAAATTAATATTTGTGTCATTCTCAAAACTTTTGGCCACGACTGTATTGTACAAAGCATAGTCATAATTACGCATTTTTCCCCCCCAGGCTTGGGCTCATGAGCCTATGTGTATGCATTAGCTCTAATATGTGTATGGTGTTTTGAATGAATCACCACCTTAGAAATCGCTGTCCGTTGTGTTAGGCTTTGAAACATCCACAACAACCATGTTTTACAATCAGTTTCAACCTGCTGTTGAACTTCTTTCTTCAAATTGATCATCACATTGAGGTGAGTTTTAAAAGCAGGATACTGTTTTGATCATAATTGTTTCATGTAATTATTGATTTCATTTGCATTGATGTTAGAGTAGTTAGAGGGACAATAGAGCCCTGAGTACCAGGCCATTAGGGTCTGATGGTCATTAGCAAGTTGGGTACTACCAAAGCATGTCCAGAGTGCATAAAAGGAGATTACCATGACTCAACGGTCATGTGGAGTTTTACTGCGGTCATGACTCATGACTGCCGGTGTGGTGGTAATACAGTCACCGCAACAGCCTTCCCTCTGGTGACACCAGTGATGACCTCAACCTTGTTTTTGATTCCATCAAGAATGCAAAACTAAAATACACACACCAGCAAGAATGTAAAACACAGACATGCCAGGAGGAACTTCAGTGTTTAAAAGTCTTATGGTTGGAGCAGTTTGATGTTGAGCCACACCCAACCTGTCAACCTTCAGTAAACACAATGTGCATCAGATATGGAGGGAAGTGGGTGGTGGTGGGTCGATGGGCTTAGAAAATACCAATTTCTGTGCATTAAAGCCCAACCGATTTTAAAAATAATAATCAAAAATAATAATAAATATATATATATAATTAAAAAATACCTTAAAAAATATATATATATTAAAATAATTTTAAAAATAAATACAAGATTTATTTTATATATATATATATATATATATATATATATATATTTTTTTTTTTTTTTTTTTTTTTTTTTTTTTTTTTTAAATCGCCCGATATTAGCCTTTTACGGATGCATTTGCTTCATAAATGTAATCCACCAAAAAAGACTGATATATGATGTGGGGAAAACGCTCTGAAAAAAATGTGTTCAATGAGAGACTTTTATTTGCATTTCATTATTTGTCTGAAGAGGGCGCTCTAAACATGGCTATTAGCCTATTTTGCCTTGGCGCTATAGCAAGACTGGACACGATCACCCAATGCAACTACACCAGTCGGAGAGGAGAGAACTACTGTGAACTAAACTGTTACTGCTTCTACGGGGAGTGCCGAGTAGATAAAAGCTTGGATGCTATCCCCAAATGTAAAGCAAGTGCCATTCAACTCTGTGGTTACGTTAACGTTACAGCCCTTTAGTGAAGCCCGCGAAATCTGGTGTGTTAAATTTGCTCTTTGCGAAGTCTATTCCTCAACCTCTGTCATTCAAATGTTTTCAGAAACATAAAAATAAATAAAAAAGATAGCAGGTTACAAAGTAGCGCTTCGTAGCTACGTTTTCATTCATTTATTTAACCTTAATTTAACTATGCAAGTCAGTTAAGAACAAATTCTTATTTTACAATGACAGCCTACCCCGGCCAAACCCTAACCCGGACGACACTGGCGCAATTGTGCACCGCCCTATGGGACTCCCAATCACGGCCAGTTGTGATACAGCCCGGGATCGAACCAGGGTCTGTAGTGACACCTCTAGCACTGAGATGCAGTGCCTTAGACTGCTGCACCACTCTGGAGCCCAACAATTTTGATGTATGGCTTGTCACTAGTCAGTGACTGGTCGAAATTCACATTTTGCCAGCCTCATTTCCATCACGAGTGCTAGCTAGCTAACCTTAACCTAACCCAAACCTTAACCCTCACCATTTAAAATGTAAAAGCCGTTCACTGAGACAACACTTCGGGCGAGAGGCAGCAGCAAAACATTTTTATGGTTTTCCTTTCAAGTGACAACTATCAGAATTCAGTGGCTACAGTCCTACAATCGATGAAAAAATGTTAAATGTTTTATTCCAGCTACAATAATACAAAATGATCAGCAAATATTGGTTATTGGTGAATATTTCCACTCTAAAATCGGATCCAAAAATCCCATATGGGTCAGACTCCACTAAGGATGGTGGATGAACTACCTTGACATATGCACAAGGTGCTAATGAAATGAGTTAATTTTCCTGACCCCTTCCAATAGCCATCTGTCCAGTGACTACATGATTGAAGGGATAGGGACAGACAGAAGCATTGGGATTGCTCCACCGATATGTGGAGCTTCCTTCCGCCATGTTGCTCTTCTACAATCCTTTCCGATCTGCGCATAGGGTCACGCCTCTAGCACTGAGATGCAGTGCCTTAGACCGCTGCGCCACTCAGGAGCCCAAATGCAACAATGTTGATTTTCACTTTGCTTCTTAATATAAATCCACTAGCGTTCTATAATTAAACTATTAGTTTGTGTTTCTTACATCTGCAAACAGCTAGTTGGTATTTTATTAGCAAGTTGGTCCTAAATCTTATTAGCCGCTAATGCGGCCTCGTTTCCTACCCTCTCACAATAACTCCTCCCTGATATTTTTATCATTCTATTTCCATGATTCCAACAATTCACCCAAGTGTTTTGCTCTAAATCGCAAGTCAAAATCGGCAATTGCAACATTTAGTTAAAAATAAGGCCTAGATTGTTTGCCCATTGAAGTTGAATAGAACAGTATAAAACAGAATGGATAAAGCAAATTTACAACATTTATTATTCAAAAACATAAAATACCGTCAAATAACTTTTTTGTTGTTGCATACTGTGACACATTTTGGCCATATTGCCCAGCCCTGACATTAGCTACATATAAGCCTTCCACAACCATAAGACCTACTAATAATGTAATTATTTGATCAAAATAGTTTAAAATTTGCTTTTTTGCAACAATCACTGATCTTGTTTTTTGTCTATGAAAATGCCCTTTTCGTAAAAATGTTTTACCAGATCTCTGCTCCAGGCCGAGAACACCCCCCCCTCCCTCTCTTCTCCAAGCACAGCAGGCAGGCCCGTTGCCCTAACGCAGGGGTCTCCAACAGGTCGATCGCAAGCCCACCTACGAGTAGCTCGCCAACATTTCACGTGATCCACAAACTGTCATTAACAAATCTCACAAGTATCAGACGCACCGAGCTACTATCTAATCAACACAACATTCACATTATCCCACCCCTGGTTAGCCACTACTGGCTTTAAAATCCAAATTTAACACAATATCTGCCAATTAACCTCTTGGCGTTCCCCTAGGATAGGGGGCGCTACAGCGATTTTTGAAAAAAAATAGTGCCCATTTTAAAATGGCCTCCTACTCAAACTCAGAAGCTAGGATATGCATATAATTAATACTTGTGGATAGAAAACACCCTAAAGTTTCTAAAACTGTTTGAATGGTGTCTGTGTATAACAGAACTCATATGGCACTCAAAACCCCGAGACAGATCGAAACAGGAAGTGGAATTCTGAATTGCGAACTCAACTTCATCACGTTGCCTATTAATCACACCGTGAGCTATGGTTCATTGAGCACTTCCTATTGCTTCCACTAGATGTCCCCAGTCTTTACAAAAAGATTTGAGTCTCCTACTGTGAAAACTGACAATGACACGCTGTGGAACGTGGTCACACGGAGAGGGCCATCATCATTATGACGCCGGCGCCCCTGGTTACCCTTCCCTTTCGAAACGTTTTGAAACACAATGCAATCGTCCCCCTCGAATCTTATTGGAGCTCTCGTTGAAAAAGGCCCTACAGATTTATGTTATACAATGTTTGACATGTTTGAACGAACCTAAATAAGAAAAAAATGCATTTTGTTGAAAGAGTAGCCCCGCGCACGTCGGAACTTTTGGTTCAGCCTTCAGAACGCGCTAAAAACAACAAGCTAATGGAACATAAAGGATGAACTTTTTCGAACGAAAATACATTTGTTGTGGACCTGGGATTCCTGGAAGTGCCTAAGGATGAAGATAATCAAAGGTAAGGGATTATTGACAATAGTATACAAGACTAGATTTGATATGCGATTGTTCCAAGATGACTAGCCTATTGCTAGCCTATTGTTCTGAGTATCGCATCCCCTTTTATCTCAAAGTGTGATTACCCAGTAAAGTTATTTTTAAATCTGTCATTACAGGTGCTTTCAAGAGATATTCATCTATAAATCTTAGAATGACAATATTACATTTTAAAAATGTTTTCGAATAGTAATTTAGTAAATTGTAGCGCTGTTTCATCGGATGCATTTGAGGGAAAATAGTTAGTCAACGTTACGCACCGATGTAAAATGCTGTTTTTATATATAAATATGAACTTTATCGAACAAAAGAATGCATGTATTGTGTAACATGATGTCCTAGGTGTGTCATCTGATGAAGATTGTCAAAGGTTAGTGCTGCATTTAGCTGTTTTTTGGTTATTTGTGATGCATGTGGTTGGTCGGAAAATGGCTATGTGGCTACTTTTACGATATACTCCTCTAACATAATCTAATGTTTTGCTTTTGCTGTAAAGCCTTTTTGAAATCGGACAACGTGGTTCGATTCAGGAGAGGTGTATCTATAAAACGATATTATTTGGAAAAAAAATGAAAAAAATTGATTAAATTTTGTTATGCTAATGGCGATATGATTTTTCGCTGGATGTCCGTCCCGCAGCCGCACAGGGGTTAATTTCTAGCAATATTGACAGTCTGTCTCTGTGGTGAGTGCATTTGTCTATCGCTCTGTGTGTAGCCAGTTCATGTGATAACCTTTTTGTGGGTTGACAGAAATACTTTCCCCAAAACCTTATCAATGAAAATGTTAACTGCAAAGTAGACTTACCTGGCAGAAGTATGTCATGAGTATGTATGATTTGCAAACTTTGCCATGAAATGAGCAGCAGCAGTACAGAACGCTAGACCGGCACATTAGATGGCACATTCCTCACTTGCTAGATGTGCAATTAAACTAAAAAATCCAGATGTGTTTGTTTTCTTCTAGATCCCAAAAAAGTAATTATTCTGATGTAATTTAAGCATTGACATGGACTCAGAACATCTAATGCCGTTGTTTCTCTATGAACAATAGTAATGTTTTGTATATATATATTTTTTTAATAATCTTAAACCAGGAAAATGTTAACTGAAAAACACACGTAATTTTGGAGAGAAAAAAAATCTGATTTTATAAAGGCTCCCCTTAGAGTTGTTTATTAACCATTATTTTACCAGGTATATTGGCAGAAATATTGTGTAAAAGAGAAAGTAGTGCACGAAGGACCTGGGGAAGAGTTGCAGGAGAAGAAAAGAATGTGCCTATTTGAAAGCTAGGGGAAAAATGAGTAGCTCACGACATGTTTAATTTTTTTAAAAAGTATCTCTCATGCTAGAAAAGGTTGGAGAACCCTCCAGACTCCACAGACACGGCGTGCTTCAGAGCCTGTACTGTTCTTCCTTCAGAAGAATGTGACAAAACTTTGTTCATGTCTGATTCACATTCGCTTGTGACTGTCCAAACTCATCAAAAATGAAATTCGGGAGCTTCTACCTATATATGTATAATTTTATGAGCTGAATTGCCCGTCTTTGCAATTTCTTTATTTTCGTTTGCGCTCGTTATCGTATTTACCTAGCAGCCTCCATGGAAATTCGCTATTACTTGTGCTGACTTTGTTAGCATTCCTGTACTAGATGCCCAATGGGCTTTTTTGCATTTTTGGCGACCCCTTGTGTACTAAGCAGGTAATACTGTAAATCCCAGGATGATTATCTGAAAATCTGGATACCGCCTAACTCTAGTCTCCAACTGTTTGAACAACATGCTAGCCTGTCCACATGTTGAAATCAAGTGGACTAGCTTATTTCTCAGAATGAGAACGAGTTGCCAATTCCTTATATAAATTGTGTTTTATGGTTATTGCACATTCATAAAGCAAAGAGTTGCAACATTAAGCTCACCAGTCAACCTGTGTATTGAACATTCATATTGCAATGTACAGCCTAACCTATGGATTCTGTGTACACATTATAAGACACTAATAATCGTGTAAACTATTCACAGCTGTGTTCTGTGAGTGTCACTGAGTAGGCTGATACCCCATTTCATGGGTGCACAATCCATAGGTTAGGCTATACAGTAAGGGATGTGACAAATTGACAATTTTGCTTAACGTTTAAACTGCATTTTTTAAAATTGGTTTTCCGTTAAAAGAAAAATTACAACAGATTAAAAACTTTTGCATGCATTCGTGAATTGCAGTTTATTTATTGTTTAGGCTAATTGTTCAAAGCTCCCTTTTATGAAATTTCACAACTAAAATGCTTGATTGCGTTTCAAAGCATGGAATGTCTCGTATGCTGTGTGATGGCATGAACGAATGCATGACTGCTTGATTCATACAGTAGCCTATATATTGAAATATAGGTCTAAGTAAGTTACGGTATTAAGACTAAACAGGATATGCTCTTAGGCCTACAGCTCAATGGTGGTTATACAAGGATACTATACAAAGCCTCCTAATGATAACGACATCACTTATTATAATGATAATCCAAATAATAACAAGAAGGAGATCAACACAAAGGAGGGAATAGGAGCAAGAGCTGCGTGCATATTAGGCTGTGTGAGACAAACAGGTGCTGTTAGCTTATAATATTATTTTACTGCCTGTTTGGAACAGTGTAAACAACATTAAATAAATTATAAGTAATAACTGTCTGTTCTAACGAAAAACAATTGTAAAGCCTTTATTACAGCATAGCAAAGATTAAAAACAGACAAATCTGTGAAATTGCTTTATCTGACATTTTGCCGTTGCATGAGGCTTGGTGCTCACGGAATCAGTAGGCTACTAATAAACCAATTAGGCACATTTGGGCAGACTTGATACAACATTTTGAATAGAAATGCAATGGTTCATTGGATCAGTCTAAAACTTTGCACATAAACTGCTGGCATCTAGTGGTCAAAATCTAAATTGCGCCTAAACTGTACAATACATTGTGGCCTTTCTCTTGCATTTCAAAGCTGGAACAAAAAAAAACGCATGTTTCTTCTTTGTATTATCTTTTAGCAGATCTAATGTGTTATATTCTCCTACATTAATTTCACATTTCCATTTCCTTTCAAATGGTATCAAGAATATGGATATCCTTGCTTCAGGTCCTGAGCTACAGGCAGTTAGATTTGGGCATGTCATTTTAGGCGAAAATTGGAAAAAAAGGGTCCGATCCTTAAAAGAGGTTTAACAAACACTCAAACAGGCAACAGAAGCAAGATCTGTTTTGTTTCTGTAGACATATGGATGATTTATAAAGCCAGGCACATGTAACAGTTAGGCTACTGACGATAGATCTAATTAAGTTGGGGTTTGACAATTTGGCTAAGCTCTAGTCGCATGGGACTAGAATTACTAGAGCACGTTGGTTATGTAATTATTACCCCAGAATGTCCGTTATTCCAGAGGACGATTCAGACTGGATGTGTTAATTTTTTTAACTGCCCCGTCATACTTAATATTTTTTCCAATAAATGAACAGTTATGACGGAAGCCTGGACGTTTTTTTCTAGGCGTGGAGATATTTCAACAAGTCGATATGGAGGGCCTACACTGATAACAGGGCTACACTGATAACTCAAGCTCAGTTTAGAGGTCAACAATCATGGCCGATTAATTAGGGCCGATTTAAAGTTTTCATAATCGTTAATCGGCCTTTTTGGGCGCCAATTATGGCCGATTACATTGCAATCCACGAGGAAACTGCGTGGCAGGCTGACCACCTGTTACGCGAGTGCAGCGTCAAAAGGGCCTTGTGGCTGCAAGGAGCAAAGGTAAATTGCTAGCTAGCATTAAACTTATCTTACAAAAAACAATCAATCTTCACATAATCACTAGTTAACTACACATGGTTGATGATATTACTAGGTTAACTAGCTTTTCATGCGTTCCATATAATTAACGCGGTGCCTGTTAATTTATCATTGAATCACATCCTACTTCAACTTTGCCAAACGGGTGATGATTTAACAAAAGCGCATCGCCGAAAAAAAGCACAATCTTTGCACAAATGTACCTAACCATAAACATTAATGCCTTTCTTAAATTCAATACACAGAAGTATATATTTTTTAAAGCTGCATATTTAGTTAAAATAAATTCATGATAGCAGGCAATATTAACTAGGGTAATTGTGTCACTTTTCTTGCGTTCAGTGCAAGCAGAGTCAGGGAATATACTACAGTTTGGGCCGCCTGGCTCGTTGCGAACTGTGAACTAATTTGCCTGAATTTTATATAATTATGACATAACATTGAAGGTTGTGCAATGTAACAGCAATATTTAGACTTAGGGTTGCCACCCGCTCGATGAAAAAGGGAACGGTTCCGTATTTCACTGAAAGAATAAATGGTCTGTTTTCGAAATGATAGTTTCCAGATTTGACCATATTAATGACCAAAGACTCGTATTTCTGTGTTTATTATATTATAATTAAGTCTTTGATTTGATAGAGCAGTCTGACTGAGCGGTGGTAGGCAGCAGCAGGCTCGTAAGCATTCATTCAAACAGCACTTTACTGCGTTTGCCAGCAGCTCTTGAAGCACAGCTCTGTTTATGACTTCAAGCCTATCAACTCCCGAGATTAGGCTGGCAATACTAAAGTGCGTATAAGAACATCCAATAGTCAAAGGTATATGAAATGCAAATGTTAGAGAGAGAAATAGTCCTATAATAACTACAACCTAAAACTTCTTAACTGGGAATATTGAAGAACTGGGGATATTGAAGCACCAACTTTCATATAGCCACTCCTGGGCTATTCCGGAGCTAGCCAGCTGAAGAGTTCCATCAGCCTCTCCTGGGCTACAATCACCTATCCGGACCCATTTTACTGCCGATGCGGAGCCCCATCGGCCTTCACGACTGGACCACCGACATTATCTGCCCGAGGGAGTTATCCAACAGGCCCCTCCGTCGCGACTTAACCCGAATGCCCATCTGCGGCCCGCTAATCGTTAGCTGTCTCATCGGCTGCTATCTGAATAGGTCTATCGGACAATTTTCTTGGGCCACTATAACTAACTATTTTGCCAATTGGACTGGTCCCCCATACCACATGGAACCCCACTAATCTACAAACGGAATCGCACGAGGTGGCTAAAAACAGACCTCCCTCCATCTTCTACCAGCTTGCTACCCATGGCCCGGCTAGCTATCTAACTCTCACTGGACCCTTTGATCACTCGGCTAAGCATGACTCTCCTTAATGTCAATATACCTTGTCCATTGCTGTTCTGGTTAGTGTTTATTGGCTTATTTCACTGTAGAGCCTCTAGCCTTGCTCATTATACCTTAACCTGTTTGGTATAGGGGGCAGTATTGAGAATTTTGGAAAAAATATGTTCCCATTTTTAACTGCCTCCTACACCAACTCAGAAGCTAGAATATGCATATTATTGTTCAGGTTTGGATAGAAAACACTCTGAATTTTCTAAAACTGTTTGAATGGTGTCTGTGAGTATAACAGAACTCCTATGGCAGGCAAAAACCTGACAAGGCTTCAAGCAGGAAGTACCCTGTCTGACAAGGAGTCGTGCGTCTTACCTCTTTTTATTGAAAAGTAAGGATCTTAGCTGTAACGTGACAATTCCCAGGGCTCCAATAGGCTCTCAGAGCCCGCGAAATAACTGAAGGTTTACGAGGGAACCTCAGGTTGAAATATATTATCGCCTTTTGTAAGTGGATGCTCGGAGGACCTTTCAATGATGCGCGTGCATGAGTCGCTTCTGAGGAGAAATTTTATTCGGCTGTTTAGGCTCAATGCATACTCCCGGTCGGAATATTAACACTTCTCTACGACATAAATGGCATAAAAATTGGTTTTAAACAGCGGTTGACATGCTTCGAAGTACGGTAATGGAATATTTAGACATTTTTGACACGCCAATGCGCCATGCGCGACACCGCGAAGAAGCATTCTAGAACTCACGAACAAAACGTCGCTGTTGGAATATAACGATGGATTATTTGGGACCAAACCAACATTTGTTATTGAAGTAGAAGTCCTGGCAGTGTATTCTGATGAAGAACAAGCAAGGTAAGAACATTTTTCTTATAGGAAATGTGATTTTGGTGGAGGCTGAACTGGGTGGGTATCTAAATAGCTAGCCCTGTAATGCCGGGCTATGTACTTAGATTATTGCAAAATGTGCTTCATCCGAAAAGCTATTTTAAAATCGGACATATCGAGTGCATAGAGGGGTAATGTATCTATAATTCTTAAAATAATTGTTATGCTTTTTGTGAACGTTTATCGTGAGTAATTTAGTAAAATCACCGGAAGTGTTCGGTGGGAATGCTAGTTCTGAACGTCACATGCTAATGTAAAAAGCTGGTTTTTGATATAAATATGAACTTGATTGAACAGACATGCATGTATTGTATAACACAATGTCCTAGGTGTGTCATCTGATGAAGATCATCAAAGGTTAGTGCTGCATTTAGATATGGTTTGGGTTTATGTGACATGATATGCTAGCTTGAAAAATGGCTGTGTGATTATTTCTGGCTGGGTACTCTGCTGACATAATCTAATGTTTTGCTTTTGTTGTAAAGCCTTTTTGAAATCGGACAGTGGGGTTAGATTAACGAGATTCTTGTCTTTAAATAGCTGTGAAATAGTCATATGTTTGAGAAATTGAAGTTATAGCATTTCTAACGATTCAAAAATCGCGCCACTGGATTGAAGTGGCTGTTACGTAGGTGGGACGAAATCGTCCCACATAGCCCAGAGAGGTTAACCAACCTCCCAGTTCCTCCACCCACACATGCTATGACATCTTCTGGTTTAAATGATGTTTCTAGAGACAATATCTCTCTCATCATCACTAAATGCCTAGGTTTACCTCCACTGTATTCACATCCTACCATACCTTTGTCTGTACATTATACCATGAAGCTATTTTATTGCCCCCAGAAACCTGCTCCTTTTTCTATCTATTCCGGACGTCACAGACGACCAATTCTTATAGCTTTTAGCCGTACCCTTAGCCTCATACTTCTCTGTTCCTCTGGTGATGTAGAGGTGAATCCAGGCCCTGCAGTGCCTAGCTCCACTCCTACTCCCCAGGCGCTCTCTTTTGATGACTTCTGTAACCGTAATAGTCTTGGTTTCATGCATGTTAACATTAGAAGCCTCCTCCCTAAGTTTGTTTTATTCACTGCTTTAGTACACTCTGCCAACCCGGATGTCCTAGCCGTGTCTGAAACCTGGCTTAGGAAGTCCACCAAAAACAATGAAATCTTCATCCCTAACTACAACGTTTTCAGACAAGATAGAACGGCCAAAGGGGGCGGTGTTGCAATCTACTGCAGAGATAGGACAGAACTCTGCAGGCTACTATCCAGGTCTGTACCCAAACAATTTGAACTTCTACTTTTAAAAATCCATCTCTCTAAAAACAAGTCTCTCACCATTGCCGCCTGCTATAGACCACCCTCGGCCCCCAGCTGTGCTCTGGACACCATATGTGAACTGCTTGCCCCCCCATTCTATCTTCAGAGCTCGTGCTACTAGGTGACCTAAACTGGGACATGCTTAATGGGCTAGGGGGCAGTATTTACACGGCCGGATAAAAAACGTACCCGATTTAATCTGGTTACTAATCCTACCCAGTAACTAGAATATGCATATATATGGATAGAAAACACCCTAAAGTTTCTAAAACTGTTTGAATGGTGTCTGTGAGTATAACAGAACTCATTTGGCAGGCAAAAACCTGAGAGATTCCTTTACAGGAAGTGGCCTGACTGACC
Source organism: Salmo trutta (assembly GCF_901001165.1). Classification (NCBI taxonomy): domain Eukaryota; kingdom Metazoa; phylum Chordata; class Actinopteri; order Salmoniformes; family Salmonidae; genus Salmo; species Salmo trutta. Next base: position 51,079,111 of record NC_042968.1, on the reverse strand, counting down.
ATTTATTTGCTTTCTTTGACATCTCTTCCAAAAACTAAGGATCTCTGCTGTTACGTGACACTTCCCACGGCTCCAATGGGCTCTCAGAGCCCGGGAAAAACCTGAATGACGTAATTCAAAGCCCTGGCTGAAACACACGAGCGCTTTTGCTAAGTGGTCTATCAGAGGACAAAGGGCTTAGGCTCGAGCACTGCCCGCCCCCGCCTTTCTGTTTTTCCCTCTATTAACAGACACGCAGATTCCCGGTCGGAATATTATCGCTTTTCTACGAGATAAATTGCATAAAAATTGATTTTAAACAGCGGTTGACATGCTTCGAAGTACGGTAATGGAATATTTAGACATTTTTTTGTCACGAAATGTGCCATGCGCACGACCGTGATTTACCATTCTGATAGTGTCTAGAACGCACAAACAAAACGTCGCTGATGGAACATAACGATGGATTATTTGGGACCAAACCAACATTTGTTATTGAAGTAGAAGTCCTGGGAGTGCATTCTGACGAAGAACAGGAAAGGTAAGACCATTTTTCTTATAGTAAATATGATTTTGGTGAAGGCTAAACTTGCCGGGTGTCTAAATAGCTAGCCCGTGATGGCTGGGCTATGTACTTAGAATATTGCAAAATGTGCTTCATCCGAAAAGCTATTTTAAAATCGGACATATCGAGTGCATAGAGTTCTGTATCTATAATTCTTAAAATAATTGTTATGCTTTTTGTGAACGTTTATCGTGAGTAATTTAGTAAATTGTTAGTAAATTCCCCGGAAGTTTGCGGGGGGTATGCTTTTTCTGAACGTCACATGCTAATGTAAAAAGCTGTTTTTTGATATAAATATGAACTTGATTGAACAGACATGCATGTATTGTATAACATAATGTCCTAGGTGTGTCATCTGATGAAGATCATCAAAGGTTAGTGCTGCATTTAGCTGTCTTCTGGGTTTTTGTGACATTATATGCTAGCTTGAAAAATGGGTGTCTGATTATTTCTGGCTGGGTACTCTGCAGACATAATCTAATGTTTTGCTTTCGTTGTAAAGCCTTTTTGAAAATCGGACAGTGTGGTTAGATTAACGAGAGTCTTGTTTTTAAATAGCTGTAAAATAGTCATATGTTTGAGAAATTGAAGTATTAGCATTTCAAAAGGTTTTGAAAATCGCGTCACAGGATTCAACTGGCTGTTACGTAGGTGGAACGATTTTGTGCCACCTAGCCCAGAGAGGTTAACACCCCAGCCATCCTACAATCCAAACTTGACGCACTCAATCTCACACAAATTATTAATGAATCCACCAGGTACCACCCCAAAACCGTAAACATTGGCACCCTCATAGATATCATCCTAACCAATTTGCCCTCTAAATACACCTCTGCTGTTTTCAACCAAGATCTCAGCGATCACTGCCTCATTGCCTGCATCCGTAATGGGTCAGCGGTCAAACGACCCCCACTCATCACTGTCAAATGCTCCCTGAAACATTTCAGCGAGCAAGCCTTTCTAATCGACCTGGCCCTGGTATCCTGGAAGGATATTGACCTCATCCCGTCAGTAGAGGATGCCTGGCTATTTTTTTTAAATGCCTTCCTCACCATCTTAAATAAGCATGCCCCATTCAAGAAATTTAGAACCAGGAATAGATATAGCCCTTGGTTCTCCCCAGACCTGACTGCCCTTAACCAACACAAAAACATCCTATGGCGTTCTGCATTAGCATCAAACAGCCCCCGAGATATGCAACTTTTCAGGGAAGTTAGAAACCAATATACACAGGCAGTTAGAAAAGCTAAGGCTAGCTTTTTCAAGCAGAAATTTGCTTCCTGCAACACAAATTAAAAAAAGTTCTGGGACATTGTAAAGTCCATGGAGAATAAGAACACCTCCTCCCAACTGCCCACTGCACTGAGGATAGGAAACTCTGTCACCACCGATAAACCCACTATAATTGAGAATTTCAATAAGCATTTTTCTACGGCTGGCCATGCTTTCCACCTGGCTACCCCTACTGCAGTCAACAGCACTGCACCCCCCACAGCAACTCGCCCAAGCCTTCCCCATTTCTCCTTCTCCCAAATCCATTCAGCTGATGTTCTGAAAGAGCTGCAAAATCTGGACCCCTACAAATCAGCCGGGCTAGACAATCTGGACCCTTTCTAAAATTATCTGCCGAAATTATTGCAACCCCTATTACTAGCCTGTTCAACCTCTCTTTCGTGTCGTCTGAGATTCCCATAGATTGGAAAGCAGCTGCTGTCATCCCCCTCTTCAAAGGAGGGGACACTCTTGACCCAAATTGCTATAGACTTATATCCATCCTACCCTTCCTTTCTAAGGTCTTCGAAAGCCAAGTCAACAAACAGATTACCGACCATTTCGAATCCCACCGCACCTTCTCCGCTATGCAATCTGGTTTCAGAGCTGGTCATGGGTGCACCTCAGCCACGCTCAAGGTCCTAAACGATATCGTAACCGCCATCGATAAGAAACAATACTGTGCTGCCGTATTCATTGACCTGGCCAAAGCTTTTGACGCTGTCAATCACCACATCCTCATCAGCAGAATCAATAGCCTTGGTTTCTCTAATGCTTGCATCGCCTGGTTCACCAACTACTTCTCTGATAGAGTTCAGTGTGTCAAATCGGAGGGCCTGTTGTCCGGACCTCTGGCAGTCTCTATGGGGGTGCCACAGGGTTCAATTTTTGGGCCAACTCTTTTCTCTGTATACATCAATGATGTCGCTCTTGCTGCTGGTGAGTCTCTGATCCACCTCTACGCAGACGACACTATTCTGTATACTTCTGGCCCTTCTTCGGACACTGTGTTAACAACCCTCCAGACGAGCTTCAATGCCATACAACTCTCCTTCCGTGGCCTCCAACTGCTCCTAAATACAAGTAAAACTAAATGCATGCTCTTCAACCGATCGCTGCCTGCACCTGCCCGCCTGTCCTGCGTCACTACTCTGGACGGTTCTGACTTAGAATATGTGGACAACTACAAATACCTAGGTGTCTGGTTAGACTGTAAACTCTCCTTCCAGACTCACATCAAACATCTCCAATCCAAAGTTAAATCAAGAATTGGCTTCCTATTTCGCAACAAAGCATCCTTCACTCATGCTGCCATATCGACCCTAGTAAAACGAACCATCCTACCGATACTCGACTTCGGCGATGTCATTTACAAAATAGCCTCCAATACCCTACTCAACAAACTGGATGCAGTCTATCACAGTGCCATCCGTTTTGTCACCAAAGCCCCATATACTACCCACCACTGCGACCTGTCCGCTCTCGTTGGCTGGCCTTCGCTTCATAATCGTCGCCAAACCCACTGGCTCCAGGTCATCTACAAGACCCTGCTAGGTAAAGTCCCCCCTTATCTCCGCTCACTGGTCACCATAGCAGCACCCACCTGTAGCATGCGCTCCAGCAGGTATGTATATATATATATATATATATATATATCTCTCTGGTCACCCCCAAAGCCAATTCCTCCTTTGGCCGTCTCTCTTTCCAGTTCTCTGCTGCCAATGACTGGAACGAACTACAAAAATCTCTGAAACTGGAAACACTTATCTCCCTCACTAGCTTTAAGCACCAGCTGTCAGAGCAGCACACAGATCACTGCACCTGTACATAGCCCATCTATAATTTAGCCCAAACAACTACCTCTTGCCCTACTGTATTTATTTATTTAAATTTTTCTCCTTTGCACCCCATTATTTCTATTTCTACTTTGCACTTTATTTTACTACAAATCTACCATTCCAGTGTTTTACTTGCTATATTGTATTTACTTTGCCACCATGGACTTTTTTGCCTTTACCTCCCTTATCTCACCTCATTTGCTCACATCGTACATAGACTTATTTTTCTACTGTATTATTGACTGTATATTTGTTTTACTCCATGTGTAACTCTGTGTTGTTGTATGTTGTCGAACTGCTTTGCTTTATCTTGGCCAGGTCGCAATTGTAAATGAGAACTTGTTCTCAACTTGCCTACCTGGTTAAATAAAGGTGAAATAAATAAATACAAAAATATGTTCTCATGTTCTGAGCAAGGAACTTAAATTTGGCTTTTTTACATGGCACATATTGCACTTTTACTTTCTTCTCCAACACTGTGTTTTTGCATTATTTAAACCAAATTGAACATGTGTCATTATTTATTTAAGACTAAATAGATTTTATTTATGTATTATATTTAGTTAAAAAAGTGTTCATTGTAATTACTACACATACATACATATATATATATACACATACATACACACACACACACACACACACACACACACACACACACACACACACACACACACACACACACACACACACACACACACTGCTCAAAAAAATAAAGGGAACACTAAAATAACACGTCCTAGATCTGAAGTTAGCTATCTTCGTCCTCCTAACGTAGTCATCACTGCTAGCTAGCTAGTCAACACTGCTAGCTAGCCAACCAGCCAACTTCCACCGACTAGCTGCACTATCTATTACATTACAACGGAACGACTTGACTAGTGTAGTGTTAGTGAGCCAGCTACTTAGTTGTCTTTACATCTAATATAATTGTGTAGTTTAGAGTAATTATTAGTAAGTAGCCAGCGGCGACGCCAGACGTAGTCAACACACCTAGTCATCATTAATCCACTGCTAGCTAGCTAGCCAACAGCTAGCCAACCGTTACCGACTAGCAGCGCTGTAGATACCAATACTTTACAACGGAACGATTTGACTAGTGCAGTGTTGGCTAGCTAGCTACATAGTTGTCTTTGTCATAGCTTGATAATTGTGTAGTTTAGTAATTACCGAGGTTAGCTAGCCAGCTATTGCCGTCCCCCGCGACGCCATTTTTCCTAACCCAGCCAACTAGTAACACTGTAGAAACTAAAATACATTACAAAGGAACGTCTTGATTAGTGTTATGTTAGCTAGCTACAAAGTTGCTTTTGTATCATGACAAGGTGTAGTACTGAAACTATCGAGGTCACCTAGCCAGCTACACCTAGCCAGCTACACGGTCAAACAAAGTCAACAACGCAGCCACTGCTAGCTAGCCTACTCCACCAGCCAGCAGTACTGTATCATTTTCGTCATTTTAGTCAATAGATTTTCTGCAACGTAAGCTTAACTTTCTGAACATTCGAGACGTGTAGTCCACTTGTCATTCCAATCTCCTTTGCATTAGCGTAGCCTCTTCTGTAGCTTGTCAACTATGTGTCTGTCGATCCCGGTTCTCTCCACTCTGCACAGGCCATACAAACGCTTCACACCGCGTGGCCGCTGCCACTCTAACCTGGTGGTCCCAGCGCGCACGACCCACGTGGAGTTCCAGGTCTCCGGCAGCCTCTGGAACTGCCGGTCTGCGGCCAACAAGGCTGAGTTCATCTCAGCCTATGCTACCCTCCAGTCCCTAGACTTCCTGCCGCTGACGGAAACATGGATCACCACAGATAACACTGCTACTCCTACTGCTCTCTCCTCGTCTGGCCACGTGTTCTCGCATACCCCTAGAGCATCGTTCTCCAGTGGTGGCACTGGAATCCTCATCTCTCCCAAGTGGACATTCTCTCTTTCTCCCCTGACCCATCTGTCTATCTCCTCATTTGAATTCCATGCTGTCACAGTTACCAGCCCTTTCAAGCTTAACATCCTCATCATTTATCGCCCTCCAGGTTCCCTTGGAGAGTTCATCAATAAGCTTGACGCCTTGATAAGTTCCTTCCCTGAGGATGGCTCACCTCTCACAGTTCTGGGTGACTTTAACCTCCCCACGTCTACCTTCGACTCATTCCTCTCTGCCTCCTTCTTTCCACTCCTCTCCTCTTTTGACCTCACCCTCTCACCTTCCCCCCCTACTCACAAGGCAGGCAATACGCTTGACCTCATCTTTACTAGATGCTGTTCTTCCACTAATCTCATTGCAACTCCTCTCCAAGTCTCCGACCACTACCTTGTATCCTTTTCCCTCTCGCTCTCATCAAAAACTTCTCACTCTGCCCCTACTCGGATGGTATTGCGCCGTCCCAACCTTCGCTCTCTCTCTCCTGCTACTCTCTCCTCTTCCATCCTATCATCTCTTCCCTCTGCTCAAACCTTCTCCAACCTATCTCCTGATTTTGCCTCCTCAACCCTCCTCTCCTCCCTCTCTGCATCCTTTGATTTTCTCTGTCCCCTATCCTCCAGGCCGGCTCGGTCCTCCCCTCCTGCTCCGTGGCTCGACGACTCACTGCGAGCTCACAGAACAGGGCTCCGGGCAGCCGAGCGGAAATGGAGGAAAACTCGCCTCCCTGCGGACCTCGCATCCTTTCACTCCCTCCTCTCTACATTTTCCTCTTCTGTCTCCGCTGCTAAAGCCACTTTCTACCACTCTAAATTCCAAGCATCTGCCTCTAACCCTAGGAAGCTTTTTGCTACCTTCTCCTCCCTCCTGAATCCTCCTCCCCCTCCCCCCCCTCCTCCCTCACTGCGGATGACTTCGTCAACCATTTTGAAAAGAAGGTTGACGACATCCGATCCTCGTTTGCTAAGTCAAGCGACACCGCTGGTCCTGCTCACACTGCCCTACCCTGTTCTTTGACCTCTTTCTCCCCTCTCTCTCCAGATGAAATCTCGCGTCTTGTGACGGCCGGCCGCCCAACAACCTGCCCACTTGACCCTATCCCCTCCTCTCTTCTCCAGACCATTTCCGGAGACATTCTCCCCTTCCTCACCTCGCTCATCAACTCATCCTTGACCGCTGGCTACGTCCCTTCCGTCTTCAAGAGAGCGAGAGTTGCACCCCTTCTGAAAAAACCTACACTCGATCCCTCCGATGTCAACAAATACAGACCAGTATCCCTTCTTTCTTTTCTCTCCAAAACTCTTGAACGTGCCGTCCTTGGCCAGCTCTCCTGCTATCTCTCTCAGAACGACCTTCTTGATCCTAATCAGTCAGGTTTCAAGACTGGGCATTCAACTGAGACTGCTCTTCTCTGTGTCACGGAGGCTCTCCGCACTGCTAAAGCTAACTCTCTCTCCTCTGCTCTCATCCTTCTAGACCTATCTGCTGCCTTTGATACTGTGAACCATCAGATCCTCCTCTCCACCCTCTCCGAGCTGGGCATCTCCGGCGCGGCCCACGCTTGGATTGCGTCCTACCTGACAGGTCGCTCCTACCAGGTGGCGTGGCGAGAAGCTGTCTCCGCACCACGTGCTCTCACCACTGGTGTCCCCCAGGGCTCTGTTCTAGGCCCTCTCCTATTCTCGCTATACACCAAGTCACTTGGCTCTGTCATATCCTCACACGGTCTCTCCTATCATTGCTATGCAGACGACACACAATTAATCTTCTCCTTTCCCCCTTCTGACAACCAGGTGGCGAATCGCATCTCTGCATGTCTGGCAGACATATCAGTGTGGATGACGGATCACCACCTCAAGCTGAACCTCGGCAAGACGGAGCTGCTCTTCCTCCCGGGGAAGGACTGCCCGTTCCATGATCACGCCATCACGGTTGACAACTCCCTTGTGTCCTCCTCCCAGAGTGCTAAGAACCTTGGCGTGATCCTGGACAACACCCTGTCGTTCTCCACTAACATCAAGGCGGTGACCCGATCCTGTAGGTTCATGCTCCACAACATTCGCAGAATACGACCCTTCCTCACACAGGAAGCGGCGCAGGTCCTAATCCAGGCACTTGTCATCTCCCGTCTGGATTACTGCAACTCGCTGTTGGCTGGGCTCCCTGCCTGTGCCACCAAACCCCTACAACTCATCCAGAACGCCGCAGCCCGTCTGGTGTTCAACCTTCCCAAGTTCTCTCACGTCACCCCGCTCCTCCGCTCTCTCCACTGGCTTCCAGTTGAAGCTCGCATCCGCTACAAGACCATGGTGCTTGCCTACGGAGCTGTGAGGGGAACGGCACCTCCGTACCTTCAGGCTCTGATCAGGCCCTACACCCAAACAAGGGCACTGCGTTCATCCACCTCTGGCCTGCTCGCCTCCCTACCTCTGAGGAAGCACAGTTCCCGCTCAGCCCAGTCAAAACTGTTCGCCGCTCTGGCACCCCAATGGTGGAACAATCTCCCTCACGATGCCAGGACAGCGGAGTCAATCACCACCTTCCGGAGACACCTGAAACCCCACCTCTTTAAGGAATACCTGGGATAGGATAAAGTAATCCTTCTAACCCCCCCCCCCCTTTAAAGGATTTAGATGCACTATTGTAAAGTGTTTGTTCTACTGGATATTATAGGTGAATGCACCAATTTGTAAGTCGCTCTGGATAAGAGCGTCTGCTAAATGACTTAAATGTAAATGTAAATGAAAGAATGAAATAATCTTATTAAATACTTTTTTCTTTACATAGTCGAATGTGCTGACAACAAAATCACAAAAATAATCAATGGAAATCCAATTTATCAACCCATGGAGGTCTCGATTTGGAGTCACACTCAAAATTAAAGTGGAAAACCACACTACAGGCTAATCCAACTTTGATGTAATGTCCTTAAAACAAGTCAAAATGAGGCTCAGTAGTGTGTGTGGCCTCCACGTGCCTGTATGACCTCCCTACAACGCCTGGGCATGCTCCTGATGAGGTGGCGAATGGTCTCCTGAGGGATCTCCTCCCAGACCTGAACTAAAGCATCCGCCAACTCCTGGACAGTCTGTGGTGCAACGTGGCGTTGGTGGATGGAGCGAGACATGATGTCCCAGATGTGCTCAATTGGATTCAGGTCTGGGAAACGGGCGGGCCAGTCCATAGCATCAATGCCTTCCACTTGCAGGAACGGCTGAAACACTCCAGCCACATGAGGTCTGTGGCTGGTCCTCCTAATGCATTGTCCTCCTAATGCATTCCTCCTAATGCATTGTCTTGCATTAGGAGGAACCCAGGGCCAACCGCACCAGCATATGGTCTCACAAGGGGTCTGAGGATCTCATCTCGGTACCTAATGGCAGTCAGGCTACCTCTGGCGAGCACATGGAGGGCTGTGCGGCCCCCCAAAGAAATGCCACCCCACACCATGACTGACCCACCGCCAAACCAGTCATGCTGTGACAGTCTCCAGACTCTGTCACATGTGCTCAGTGTGAACCTGCTTTCATCTGTGAAGAGCACAGGGCGCCAGTGGCGAATTTGCCAATCTTGGTGTTCTCTGGCAAATGCCAAACGTCCTGCACGGTGTTGGGCTGTAAGCACAACCCCCACCTGTGGACGTCGGGCCCTCATACCACCCTCATGGAGTCTGTTTCTGACCGTTTGAGCAGACATGCACATTTGTGGCCTGCTGGAGGTCATTTTGCAGGGCACTGGCAGTGCTCCTCCTTGCACAAAGGCGGAGGTAGCGGTCCTGCTGCTGGGTTGTTGCCCTCCTACGGCCTCCTCCACGTCTCCTGATGTACTGGCCTGTCTCCTGGTAGCGCCTCCATGCTCTGGACACTACGCTGACAGACACAGCAAACCTTCTTGCCACAGCTCGCATTGATGTGCCATCCTGGATGAGCTGCACTACCTGAGCCACTTGTGTGGGTTGTAGACTCCATCTCATGCTACCACTAGAGTGAAAGCACCGCCAGCATTCAAAAGTGACCAAGACATCAGCCAGGAAGCATAGGAACTGAGAAGTGGTCTGTGGTCACCACCTGCAGAACCACTCCTTTATTGGGGGTGTCTTGCTAATTGCCTATCATTTCCACCTGTTGTCTATTCCATTTGCACAACAGCATGTGAAATTTATTGTCAATCAGTGTTGCTTCCTAAGTGGACAGTTTGATTTCACAGTAGTGTGATTGACTTGGAGTTACATTGTGTTGTTTAAGTGTTCCCTTTATTTTTTTGAGCAGTATATATATATATATATATATATATATTTAAAAAAATAATACTAATAAATTGGCCAATTAATCGGTATCTGCTTTTTTTGGTCCTCCAATAATCGGTATCGGCGTTGAAAAATCATAATCGGTCGACCTCTAGCTTGGTTCCCAAGTTTCTAATCCATCTTGTTGTATAGTGTCGCCATAATATTTAAATTGAAAATGTGTGATCATAATCTTTAGGATATTTTAGCGATCTGCAGTAGACGTCCTAAATGCCCCGCAGCCTTCAGGTGTGAGCTAAACAGTGTACTTGCACTGCATTTGTAGGCTTTGGATGTGTCATTTCCAAATGTTTATGTCTGTTGGATGCTGCTTTCCAATCTATTAACAGCAAGGGTTACATTAAATAGCCATAATATTTTTTACTGATGCATTTGGCGATATTCAATTCATACACACAAAACATATGAACAAAAGCATTCACTGTGTAAGTTAATACATGTAGGCCCTCCATATATAAGCTATGCGCAGCACTTCGTTCAATTTATTAAATCAGTTATTGTTCTCTTGCTCAAACCGTGAGCAACACCTGTCAAACTCAGACATTTCTCTGAAAACACAAGGATGTCGATTCGCACGGAGCTAGTATTATCAGAGGACCTTGGAGTTCGCAAAAATACAGTAGGTTACTCTGGCTGGAATTGTTACTCTCCTGCCACGTACAAATTACTGACATGGCTGATTCGGACGGGACTAAAATTACAGATGGTGTTTTGTGCATTATCCGACGACCCTTTTCCTTGTCCTTGCTGCCACTACATCCGCCGCATTGTTCTCAATCCCAATATGCTGGTTAATTTTGCTATTATGCACATTGCGACATTGGGAAAGGCGCCAATTCTACGGGGCACCGAAGATTGTTTCAAAACCATGGACAGCAACCATATCCAACGCGGGAGAAAGCGCATTTGTTATAAAATAATATTTGATTTATTAGTGTTGCACAATTATTTTCCCATAATATAACCATATACAATTTCAGTATCACATGTGGACTGTGCCATCCCCGTGGCCTACGCAATGGATTAGTCCAGTGAGACTGTCACGAAACAGACAGGTGTCTTGTACACCATGAAAAATAAATAAATACGGCTGCTCGACTAAAAAAAATCTTGGCCGATCAAAAGCCTATCGACCAAACAATCGACCAGTTGACTAAATGGAGTCAGCCCTAAACATTATCTAGTCCAATTGTGGCACGTTTTCAGTTTTTCCATTAGCATCAGTTTCAATGGGGACTTTTATTGTGAAGGCAAACCATATATGGTCTGATATTGGCATACCCATGGTATATGGTCTGATATACCACAGCTGTCAGCCAATCAGCATTCAGGGCTCGACCCTCCCAGTTTATAATGGTGGTTCGAGCCCTGAATGCTGATTGGCTGACAGTTGTGGTATATCACGCTATGACAAAACATGTATTTTTACTGCTCTAATTAAGTTGGTATCCAGTTTATAATATCAATACGGGACCTGGGAGGGGTAAATGGCCAATATACTCACCGTTGCCTCGTGCCTAAGAAAAGCCCTTAGACGTGGTTTATTGGCCATATTCACCCCCTCGGGGGGCCTTATTGATTCAATAACTAACCCTTCTTACCAGTTCTGTCTGTGATTCCACTATCATATTGCCGTGATGCCGGGCGGGTCCTTCGGCTATGGCCGACGTCGACAGAATATACTACCATGTATTAAAATGGGCCATTGATTTATAAAGATTTAATAGCTGCACATTTTGCTATTGAATGGGTGGTTGTGTGACCTCACGCTGTCAAAGTCAGCGGAAGGAAGCTTGTTGACTTAGCCAGAGATGGTTTATGGCTCAGCTAACGTAGCTAGTTAACTAGCCTCCTCCAATAATAAGGTTTTGGCTCAATACGATAAGCAAGCTTGTTTTCAACCGGGGAGGAGATGACGGTGCCCTGACAGTTATGTTGTTCGGCTTGCATCTTCTAAGAAAACGATGCAAGTAGCTTGCTAGTTAGCAGGGGGATGGTGAGGCTAGCTGTGAGTGACGAAATGCTAGATAGCTAGCTAGTAGAGCCTACACATACTTTAAAAGCAGAAAGTGCAAGTTAGTAAAGCCGTTTTTATTCAAACCCACCATGTGCAAAATAACTGTTCTAAATAGCACGCTTACCTCTACTGTGCAGTGAGCTTGGGTAGCTTTCTAGAACTGGATCGAAAATGGGGCCAACCTCCCGGAATGAAATAGCTGTCGCGCTTTTTGAACCATCGTCTCGTCAGCAACACTAAAACAGATCACGGATTTTCGAAAATGTTAAAAATAAAGGTTTCCCACTTAATAGTAGAAGTGTCATTACCTGTATTTATTCATGATATGGAAAATTGTGTAAACATTAACAATGATTCATATTTGTTCATATTTAATTGACATTTACATTAAATGTGGGTTTTAAACATGTTCCAAGGTAAAATATATGCCCCCAATACAATACACTATATGAAAAACACTGGATATACCAAACATTATGAACACCTTCATAATATTGAGTTGCTCTATGCTTCCTACAGCTGTGTCAAGTTGGTTGGATGTCCTTGGGGTGATGGACCATTGAAATCACATTTTATTTGATTCACCACGGACTAGCAGAATCCTTTTTCTTCTTTCACAACTCTGACGAGCCTGTCGTGGAGGATATACAACTCCCTCGGGAACAGGCCCAGACCCCAGTGATCTGCGTGAAGAGGAGGCAGAGAAAGAGAGGCCGGAGGGCAGGCTACCTTCTGAGGAGTAGGAGGCGATCGAATAAACCCCCACTCCCTTCAATTCTGCTCGCAAACATGCAATCATTGGACAATAAAATGGCCAAGTTATTGGGAAGATTAAACTACCAACGGGACATTAAAAACAGTAACATCTTATGCTTCACGGAGTTGTGGCTGAACGACGACAATATCAACATACAGCTGGCTGGTTATACGATGTACCGTCAGGATAGAACAGTGGCGTCTGGTAAGACAAGGGGCGGTGGTCTACGTATTTTTGTGAACAGCAGCTGGTGAACGATATCTAAGGAAGTCTCGAGCTATTGCTCGCCTGAGATAGAGTTTCTCATGATGAGCTGCAGACCACATTACCTACCGAGAGAGTTTTCATCTATATTCGTTGTAGATGTTTACATACCACCACAGTCAGAGGCTGGCACTAAGATAGCATTGAATGAGCTTTATTCCACCATAAGCAAACAAAAACTCCTAGTAGCCGGGGACCTTAATGCAGGGAAACTTAAATCAGTTTTACCTCATTTCTATCAACATGTTAAATATGCAACCAGAGGGAAAAGAACTCTGGACCACCTATACTCCACACACAGAGATACATACAAAGCTCTCCCTTGCCCTCCATTTGGCAAATCTGACCATAATTCTATCAACCTGATTCCTGCTTACAAGCTAAAATTAAAGCAGGAAGCGCCAGTGACTGGATCAATAAAAAAGTGGTCAGATGAAGTAGATGCTAAGCTACAGGACTGTTTTGCTAGCACATACTGGAATATGTTCCGGGATTCTTCCAATGGCATTGAGGAGTACACCACATCTGTCATTGGCTTCATCAATAAGTGCATCGATGACGTCGTCCTAACAGTGACCGTGCGAACATACCCCAACCAAAAACCATGGATTACAGGCAGCATCCGCACTGAGCTAAAGGCTAGAGCTTCCGCTTTCAAGGAGCGGGACTCAAGCTTATAAGAAATCCTGCTATGCCCTCCGACGAACAATCAAACAGGCAAAATGTCAATTCAGGACTAAGATCGAGTTGTACTACACTGGCACTGATGCTCGTCACATGTGGCAGGGCCTACAAACCATTACAGACTACAAAGGGAAGCACAGCCGAGAGCTGCCCAGTGACACGAGCCTACCGAATGAACGTGTGATCACGCTCTCCGCAGCCGATGTAAGACCTTGAGACAGGTCAACATTCACAAGGCCGCAGGGCCAGACAGATTACCAGGACGTGTACTGTGTGCACTCTCTGACAAACTAGCAAGTGTCTTCACTGACATTTTTAACCTCTCCCTGCCCGAGTCTGTAATTCCAACATGTTTTAAGCAGACCACCATAGTGCCTGTGCCCAAGAACACTAAGGTAACCTGCTTAAATGACTACCGACCCGTAGCACTCACGTCTGTAGCCATGAAGTGCTTTGAAAGGCTGGTCATGGCTCACATCAACATCATCAACCCAGAAGCCCTAGACCCACTCCAATTTGCATACCGCCCCAACAGATCCACAGATGATGCAGTCTCTATTGCACTCCACATTGCCCTTTCCCACCTGGACAAAAGGATCACCTATGTGAGAATGCTATTAATTGACTACAGCTCAGCGTTCAACAACATAGTGCCCTCAAAGCTCATCAATAAGCTAAGGACCCTGGGACTAAACACCTCCCTCTGCAACTGGACCCTGGACTTCCTGACGGGCCGCCCCCAGGGGGTAAGGGTAGGTAACAACACATCCGCCACGCTGATCCTCAACACGGGGGCCCCTCAGGGGTGCGTGCTCAGCCCCCTCCTGTACTCCCTGTTCACTCATGACTGCACGGCCAGGCACGACTCCAACACCATCATTAAATTAGCTGATGATACAACAGTGGTAGGCCTGATCACCGACAACAACGAGACAGTCTATTGGGAGGAGATCAGAGACCTGGTCGTGTGGTGCCAGGACAACAACCTCTCCTTCAACGTGATCAAGACAAAGGAGATGATTGTGAACTACAGGAAAAGAGGACTGAGCACGCCCCAATTCTTATCGACGGGGCTGCAGTGGAGCAGGTTGAGAGCTTCAAGTTCCTTGGTGTCCACATCACCAACAAATTAACATGGTCCAAACACACCATGACAGTCGTGAAAAGGGCACAACAAAACCTATTCCCCCTCAGGAGACTGAAAATATTTGGCATGGGTCCTCAGATCCTCAAAAGGTTCTACAGCTGCACCATCGAGAGCATCCTGACTGGTTGCATCACTGCCTGGTGTGGCAAATGCTCGGCCTCCGACCGTAAGGCACTACAGAGGGTAGTGTGAACCGCCCAGTACATCACTGGGGCCAAGCTTCCTGCCATCCAGGACCTCTACACCAGGCGGTGTCAGAGGAAGTCCCTGAAAATTGTCAAAGACTCCAGCCACCCTAGTCATAGACTGTTCGCTCTGCTACCACACGGCAAGCGGTACCGGAGCGCCAAGTCTAGGTCCAAGAGGCTTCTAAACAGCTTCTATCTCCAAGCCATAAGACTCCTGAACAAATGGCTACCCAGACTATTCATATTGACCCCCCACACCACTGCCACTCTCTGTTGTAATCTATACATAGTCACTTTAATTAACTCTATCTACATGTACATAAACTCCAAATAACTTCACAGATATTCATTGTATAGGGTTTAAACACTGTTTCCAATGCATGTTCAATGAACCATAAACAATTAATAAACATGAACCTGTGGGAGGGTCGTTGACACTAACAGCTTACATACGGTAAGGTCATAGTTATAAAAACTTAGGACACTAAAGAGGCCTTTCTACTGACTCTGAAAAACCCCAGAAGAATGATGCCAGGGTCCCTGCTCATCTGCCTGAACGTGCCTTAGGCATGCTGCAAGGAGGCATGAGGACTGCAGATGTGGCCAGGGCAATAAAATGCAATGTCCGTACTGTGAGACGCCTAAGACAGCGCTACAGGGAGACATGACGGACAGCTGATTATCCTCGGAGTGGCAGACCACGTGTAACAACACCTGCACAGGATTGGTACATCCGAACATCACACCTGCGGGACAGGTACAGGATGGCAACAACAACTGCCCGAGTTACACCAGGAATGCACAATCTCTCCATCAGTGCTCAGACTGTCCTCAATAGGCTGAGAGAGGCTGTACTGAGGGCTTGTAGGCCTGTTGTAAGGCAGGTCCTCACCAGACATCACTGGCAACAACGTCGCCTATGGGCACAAACCCACCATCGCTGGACCAGACAGGACTAGCAAAAAGTGCTCTTCACTGACGAGTCACGGTTTTGTCTCACCAGGGACGATGGTCGGATTCGCATTTATCGTAGAAGGAATGAGCGTTACACCGAGGCCTGTACTCTGGAGCGGGATCGATTTGGAGGTGGAAGGTCCGTCATGGTCTGGGGCGGTGTGTCACAGCATCATCAGACTGAGCTTGTTGTCATTGCAGGCAATCTCAACGCTGTGCGTTACAGGGAAGACATCCTCCTCCCTCATGTGGTACCCTTCCTGCAGGCTCATCCTGACATGGCCCTCCAGCATGACAATGCCACCAGCCATACTGCTCGTTCTGTGCATGATTTCCTGCAAGACAGGAATGTCAGTGTTCTGCCATGGCCAGCAAAGAGCCCGGATCTCAATCCCATTGAGCACGTCTGGGACCTGTTGGATCGGAGGGTGAGGGCTAGGGCCATTCCCCCCAGAACTGTCCGGAAACTTGCAGGTGCCTTGGTGGAAGAGAGTAACATCTCACAGCAAGAACTGGCAAATCTGGTGCAGTCCATGAGGAGGAGATGCACTGCAGTACTTAATGCAGCTGGTGGCCACACCAGATACTGACTGTTACTTTTGATTTTGACCCCCTTTGTTCAGGGACACATTATTCCATTTCTGTTAGTCACATGTCTGTGGAACTTGTTCAGTTGATGTCTCAGTTGTTGAATCTTATGTTCAAATATTTACACATGTTAAGTTTGCTGAAAATAAACGCAGTTGACAGTTGACGTTTCTTTTTTTGCTGATTTTACTACCTCAACTAACCGGTGCCCCCACACACTCTGTACCGGCACCCCCCTGTATATATTGTTGTTTTTTACTGCCCCTCTTTAATTACTTGTTACTTTTATCTCTTATTCTAATCCATAATTTTTGAAACTGCACTGTCAATTAGGGGCTCGTAAGTAAGAATTTCACTGTAAGGTCTACACCTGTTGTATTCGGGAACATGTGACTAATAAAATTTGATTTTGACATGCACTGAATACAACAAATGTAGACTTTACCGTGTACTGGGCCGTACGCACTACCCTCTGTAGCACCTTGCGGTCTGATGCCAAGCACTTGCCATACCTTGCCATATTCTTGATACACACAGGAAACTGTTGAGCGTGAAAAACCCAGCAGCATTGGAGTTCTTGACACAAACCGGTGCCATACCCTGTTCAAAGGCTCTTAAATCTTTTGACTTGCCCTTTCACCTTCTGAATGGCACACAAACTGTCTCAATTGTCTCAAGGCTTAAAAGTCCTTATTTAACATGTCTTCTCCCCTTCATCTACACTGATTGAAGTGGATGTAACAAGTGACATCAATAAGGGATCATAGCTTTCACCTAGATTCACCTGGTTAGTCTGTATTTAAAGTTTCCATTTATGTCACATGCACATGTACAGTGAAATGCCTTTCTTGCAAACTCAAAGCCCAACAATGCAATAATCAATAACAATGTATTACTAGTGTAACGTGGGTCGTACAAAGGGGACCAAGGCACGGCGTGTAAAGTGCTCATATTTTACTTTAATGAAAACACTAAATCAAACCAAAAACGACCGTCAACACTTATCAGGTTACAAGGAACAAAACAGAAAACAACTACCCACAAAACCCCATAGACAAACCCCAACGTAAATATGATCTCCAATTAGAGACAACACAAACCAGCTGCCTCTAATTGGAGATCATCCCAAAACTCAACATAGACAGAAAAACAAGAACTAAACATAGATACAAAAAACATAGAATTCCCACCCACCTATCACACCCCGACCTAACTAAACAGAGATAACACAGCTCTCCTAGGTCAGAGTGTGACAACTAGAGAAATAAGAATAAGAAATATGAAATACAAAGTATTTACAGTATGTAATGCCTGTTGTATTGATGAGACCAAGGCGCAGCGGGTTGCATGTTCATCATTTTCTTTTTAAATGTGAACACCAAGAAAAAAAACGACAGTTTCACAGGCTAATACTCACAGCAGTGCAAAATACAACTACCCACAAACTACAAACAAAACACATACCTATATATAGGACTCTCAATCAGAGGCAACTAAAAACACCTGCCTCCAATTGAGAGTCCAACACCCAATTACCTAGACATAGAAATACAAAGAACTAGAATGAACCTAGAAATCCAAAACATATAACATAAACCAAAACCCTGAAATAATAAATCAAACACCCCTACAATATTCACACTCAACCTAAACCATACAAAACAAATACCCTTCTGCCACGTCCTGACCAAATACTAATACAATTACTCCCTCTGCTGGTCAGGACGTGACACAGTAAGTAAGCATACTATATACAGCAAATATGGAAAAAGTCAGTTCCAATACCATTTGTACATGTGCAGGGATACTGGAGTAATGAAGGTAGATATGTATAGGGGTAAGGTGACTAGGCAACAGGATATAAGCAGCAGCTTGCATGTGCATGGGTGTGTAGAGTCAGTAAATGTATGTGCATATTATGTGTGTGTCACGGTTGTCGTCGGGAAAGGAGGACCAAAACGCAGCAGGGATGTGGATGCTCATCTTGATATTTATTTATAAATTAAAGTGAACACCAAAATAATAAACGACGAAGAACTCACGAACAACCAAACAGTCTTGTAAGGCTCACACACGCAAAACAAGAGACAATCTCCCACAAACACTAAACCAAACACATACCCATATATAGGACTCTCAATCAGAGGCAACGAGAAAGCACCTGCCTCCAATTGAGAGTCCAACCCCCCATTAACCTAAACATAGTTGTAGTTCTAACTAGACTAAACATAGAAATCCGTTAACAAGGAACAGTGCCCAAAAACCCCGGAATACATAAATCAAATACCCTTCTACAAAAACACCACCCCGAACCACATAAAACAAATACCCTCTGCCACGTCCTGACCAAACTACAATAACAAATAACCCTTATACTGGTCAGGACGTGACAGTGTGAGTGAGCAAATTATGGAGTGAGTGTGTGTGTTGGAGTGACAGTGTGTGTGTGAGTGTGCATAGATACAGTGCAATACTGAAATAAAAGGTCAATAAAGATACAAGGTCAACTCAGTCCGTGTAGCAATGTCATGGAAAGAGCAGGTGTTCTTAATGTTTTGTATACTCAGTGTACATATTGGTTTACAGAGAGAAAACTATTCTAGGTGTCGAAGTAAAAGTGGGGTTGGGATTACTCACTACGGTCTATAGAATCTATATATGGTGTTATTTCATTATAGCCTATATAATAATGATTTAACAACAATATAATGGAATAAAATATAATCAATTAGGGAAGGGAGCTGGTCACAGAGGTCTGGTGTTGGTGGAGAAACTTGTAAAGGGTGGACCTAATGCTATGGTAGGAGTTGTCTGTGGTAATAGAGTTAACTGTGGTGTTGACCTACTAATAAATGCATAGATCACAATAATTTGACACAACCGCTCATAAATGAAAATAATGCTGCTGAACAACCAAATCTGAAACATAAATTGGATGGTAGTTGCGGGAATGTTGGGGATAATCATGCTATTTTAATGACAATACATTCCGTTATGCAGCATAATGAACATTTTTATTTCCAATTTTGGGAGGAAGTTGCCAAAACTTTGCAATGGCCAATTGGAAAACCCATTGTCACTAAACGTAGTGTCCAAAATCTTAGGAATATGAGGGACAAGAATAGAGATAACATTCAAAGTCTTGTTAATCAGCTTTAGGAATAGGTTGAGTTGACCAGCCCCTAACCCATATGCAATGGGATAGGAGATGAGGATGACAGCACAAACTTAAATCAGTGCAACACAGTCAATAAACAAATTTAAACAAATTCACCAATCAAAGACAGAGTGGGTAGGGGAAATGCAGTGAAACATAAATGGTGAGGAATGGGTCACACAGCCTAAGAAACCCGAAACACTGTTTTGTTTCTGTAAATTACCAAATAACATTGAACAAGCAATGCTAGCATGTGATATCTGTGCAAAATGTTATCACTTTGATGGTGTTGGCCTATCTCCAGATAGTCAAAATGATGTAGAATATGCTACGTTTCTATGCAACGCAGAATTATGTTGAGTTCAAGTACAGCCATTGCAAAACTGATTTAGTCTTAAAGGGGACTTTGACACATTGATACAGTACATTCTACTGCTAGTGACAACATGGTTAAATTAAACAAAATGGTACAAACAGAGAATGTAAATGAGGCACAGGTACAAAACCTATTGCCTGTGGAGTGTTTAAATGAGGGAATGTCAACTGCTCAGAGAAGACCTTTAGACTGCCAACTTAATTTGATAAACTTCCAAAGCTTTGAGGATAAAGAACCTGCTTCTGATCTTTATCCTGATGTAGCCAAGAGTTCATATGATGGAGTGTCGGTGGTGCAGCCCAATCAAATCTCAGACACCCAAGATATTGGGAATGAATACTACCACTTAGAGACAGAAAGTTGTGGTAGAGGTTAATCAGATGAGGAATTCACAATCTCTATGAAAACGGAATCAGATGAACAGCATGTAACTGGAGAGGTTGAAAATTTGCAAGGATACACTGAAGTGTGTTTAGTCAGATGAGGCAATTAGGGTGTTTACGTTGACTCATGACGAATGGGAGAGGGTCCACTCAGAAAGAAGTGGTAGATATTTTAAAAAGTTCTCATAGGTAGGCCTATTTGCAAATCCGAGAAGCGGGGTCCAAAAAAGTTGGATCCACAGCCTCTGCCTTTTAGAAAACAGGTAGCAGTTGTGGTGTTTATGTGTGCTTGTTCTCTGATGCAGTCTTTTTATTTTTATTTCACCTTTATTTAACCAGGTAGGCTAGTTGAGAACAAGTTCTCATTTACAACTGCGACCTGGCCAAGATAAAGCAAAGCAGTGCGACACAAACAACAACACAGAGTTACACATGGAATAAACAAACATACAGTCAAAAATACAATAGAAGAAAAAAGTAAATATACAATGTGTGCAAATGAGGTAGGATAAGGGAGGTAAGGCTATAGTGGTGAAATAATTACAAATATAGCAATTAAACACTGGAGTGATAGATGTGCAGAAGATGAGTGTGCAAGTAGAGATACTGGGGTGCAAAGGAGCAAAATAAAAATAAAAATAACAGTATGGGGATGAGGTAGTTGGATGGGCTATTTACAGATGATCAATGTACAGGTGCAGTTATCTGTGAGCTGCTCTGACAGCTGGTGCTTAAAGCTAGTGAGGGAGATATGAGTCTCCAGCTTCAGATATTTTTGCAGTTCGTTCCAGTCATTGGCAGCAGAGAACTGGAAGGAAAGGTGGCCGAAGGAGGAATTGGCTTTGGGGGTGACCAGTGAAATATACCTGCTGGAGCGCGTGCTACGGGTGGGTGCTGCTATGGTGACCAGTGAGCTGAGATAAATCAAATCAAATCAAATGTATTTATATAGCCCTTCTTACATCAGCTGATATCTCAAAGTGCTGTACAGAAACCCAGCCTAAAAACCCCAAACAGCAAGCAATGCAGATGAAGAAGCACGGTGGCTAGGAAAAACTCCCTAGAAAGGCCAAAACCTAGGAAGAAACCTAGAGAGGACACAGACTATGAGGTGTGGCCATAAAGTGGGGCTTTGCCTAGCAAAGACTTACAGATGACCTGGTGGGTTTGGCGACGAATATGATGCGAGGGCCAACCAACGACAGCATACAGGTCGCAGTGGTGGGTAGTATATGGGGTTTTGGTGACAAAACGGGTGGCACTGTGATAGACTGCATCCAATTTGCTGAGTAGAGTGTTGGAGGCTATTTTGTAAATGACATTGCCAAAGTCGAGGATCGGCAGGATAGTCAGTTTTACGAGGTTATGTTTGGCAGCATGAGTGAAGGATGCTTTGTTGCGAAATAGGAAGCCAATTCTAGATTTAATTTTGGATTGGAGATGCTTAATGTGAGTCTGGAAGGAGAGTTTACAGTCTAACCAGACACCTAGGTATTTGTAGTTGTCCACATATTCTAAGTCAGAACCGTCCAGAGTTGTGATGCTGGACGGGCGGGCAGGTGCGGGCAGAGTTCGGTTGAAGAGCATGCATTTAGATTTACTTGCATTTAAGAGCAGTTGGAGGCCATGGAAGGAGAGTTGTATGGCATTTAAGCTCATCTGGAGGTTAGTTAGCACAGTCTCCAAAGAAGGGCCAGAAGTATACAGAATGGTGTCGTCTGCGTAGAGTTGGATCAGAGAATCACCAGCAGCAAGAGCAACATCATTGATGTATACAGAGAATGTATACAGAGAAAAGAGTCGGCCCGAGAAATGAACCCTGTGGCACCCCCATAGAGACTGCCAGAGGTCCGGACAACAGGCCCCCCGATTTGACATTCTGAACTCTGAGAAGTAGTTGGTGAATCAGGCGAGGCAGTCATTTGAGAAACCAAGGCTGTTGAGTCTGCCAATAAGAATGTGGTGATTGAGTCGAAAGCCTTGGCCAGATCGATGAATACAGCTGCACAGTATTGTCTCTTATTGATGGCAGTTATGATATTGTTTAGGACCTTGAGCGTGGCTGAGGTGCACCCATGACCAGCTCGGAAACCAGATTGCATAGCGGAGAAGGTACGGTTGGATTCTAAATTGTCGGTGATCTGTTTGTTAACTTGGCTTTCAAAGACCTTAGAAAGGCAGGGTAGGATAGATATAGGTCTGTAGCAGTTTGGGTCTAGAGTGTCTCCCCCTTTGAAGAGGGGGATGACCGCGGCAGCTTTCCAATCGTTGGGGATCTCAGACGATATGAAAGAGAGGATGAACAGGCTAGTAATAGGGGTTGCAACAATTTCGGTGGATAATTTTAGAAAGAGAGGGTCCAGATTGTCTAGCCCGGCTGATTTGTAGGGGTCCAGATTTTGCAGTTCTTTCAGAACATCAGCTATCTGGATATGGTTGAAGGAGAAATGGGGAGGCTTGGGCAAGTTGCTGTGGGGGATGCAGGGCTGTTGACCGTGGTAGATGTAGCCAGGTGGAAAGCATGGCCAGCCGTAGAAAAATGCTTGAAAATTCACAATTATCGTGGATTTATCGGTGGTGACAGTGTTTCCTAGCCTCAGTGCAGTGGGCAGCTGGGAGGAGGTGCTCTTATTCTCCATGGACTTTACAGTGTCCCAGAACTTTTTGAAGTTTGTGCTACAGGATGCAAATTTCTGTTTGCAAAGCTAGCCATTGCTTTCCTATCTGCCTGTGTATATTGGTTCCTAACTTCCCTGAAAAGTTACATATCGCGGGGGCTATTCGATGCTAATGCAATACGCCACAGGATATTTTTGTGCTGGTCAAGGGCAGTCAGGTCTGAAGTGAACCAAGGGCTATATCTGTTACTGGTTCTACATTTTTTGAATGGGGCGTGCTAATTTAAGATTGTGAGGAAAGCACTTTTAAAGAATAACCAGGCATCCTCTACTGACAGAATGAGGCCAATATCCTTCCAGGATACCCCGGCCAGGTCGATTAGAAAGGCTTGCTCGCTGAAGTGTTTTAGGGAGCGTTTGACAGTGATGAGGGGTGGTCGTTTGACTGCAGACCCGTTACGGACGCAGGCAATGAGGCAGTGATCGCTGAGATCCTGGTTGAAGACAGCAGAGGTGTATTTGTAGGGCAGGTTGGTTAGGATGATATCTATGAGGGTGCCAGTGTTTACGGATTTGGGGTTGTAGCTGGTAGGTTCATTGATAATTTGTGTGAGATTGAGGGCATCAAGCTTAGATTGTAGGATGGCTGGGGTGTTAAGCATGTCCCAGTTTAGGTCACCTAACAGCACAAGCTCTGAAAATAGATGGGGGGCAATCAATTCACATATGCTGTCTAGGACACAGCTGGGGGCAGAAGGTGGTCTATAGCAAGCGGTAACGGTGAGAGACTTCTTTCTGGAAAGGTGCATTTTTAAATTGTTTGGGCACAGACCTGGATAGTAAGACAGAACTCTGCAGGCTATCTCTGCAGTAGATTGCAACTCCACCCCCTTTGGCAGTTCTATCTTGTCGGAAAATGTTATAGTTAGGGATGGAAATTTCAGGGTTTTTGGTGGTCTTCCTAAACTAGGATTCAGACACGGCTAGGACATCTGGATTGGCAGTGTGTGCTAAGGCAGTGAATAAAAGAAACTTAGGGAGGAGGCTTCTAATGTTAACGTGCATGAAACCAAGGCTTTTATGGTTACAGAAGTCAACAAATGAGAGTGCCTGGAGAGTGGGAGGGGAGCTAGGCACTGCAGGGCCTGGATTAACCTTTACATCACCAGAGGAACAGAGGAGGAGTAGGATAAGTGTATGGCTAAAGGCTATAAGAACTGGTCGTCTGGTACGTTCGGAACAGAGAGTAAAAGGAGCAGGTTTCTGGGCATGGTAGAATAGATTCAAGGCATAATATACAGACAAAGGTATGGTAGGATGTGAATACAGTTGAGGTAAACCTATGCACTGAGCGACGATGAAAGAGATATTGTCTCTAGAAACATCATGAGGTCACTGCATGTGTGGGAGGTGGAACTAAAGGGTTATCTAAGGCATATTGAGCAAGGCAAGAGGCTCTACAGTGAAATAAGGCAATAATTACTAACCAAAACAGCAATGGACAAGGCATATTGACATTAGGGAGAGGCATGCGTAGCCGAGTGATCATAGGGGTCCAGTGAGTGGATCAGGCGGGCCGGAGACACAGCGATTCAGGCAGCTAGCGGGCCGGGGCTGGCAAGCTAGCAGAAGGGCCTTAGAGGGACGTCACGATGGAAGAAGTCAGTAGTAGCCCCCTTGTGCTGTAACGTCGGCAGACCAGTCGTCGTGGATCAGCAGGGCTCCGTGTGGTGAAAGGGTCCAGGCCAATTGGAAAAATAGATATAGTGGCCAAAGAATTTGTCCGATGGGCCTCTTAAGCTAACAGTCTGGTATGCTCTAGACAGGTAGCGGGCCGTGGCTAGCAGGCTAGCAGATGGGCAATCAGGGGACGTTGCGACAGAGGAGCCAGTTGAAAAACCCCCTCGGTCGAATTACGTCGGTAGTTCAGTCATGATGAGTCGGCGGGGAGTCCAGGCCAAATGGCAAAATGGGTATTGTAGCCCAAGGAGTGGCTGATGGACCTCTTCGGCTAGCCGGGAGATGGGCCTAGCAAAGGCTAGCTCCAGGCTAATTGGTTCTTGCTTCGGCACAGAGACGTTAGCCAGGAGTGGCCACTCGGATAGCAGCTAGCTAGCTGCAATGATCCAGGTGAAAAGGTTTAGAGGTTGCGGTAGGAATCTGGAGATATGGAGAAAAATCAGTCCGATTTGCTCTGGTTTGAGTCGCGCTGTGCAGACTGGTGAGAGTTGTCCGGGCTAAAGGTAGCTGATGACCGCTAGCAGTGGCTAGCTGACTACTAGCTAGTAGCTAGTTAGCTGGCTAGCTTCTGTTGGGGGTTCCGGTTGAAAGTAAATAAAATAGCAGATCCATACCACATTGGGTGAGACGAATTGCAGGAGAGTATGTTGAATTTGAGGTTAAGAAAAATATTTTAAATATATGCGAAGAAAAAAGATATATAGACGATTTATACACGGGCCACAACAAGACGAGGACAAAAAGCATCTGACTGCTACGCTATCTAATGTGAGGGCAATGTGAATACGCTTTTTCACGATGGCATGCAAGACTATGTTTTACATGAGTTATCAAAGAGGAAATTACTTAGTTGAAAGAAGTTAAGGTTTTAAGCTTGAATGATACAGCAGATTGATGAAATGAGGCTATATGCTTAATAATTAAATTATATTTAAATATACAGCGCCAGTCAAAAGTTTGGACACACCTACTCATTCAAGGGTTTTTCTTTATTTTTACTAGTTTCTACATTGTAGAATAATAGTGAAGACATCAAAACTATGAAATAACACAAATGGAATCATGTAGTAACCAGAAAAGTGTTAAACAAATCAAAATATATTTTATATTTTAGATTCTTCAAAGTAGCCACCCTTTGCCTTGATGACAGCTTTGCACACTCTTGGCATTCTCTCAACCAGCTGATACTCAACCATGCTGAGCACTTGTTGGCTGCTTTTCCTTCACTCTGCGGTCCAACTCATCCCAAACCATCTCAATTGGGTTGACGTCAGGTGATTGTGGAGGCCTGGTCATCTGATGCAACACTCCATCACTCTCCTTGGTCAAATAGCCCTTACACAGCCTGGAGGTGTGTTTGCGTCATTGTCCTGTTGAAAAACAAATGATAGTCCCACTAAGCGCAAACCAAATGGGATGGCGTCTCACTGCAGAATGCTGTGGTTGCCATGCTGGTTTAGTGTGCCTTGAATTTTAAATAACTCACCAACAGTGTCACCAGCAAAGCACCCCCACACCATCACACCTACTCCTCTATGCTTCACGGAGGGAACCATACATGCGGAGATCATTCGTTCACCTACTCTGCATCTCACAAAGACACAGCGGTTGGAACCAAAAATCTCAAATTTGGACTCATCAGACCAAAGTACAGATTTCCACTGATCTAATGTCCATTGCTCGTGTTTCTTGGCCCAAGCCAGTCTCTTCTTCTTATTGGTGTCCTTTAGTAGTGGTTTCTTTGCAGCAATTTGACCAGGCCTGATTCACACAGTCTCCTCTTAACAGTTGATGTTGAGATGTGTCTGTTACTTGAACTCTGCAACATTTATTTGGGCTGCAATTTCTGAGGCCGGTAACTGTAATGAACTTATCCTCTGCAGCGGAGGTAACTCTGCATCTTACTTTCCTTTTGTGGTCCTCATGAGAGCCAATTTCATCATAGTGCTTGATGGTTTTGCCCAAACCTCATTCCTACAAAACAACAAAAAAATTATCTGAGCAGTAGATCTCAGCTTGCTTTTTGACTGCGAAAGTGATCTTGACTCAGAAAAGGTTGGTAACCACTGTCTTAAAGTAATGATGGATTGTCGTTTCTTTTTGATTATTTGAGCTGTTCTTGCCATAATATGGACTTGGTCTTTTACCAAATAGGGCTATCTTCTGTATACCACCCCTACCTTGTCACAACACAACTGATTAGCTCAAATGCATTAAGGAAAGAAATCCCATAAATACATTTCTAACAAGGCACACCTGTTAATTGAAATGCATTCCAAGTGACTACCTCATGAAGCTGGTTGAGAGAATGCCAAGTGTGCAAAGCTGTCATCAAGGCAAAATGTGTCTACTTTGAAGAATCTCAAATGATTCCATGTGCTATTTCACAGTTTTGATGTCTTCACTATTATTCTACAATGTTGAAAATAGTAAAAAATAAAGAAAAACCCTTGAATGAGTAGGTATGTTCAAACTTTTGACTGGTACTGTAAATGTGTTATTAATTTAATATAGTGGTGGGCACCAATATTGATCATTTGATATGATATCGATACCGTTTGATATTGATACAAGCAAGGTATATCGTGATTTTGGTTTATTCTTCCCGATAACCTACACTATTCTGTAAAAAAGCTTACATTACTGTTCCATTGAATTCTGATTTGCCACTAATAAACACTGACAACTAAAATATTGTTATTGTTATTTTTATGCTGATTATTAATAATTATAATAATAATGAAAGATTAACCCCAAAAAGATATTTGAGGAACCATTAAAGGAGTTTCTTTGGAAGAACCCTTTAAAAGGGTTATTTCGAAGAATTTATAGAGGTTCCCCAACACACTCTAAAAATAAAAGGTTCCTGGACTATCCATTAGGGGTTCTTCAAATTGAAACTGCGGGGGAACCCCTATAAATTCTTTGAAGAACCCATTTTAATGGATCCTCGAATAACCTTTTAAAGAACCTTTTGGACTAATCCCTTTCTCTTTTTTCCCCTTTAAAAATCTTAAACAACTTTGTAGCCTACAGCAGACAATTACAGGTAGGTCTACATGTTCTTGCTGGATTAGGCTTTGTAGGTAGGGCTGTATTTTTGTGCAGACACTGAAAGCTAAAGGCAAATGCTGTGAACATTCCTTGTGGAAGAACACAATGAAGGCCAGATTTATGTGTCAATCATTTGTGTTGAAATTAGATGCAGAACTTTTTGCTTTATTTTGATCTCTTGCAGGAACTGCGTGAACAACGGCATGAACAGGCTAGAATGCCTATCCTGAGAAGAACTGTTTGTGAATCTCAGAACAATGCTATGCCAGGCCATGGTGACACTGCTCTTGTTGGCCAACCTATTGTCCCCATCAGCATTCGCCTATGAGATGCCGGCAAAAATGGAAAAACAGCTTTCTTAGGCAGTTGGCGACGATAATACAGCAACGTGACAAGTACAAGAACAAAGCGAGAAAAGACAAAGCTACGGCATTGGCCGTGCAGCATTTAGAGTGATATTGCCTCTGTAGAAGGCAGGGCATTTATACTACTTGTGCTTCGCGGAGCAACGCAGAGCTGTTAAGGAAGTTGTCAAGGAAGTGAGTTTGTGTTTATACATGACCTCCCGCCCCCACCTACCGTCAACCAATCATGTGAATGCGGAGTCATAAATAGTCCTCCGCATTGTAACCAAATTTGAGAGGCGCTCGGCGATGCTGTACCGAGCTTGAATTGGCCTCTTCATGCTCCGCAATTGCGTCACACCTTCCATACGTAGCCTCAGATCACATTTTCATATCAAGCATAAATTATCTTTAAGAGACATTGAGTTACCGTAATCTCGGCAATCCAGAAGAACCAAATGCTGTGTGACCTCAGGCCAGCTACTTGATTTTGGTCTGAAACTGGAGGATGTGATGTTGGGACTAGTGTGTTAAGAAAAGGGTAGTTATTTTATGCAAGGTGATTTGTAGTTGACCGCTATGCAGTCGATGTTGAACAGGTCCACAGTCTTATGACAAGCGTCTGTCATAATGAAAATATTCATTCAATTCCATGCATTCCTGCATAACAAATACCATGCAAAATACTCTTCTATACCATAGTAGTCTGATTTTTTGGGACAATAGTTCATAAAGAAATGATACATTGCTTTGCCTTTTATCAATATTAAAGTGGATGATGATACTACAAGAGTGTAGGAGGCTATAACCAGAAAGAAAGAAATATTCTTGATGAAATTGCTTTATTGCAACTCAATACAACTTTATACACATTCAAGGTATATAAAATGGCCATTACAAATATATATCTCCTATTTCATAATTAAAGCAGAAATATTTAAATTATTGACAAGAGCACAACTCATTCAATGTTGATTCTTCTTATGGGTATCACATTTTAGACAAATACTGACACAAATAAACAGCAAACAATCCAAACAAAATAATTGGTTGCATTGATATGGCTTTGTTTAGCAGATAGCACCAATCATTAGCCTGGGTACCAGTCTGTTTGTGCCATCCTGCCCCTCCTTGTCATTCCAAACAGGAGTTGACATGATAGCACAAACAGATCTGGGACTAGGCTAACCAATCATAGCACCATTGGAACAATTCCATAATATGATAAGATGAAAAATAGACAGGATATATAACACTAATATGACAAATCCCAGATCTGTTGGACAGCTATGTTTTGGTACATTACATTTTTTTAGGTGGGTGGCTACATGCTGTTGTACAGTAAGGTACAGAATGATACAGTATGCCGAGACATCATTAACAGTAGAACTGAAAACATAATGAAGTCAGAAGGACGTGAACAACTATAGGACAACTGTAATTAATGCAGACAAGCTGGAAGTAAAGTCTGTGTAAACTATTGATGTCTTATATTGTAACATTGATATTGTATAATTGGAACCATATTGATATAATGTATAATTGGAACATATACACCCACAAAATCAACATTGAATATAGATGAAAAGAGCACTGAGTATAGACCTGGATAATGATGTGTGTGATCGGAGCGAATCTTTGGGGAAGAGTTCCCTCAAATGGGGTGTGTGTGTGTGTGCGTGCATAAATGTAGGTGTGTGTTTTCTGAGAGAATCTTTGGGGAGAGTCCCCTCAGATGGGAGAAGGGGCCCGCAGAGTGCTGGTGAGGGCGGAGTCTCCGAACACGTTGGCATAAGAGGCTTTGAGGAACTGGACGTAGTTCTGCAGACTCCTGTTGGTGCTGTCCGACTGCTCCAGACGATCCTTTACATCCTGAAGACGGGACTGGTACCGCCGCTCCGCCTGAGGGTGGTGGAGGTGCACACGCAGACAGAAAGACAGACACACACACACCACAGCAATTCTATTATTAAAATGAAATATTCTTTGATTTCTAAAGTGTGTGTGCCAAGATGTGTATTGTTATGATTCACTATGTATTTGACCGCAATAGTTTTATAGATTATGAGAGATTATAATCAGAGTTGACGCTAGATATGTGTATTTCTAAAACACTCTCCCTCACCTCCTCTTTGCTGCGGCGGAGGGTGGTGAGTTCTGTGGTGGTCCTGCTTAGCTGGGTCTCCAGGTCCACCACCTTGGACTGGGTGGAGCGCTCTTTGGTGATCGCACGTTCCCGGGTTTGGGACACCTAATATAATAATAATATATGCCATTTAGCAGACACTTTTATCCAAAGTGAAGTCATGCGTGCATACATTTTATGTATGGGTGGTCCAGGGAATTGATCCCACTATCCAGGAGTTGCAAGCGCCATGCTCTACCAACTGAGTTACAGAGGACCACCTATACACCAGGACCGTGATACTCCATCAGACAGAGCAACTGACTTGTTACAACAAGCATAAAACAAAATGGCTGGGGCTGTCCCCAGCCCCCCTCTCCCCATGCCCAGGTGCCTCAGACAGACCTGGCGTCGGGCATCATCCAAGGCCTCCTCCAGCTGGCGGGTCAGGTGCGTGCACTCGTGGGACTTCTCCTCCAGCCGGAGCTGATTGCCATGGATGGTCTCCTCCCGCTTGGCGATCACCCCCACCAGGTCTCTGTTCTGACAAGTGGCCTCCTCTAGCTTCCTGTAAGGGAGAGATGGGATGGGAAAGATGGATGGGCTCTCAAACCCAGGTATGTTCACACATACACACACCATACAAACACGGTATACATAAACACACACACAGGGGGTCACATGTATCTGCCAGGTCACAAACCAACAACGTATGAGCTCACTGTACTGTAAGTTGGATAAAAGCGTCGGTATATATTATGTATCATAACACGCACACACACACACACACACACTCTGTTCAGCGCGTTATGATATTGGCTCTGGAATGGCTGTGACCATCTGACCTCTCCAGATTCTCCACACGGTGCTGCAGCTGTTTGTTCTCCTCCAACAGGGCAGACTTTTTCTGTCTCAGCAGCTCCACCTGGCTGCCCTGCTGCTCCACCTAGACACAAAACATTTACCATTATACTATTATTATCATATTATTCAATTGATAAAGCCACAGTTTGGAAGATGTGCATACCATCACATTGTGTACAGCACACATACACCACCCCCCACCACACACAAGCACGTCCCACCCCAACCCCCACACCTTCATGCGCAGGTCAGCCAGGACGGTACTCAGCTCAGTGCTACGTCTCTCCTGGGCGTGTTCTCTGTCCTGAGCTTCTTCCAGTAGGACCTCAGAGCGCCGCAGTGCCTCAGGAAGAGGCTCCAGCTCCGTCAGCCGGCCCAGCAGCTCCCTGCGCACCACCTCCACTTCGCTCTCCAGCTGGTCCTGGACCTCCCGCACCTCTCGCTCTGCTTGTCCCAGCCTGGCACAGTACTCGTCCGCCTCCACCCGTGTCTTCACCACCTGGGTGATGGGTAGCATTTCACAGAAGCACAGAAAACACATGAGGCACGCACGAACAACATACACACACATTGTAATTTATGGACTATAATTATCCTTTTCATTTAGCCTATTATTGCATGTTTGCTTTCAGCACATTAAGAGTCTGTATGTGGGTACAACATGTGTGCATACCTGTGTGTCTATTTACCTGGGTCTTGTAGCTGTCCACTAGGCTCTCGTATTGCTTCACAGAGGCTTTGACGTGTTGTACCTCTGACTGGGACAGAGTCAGCTTCTCCTCCACTGCAGACAACATGGCCTGAAAGAGGGGAACATATACCTGTCAACCTACAGTACAGAACTGTGTATGTGTGTGTCCAGAATAATCTGACCACAAGTCCATGTTATGATGCAATAAAGCAATCCAATATCTGGTTGGCTAAATCTATGTATATTGAATTACTTTCAAATCTTTGTAATGTACTAGAACCAGAACCAACACCTACTATTTGGTACCGGTACCAATGTAATTCTTGTAAATGACAAAGGACCACATAATTGGATTGTTTCCCAGGCACAGATTAAGCCTACTGCATGATTAAAAAAATATGCTCAATGAAGAATATCCATTCAAAGTGATTTTTTGTCCAACCAAAATTAATCTGTGTCTGGGAAAACTGGCCTAATAATTCCAAGAGTTAGTCCATTGTCATCACTGACTTTGAGGCTCTGGTTCTCTAGCTTGGCGTGGGTGCCCTCTGTGGTGAGGCTGTGCAGGCGGTCCAGGAGCCCCTCTCTCTCGGCCCGGGCCTTGTCCTCTGTCCCATGGAGTTGCTCTGTCAGGTCTGACACTCGGCTGCACGCATAGGGTATGGTCAGGATTATAAAAATTGGATTATAAAGGTTTTTAGGTCACCTGGGCTTTATGTTAGACCATGAATGTACAATTTGACCATATTCATGATTGCTCATGATGCTGTGTTCCCTATTATTCGGAGAAAAACTGAAGCAACTCTCTTTCTCTCACCTGTTAAGGACTGAGACCTCCATATCTAGCTGAGTCTTGTCCTTCATTTCCTGGGTGTGGCGACCACGCCAATTCTCTGCTGCTGATAGGGCCTCTACCATCTGGTTCTCCTGTGTAGGTAGCAACATCATCCAATAGATGTCCATGTATTTAAACTTGGTCCTGGTGAGCTATATGGTTCATCTGGCTATTGTTCTAGCCCATTACTAACAAACGTAATTTGACTAATCATCAAGAAGTTCTTAATTGGAACATCTTGTTCCTAAGCATTGATGAGTTGTTCCATGTCATATCAGCAAGCCATGACACCCACCATCTCAGATTGTTCTGAAATTGTTTCTGTAGTTAGACTGAACAAAAATATAAATGCGACAATTTCAAAATGTTTACTG
Organism: Salmo trutta; assembly: GCF_901001165.1. Classification (NCBI taxonomy): domain Eukaryota; kingdom Metazoa; phylum Chordata; class Actinopteri; order Salmoniformes; family Salmonidae; genus Salmo; species Salmo trutta. Next base: position 51,046,067 of record NC_042968.1, on the reverse strand, counting down.
AGTTACAGTTCATAAGGTTATCAGTCAATTAAAATAAATGCATTAGTCCCTAATCTATGGATTTCACATGACTGGGCATACAGATATGCATCTGTTGGTCAGATACCTTAAACAAAAGTTAGCGGTGTGGATCAGCAAACCAATCAGTATCTGGTGTGACCACCATTTGCCTCATGCAGCACGACACATCTCCTTCGAATGGAGCTGATCAGGCTGTTGATTGTGGAATATTGTCCCACTCCTCTTCAATGGCTGTGCAAAGTTTCTGGATATTGGCGGGAACTGGAACACGCTGTTCAATCCAGAGCATCCCAAACATGCTCAAATGGGTGACATGTCTGGTGAGAATGCAGGCCACGAAAGAATTAGGACATTTTCAGTTTCCAGGAATTGTGTACAGATCCTTGTGACATGGGGCCATGCATTATCATGCTGACACATGAGAGGTAATGGCAGCGGATGAATGGCACAACAATGGGTCTCAGGATCTCTTCACAGTATCTTTGTGCATTTAAATTGCCACTGAAAAATGGCAATTGTGTTCGTCGCCCACACGACGTCTGCCATCTGCCCGGTACAGTTGAAACCGGAATTAATCCGTGAAGAGCACACTTCTCCAGCCTGCCAGTGGCCATCAAAGGTGAGCCTTTGCCCAGTGAAGTCGTTTACGATGCCGAACTGCAGTCAGATCAAGACTCTGGTGAGGACGACGAACACGCAGATGAGCTTCCCTGAGATGGTTTCTGGCGGTTTTAGCAGAAATTCTTTGGTTGTGCAAACCCACAGTTTCATCAGCTGTCTGGGTGGTTGGTCTCAGACGATCCCACAGGTGAAGAAGCCGGATGTGGAGGTCCTGGGCTGGCGTGGTTACACGTGGTCTGCGGTTGTGAGGCCAGTTGGACGTACTGCCAAATTCACTAAAATGACGTTGGAGGTGGCTTATGGAAGAAAAATGTACATTACATCCTCTGGCAACAGCTCTGGTGGGCATTCCTACAGCGTGCCAATTGCACGCTCCCTCAAAACTTGAGACATCTGTGGCATTGTGTTGTGCGACAAAACTGCACATTTTAGAGTGGCTTTTTATTGTCCCCAGCACAAGGTGCTCCTGTGTAATGATCATGCTGTTTAATCAGCTTCTTTATATGCCACACCTGTCAAAAAAGAAATGCTCACTACCAGGGATGTAAAAAATAAAATTGTGGACAAAATTTGAAAGAAATAAGCTTTTGGAACATTTCTGGGATCTTTTATTTCAGCTCATGAAACATGGGACCAACACTTTACATGTTGCATTTATATTTTTGTTCAGTGTAAAAACAGGTAAGATTAGCATTCCTGCAACATTATTTTGTTTAAATACAATTTGATCCAAGCTAAATTAAGCTAATTGATTGCATCCAAATTAGCCATATTAATGTATAGGATAACGTTCAATAAATATAATACCTAACATACAATTTTGGACGAAAGAAATTGTAAAAGCCCCCCACGGACCCCCCACGCCAATCCAAACCTAACAACGAGTATACAGTATCAGTTCTCTATGTCTGACAAGTAGTACGGAGCTGCGGTTTGGAGTATTGTTTCTTCATCCTATGTAATGAATTCTCAGTTCATTTACTGATTTCTTTCCTCTGTTCAATGAAATTAGTCATTCAAGTTGTTAGGTTGATGTCCCAGCCGACATCCTGATATTACCAGGTTCTGACCACTTGACGGTGTTGTTCGTGCCATTAAGTGATAAAAATATATAATCCCCCACCTTCCCCCAAGCATTTCGCTACAACCGCAATAACATCTTCTAAATATGTGTATGTGACCAATTACATTTGAGTTGATCGGGGCGGCAGGTAGCCTAGTGATTACAGCGTTGGGCCAGTAACCCGAAAGGTTGCTAGATTGAATCCCTGAGCTGACAAGGTAAAAATCTGTCATTCTGCCCCTGAACAAGGCAGTAACTGTTCCTAGGCCGTCATTGTAAATTAGAATTTGTTCTCAACTGACTTGCCTAGTTAAATAAAGGTTATATATAAACATTTAAATTAAATAAACCAGTTAAAGGGATAATTCACCCAAATTACTAACTTACATTTTGGTTTCCTTACCCTGTAAACAGTCTATGGAGAAGATGACAACAACCCATGCAAATCCAATTCAAGTCAATGGTACCTATATTACCATTTTTGCGCTTCATTTCCAAATCATCCACAAGTAACATCATTGAGTTAAACAATACATTTTTTGATAATTTAAGATGAGTTGAAAATGAAGCGTAATAATGATAATATATGTACCAATGACTTGCAATGGATTTGTACAAAAATGCAAAAAAGATAGCAATTGAAACGGTGGCCAACAAAACCAAAGCATGGGATACTGTCAAACCTTGTCAAGGGTAAGGGTAAGGAAACCAATGTAATTTTGTAATTTGGGTGAAGTATCCCTTAACTTCTATGGGCTAGGTGGGACGTCAGCGTCCCACTCTATTCAACAGCCAGTGGAAGAGCGTGGCGCGAAATACAAAACCTAAAAAATGCTATAATTTCAATATTTCAAACATCCGACTATTTTACACCATTTGAAAGATAAGACTCTCGTTAATCTAACCACATTGTCCGATTTCAAAAAGGCTTTACAGCGAAAGCAAAACATTAGATTATGTTAGGAGAGTACATAGACACAAATAACCACACAGCCATTTTTCAAGCAAGCATATATGTCACAAAAACCCAAAACACAGCTAAATGCAGCACTAACCTTTGATGATCTTCATCAGATGACACTCCTAGGACATTATGTTATACAATACATGCATGTTTTGTTCAATCAAGTTCATATTTATATCAAAAAACAGCTTTTTACATTGGCATGTGATGTTAAGAAATTGTATTCCCACCGAAAACTTCCGGTGAATTTACTAAATTACTCATGATAAACGTTGCAAAATACATCAATTAATTTAAGAATTATAGATACAGAACTCCTTTATGCAATCGCCACGTCAGATTTTAAAATAGCTTTTCGGCGAAAGCACATTTTGCAATATTCTGAGTACATAGCTCAGCCATCACGGCTAGCTAATTTGACACCCGCCAAGTTCGGGGCTCACTAAACTCAGAATTAGTATTAGAAAAATTGGATTACCTTTGCTGTTCTTCGTCAGAATGCACTCCCAGGACTTACTTCCACAACAAATGTTGTTTTTGTTCCAAATAATCCATAGTTATGTGCAAATACCTCCGTTTTGTTCGTGCGTTCAGGTCACTATCCAAAGGGTAACGCGCGAGTGCATTTCGAGACAAAAAAATTCAAAATGTTCCATTACCGTACTTAGAAGCATGTCAAACGCTGTTTAAAATCTATTTTTCTCGTAAAATAGCGATAATATTCCAACCGGACAATAGTGTATTCATTCAAAGGACAAAAGAAAAAATGGCGAGGTCTCGTGAACGGGCATATCCAATCTCTTAGTCACCAGGCAGTCCACTGACAAACTGTGCTCCTGTACTCTGCCCAGAGACATGAGGCGCCTCAATCCGCTTTCTGAACACTTTAGAGAGCCAAAGGAAGCCTTAGAAAGTGCTACATAACCACACAGGCACTGTAGTTTCGATAGAGAAGCAAAAGGAGAACTACAAATTCGCAGACAGGCCACTTCCTGCTTGGAGTTTTCTCAGGTTTTTGCCTGCCATATGAGTTCTGTTATACTCACAGACACCATTCAAACAGTTTTAGAAACTTCAGAGTGTTTTCTATCCAAATCTACTAATAATATGCATATTCTCGTTTCTGGGCAAGAGTAGTAACAAGTTTAAATCGGGTACGTTTTTTATCTGGCCGTGAAAATACTGCCCCCTATCCCAGACAGGTTAAACAATCTTCCAACTTTTTTCACCTAATAACAGGAACAGCACATCTAGTGGTCAGAACCTGGTAATATCAGAATGCAGGATGAGGCATGAAGCTAACAACTTCAATGACTAATTTCTCTGAACGGGGAAAACACCATCACCAAATTCACTGGGAATCTAATACAAAGGATGAAGAATCAATATTTTCAAGCCGCAACTCCATAGTACATGTCAAACATAGAGAACTGATACTATAAAGTGCATTCGGAAAGTATTCAGACCCCTTCCCCTTTTCCACATTTTGTTACATTACAGCCTATTTCTAAAATTCATTCAATTCAATTTTTCCTCATCGATCTACACACAATACCACAATGACAAAGCAAAATACATATTTTTTAAAACATGTTTGCAATTGAAATAAAAAATGTATAAACATTTTTAAACTGAAATTCCTTATTTACATAAGTATTCAGACCCTTTGCTATGAGACTTGAAACTGAGCTCAGGTGCATCCTGTTTCCATTGAGCATCCTTGGGATGTTTCTAGAACTTGACTGGAGTGTACATGTGGTAAATTCAATTGATTGGACATGATTTGGAAAGGCACCCACCTGTCTATATAAGGTCCCACAGTTGACAGTGCATGTTAAGAGCAAAAACTAAGCCATGAGGTTGATTGAAGGTCCCCAACAACATAGTGGCCTTCATCATTCTTAAATGGAAGAAGTTTGGAACCACCAAGACTCTTCCTAGAGCTGGCCGACCAGCCAAACTCAGCAATCGGGGGAGAAGGGCCTTGGTCAGGGAGGTGACCAAGAACCCGATGGTCACTCTGACAGAGGTCCAGAGTTCCTCTGTGGAGATGGGGAAACTTTCCAGATGGACAACCATCTCTGTAGTACTCCACCAATCAGGCCTTTATGGTAGAGTGGTCAGACAACGCCACTCCTCAGTAAAAGGCACATGACAGCCGGCTTGGATTTTACCAAAAGCGACCTAAAGGACTCTCAGACTATGAGAAACAAGATTCTCTGGTCTGATGAAAACAATATTGCACTCTTTGGCCTGAATGCCAAGCGTCAGATCTGGACAAAACCTGGTACCAGGATTAAGTAAAGGGTTCGAATACTTATGTAAACGTGGTATAAAAAACAGTTTTTGTTTTGTCATTATGGGGTATTGTGTGTAGATTGATGAAAAACAATTGAATCAATTTTAGAATAAGGCTGTAACATAACAAAATGTGGAAAAAGTCAAGAGGTCTGAATACTTCCAAAATGCACTGCAAATTTATTGAATATTATATGAATCCTATACACTAAATTGCCAATTTGGATGCAATCAATTATCTTAATTTCTCAGAGAAATTATATTTCAACAAAATAATGTTGCAAGAATGCTAATCTTATCCGTTTCTAACAACAGAAATGATTTCAGAATAATCTGAGATGCTGGGTGACAAAATTCTATTTCTTGTCCTTTTTGAGTTGAAACGAGGATTAGACAGAACTGGTCCTAGACCTGTTCTAAGAGGTAGGGCACCATCTCCCTTCTTCCACCTACCATGTCCAGTAGCTGAGCTCTGAGCTGACCGGCGGTGTCTTCACTGCGCTCTGCCCGGTGTTTCTGGGCCCGCGTAGCCCTCTTCAGGGCCTCTTTGTCGGACTCCGCCTGAAGTTTCAGACCCCGCAGCTGCTCCAGCAGGTGATCCATCTCTCCCTGCTGCTGGTTGGCTGCACGCTCCAAGTTCTTTACCAATCAGAAAGAAGTGGATAAAAAACAGGAAGACATTTTTTTTGCAGAGCCTAAAACTAACAATACATTTTGTATGCAAAGAAAGAGAAAAAAAATAAGTGAGCCTCCACCACCAATCTCCTGCCCCATTCCCCCAACCCCACGTCTCCCTACAACCACCCACCTCCTGCCCCCCTCCTGGAAACCATGTTTTCAACCCTTTCCCATCCCCCCAGTACCCCTTACCCCTTGGGCCTGAAAGCAAAAATATATATAATAATGAAAATAGGTAAATACTGTATATTTTGTTTATATGTTTGGGCTTTATAGATTGTTTATTTGTATGTGTTGGGCTTTAGCTGAGATTATTCTTTACATAGTCAAGTGTACTTTTTCAGGCCTCAATTCTTTTTTGACATTCATTCTCGCTGTCGATAATTCTAAAGTTATAACTTCTAATAGTAACTGTATTCACTGGCGAATTGGGAGAGTGAGATGATTGCCATCTAAGAGCCAGCATCTTTTTTGTGGCAGTGCTACCTGGCAGCAGTAATCGTCTCTCTGATTTATTGTGAGATTCAAGGAGCTATCGTCGTTAAGTAACATAGTAGATGCAAAGAACTGAATATTTACATTCATGCACTTCTAAATTAATTTTGTAACTTTGTCCCAGAAGCATTTAACTGAAGGCCACTCCTACATCATATGAAGGAATGTGCCTACCTGATTTAGGGGACACAGTGAACAGTACTTCGTAAAACCTTTCCTTAAATACAGTCAGTGAACAAACTTAAAATGTATAAGTAGATGGTTCGGATTACAGGATGCCAAGGGCATATTTTTCCATTTCTGTTCCAGGTTAAGGGTTGATTCATATTCACTTGCATCTGTGAACCATACTTTTTTAATGGCTAGCTCAGAATATGAGCTTTCCAAAAGTTCTTAAATATTGCAGTCCTTTGGGAGCCCAAATAATTTTTAAATAATTCCAAATCATTGGATGGTTCCGTAGTTGGGATGCCCAAGGGACTCCATAGGCCAGCATAGCTGACCTAAGTTGTAAGTATAGTAAAAAGGAGTTGCCTGGTAATGTGTACTGAATGTGTCTTTCAAATCTTGAAATGTTCTCAAACCATTACTTTCCATCAGTAGAGGCTGCTGAGGGGAGTACGGCTCATAATAATGGCTGGAATGGAGTATTATGGCTGGAATGGAGTGAATGGAATGGAATCAAACACGTGTTTGATACAATTCCATTAACTCCATTTGGGTCATTATTATGAGCTGTCCTCCCCCAGCAGCTTCCACTGCTATCCATGACATTGGCAAGGATACCGATTCCACGTTTGGACAATTGGGAGGGATGCAAAACGCTGCACTCCAGACCTCAAGGCATTATTGTGAAATATTGGAGTATGGGCATGCCATTTTGATTCCCAGTTAAGTAGTTTAAAAATTGTAATGGATTTTTTTCCCCCAATAGCCAGAAGGGGGAGGCAAAAATACAGAAATTGAGCCGTGGAAATACAATGCATTTGGAAAGTATTCAGACCCCTTGACTTTTTCCACATTTTGTAGTAACAGCCTTATTCTAAAATGGATTAAATTGAATATAGAAATGTTTGCAGATGTATTAAAAATGTAAAACTGAAATACAACATTTACATAAGTATTCAGACCCTTTACTCAGTACTTGTTGAAGCACTTTTGGCAGCGATTACAGCCTCAACTCTTCTTGGGTATGACGCTACAACCTTCGCACACAGTATTTGTGGAGTTTCTCAAATTCTTCTCTGCAGATCCTCTCAAGCTCTGTCAGGTTGGATGGGGAGCGTCACTGCAAAGCTATTTTGAAGTTTCTCCAGAGATGTTCCATCAGGTTCAAGTCTGGGCTCTGACTGGGCCACTCAAGGACATTCAGAGACTTGTCCCAAAGCCACTCTTGCTTTGTCTTGGCTGTGTATGTAGGTTTTTTGTTCTATTGGAAGGTAAACCTTCACCCCAGTCTGAGGTTCTGAGCACTCTGGAGCAGGTTTTCATTAAGGATCTCTTTGCACTTTGCTCCATTCATCTTTCCCTTGATCCTGACTAGCCTCCCAGTCACTGAAAAACATCCCCACAGCATGATGCTTCCACCACCATGCTTCACCGTAGGGAGGGTGCCAGATTTCCTCCAGATGTAATGCTTGGCATTCAAGCCCAAGAGTTTAATCTTGGTTTCATCAGACCAGAGAATCTTGTTTCTCATGGTCTGAGAGTCTTTAGGTGCCTTTTGGCAAACTCCAAGCGGGCTGTCATGTACCTTTTTACTGAGGTGTGGATACCATCTGGCCACTCGATCATAAAAGCCTGATTGGTGGAGTGATGCAGAGATGGTTGTCCTGGAAGGTTTTCCCATCTCCACAGAGGAACTCTGGACCTCTGTTAGAGTGACCATCGGGTTCTTGGTCGCGTCCCTGACCAAGGCCCTTCTCCCCCGATTGCTCAGTTTGGCCGGGTGACCAGCTCTAGGAAGAGTCTTGGTGGTTACAAACTTCTTCCATTTAAGAATGATGGAAGCCACTGTGTTCTTGGAGACCTTCAATGCTGCAGAAATGTTTTGGTACGCTTCCCCAGATCAGTGCCTCAACACAATCCTGTCTCGGTGCTCTATGGACATTTCCTTCGACCTCATGGCTTGGTTTTTGCTCTGACATGCACACTCAACTGTGAGACCTTGTGTAGACAGGTCTGTGTCTTTCCAAATAATGTCCAATCAATTGAATTTACCACAGGTGAACTTTAATGAAGTTGTATAAACATCTCAAGGATGATCAATGGAAACAGGATGCACCGGAGCTCAATTTTGAGACTCATAGCAAAGGGTCTGAATACTTACAGTACCAGTCAAAAGTTTGGACATAAGTTCATTAGAGAGTTACCAGCCTCAGAAATTGCAGCCCAAATAAATGCTTCACAGAGTTCAAGTAACAGACACATCTCAACATCAACTGCTCAGAGACTGCGTGAATCAGGCTTTCATGGTCGAATTGCTGCAAAGAAACCACTACTAAAGGACACCAAGAAGAAGAGACTTGCTTGGGCCAACTTTGTTACACAGAGTAGGTGAACGGACTCTCTCTGCATGTGTGGTTCCCCACAGTTGGGGATTTATTTAGAATTCAAGGCACACTTAACCAGCATGGCTACCACAGCATTCTGCAGCGATACGCCATCCCATTTGGTTTGTGCTCAGTGGGACTATCATTTGTTTTTCAACAGGACAATGACCCAACACAAGAAAGAGAGTGACAGAGTGCTGCATCAGATGACCTGGCCTCCACAATCACCTGACCTCAACCCAATTGAGATGGTTTGGGATGAGTTGGACCGCAGTGAAGGAAAAGCAGCCAACAAGTACTCAGCATATGTGGGAAGTCCTTCAAGACTGTTGGAAAAGCATTCAAGGTGAAGCTGGTTGAGAGAATGCCAAGAGTGTGCAAAGCTGTCATCAAGGCAAAGAGTGGCTACTTTGATGAATTTAAAATATATTTTGATCTGTTTAACACTTTTTTGGTAACTACATGATTCCATATGTGGTATTTCATAGTTTATGTCTTCACTATTATTATACAATGTAGAAAATAGTCAAAATAAAGAAAAATCCTTGATTGAGTAGGTGTGTCCAAACTTGTAACTGGTACTGTACGTAAATAAGGTATTTCTGTTATTTATTTTTAATACATTTGCAAAGAATTCTAAAACCTTTTTTTGATTTCTCATTATGGGGTATTGTGTGTAGAATGATGAGGATTTTTAAAATGTATTTAACCCATTTTAGAATAAGGCTGCAATGTAAAAATTTGAAAAAAGTCAAGGGGTCTGAATACTTTCCGAATGCATTGTATAAGTTGTTCTGCTTCCACGAACACATCTAATGCTAGCATCAATAATTCTACATTTGTTGTTAGCCCAGCTAGCACGAACACTGACATTTGTGAATCTGACACAGCCGAAGAGCTTTTGCTCCCTTACCCGGGAAAGCACAGAACAACAGACAGAGACGTTGAACCATCGAAGAGGCGCAAATATGATAAGAAATACATTTATTTGGGGTTCACTTATATTGGGAGTAGTGCCTTTCCTCAGCCACAGTGTGTTATATGTGCAAAAGTGCCATCTCATAACTCAATGAAACCTTCACTCTTGCGCAGACATTTAGAAACAAAACATGCCAATTTGAAAAATTTCCAAAGGAGTTTTTGGAGTAAGAATTAAGACGACTTTCGAGTAGTAAGACATGTATTAAAGCAACAGATACCATTAATAAGAAGGGGCTAGAAGCGTCATATGGTGAACTACTGAATGGCTAGGACAGGCAAGCCCCATACTATTGTGGAGGACTTAATTCTTCCTGCTGCCGTGGATATGGCTGGGACAATGCTTGGGGAAAAGGCCAAAAAATCTATACAAACAACACTGTTTCATGAAGCACCAGTGACATGGCAGGAGATGTTTTGAAAAAAATTACTGCTTCCCATACAAGCCAGTGAATTCTGTGTGTTGCAGCTGGATGAGTCAACAGACGTGGAGGCCTGGCACAGGTCCTGGTATATGTCCGTTATGTTTATGGGGGTTCAATTAAGGAAGACATCATCTTCTGCAAACCACTGGAAACCAGAACAGGAGAGGATATTTTTTAAAGTACTGGACAGCGTTGTGACATCAAATGGACGTTGGTGGTCAAGATGTGTTGGTATCTGTACTGATGGCGCAAAAGCTATGACAGGGAGACATAGTGGAGTGGTAATGCGCTTGCAAGCAGTTGCTCCCGACGCCACTTGTGTACACTGCAGCATCCACCGAGAGGCTCTTGCTGCCAAGGGAATGCCTGACAGCTTGAAATACGTTTTGGACACTACAGTGAAAATGGTTAACTTTGTTAAAGCAAGGCTCCTGAACTCTCGTGTATTTTCTGCACTATGCAATAATATGGGCAGCGACCATGTAACGCTTTTACAACATACAGAAGTTCGCTGGTTATCAAGGTGCAAAGTATTAACACAAGCTTAAAGTTTCCTTTACTGACCATAATTTTCACTTGTCTGACCGCTTGCATGATGACGAGTTTCTCACACGACTGGCCTATCAAGGTGATGTTTTTTCTCGCCTGACTGATCTGAATCTAGGATTCTTTTTCATTTTTTTCACCTTTATTTAACCAGGTAAGCTAGTTGAGAACAAGTTCTCATTTACAACTGCGACCTGACCAAGATAAAGCAAAGCAGTGCGACAGAAACAACAACACACAGTTACATGGAATAAACAAGCGTACAGTCAACACAATAGAAAAAAAGTAAGTCTATATACAGTGTGTGCAAATGGCATGAGGAGGTATGGCAATAAATAGGCCATAGTAGCAAAGAAATGACAATTTAGCAGATTAACACTGGAGTGATAGATGAGCAGATGATGATGAGCAGATGATGGTGTGTAAGTAGTGATACTGGTGTGCAAAATAGTGGCAAAGTCAATAAAAACAATATGGGGATGAGGTAGGTAGATTGGGTGGGCTATTTACAGATGGACTATGTACAGCTGCAGTGATCGGTTAGCTGCTCAGATTGCTGATGTTTAAAGTTAGCGAGGGAAATGTAAGTCTCCAGCTTCAGCGATTTTTGCAATTCGTTCCAGTCACTGGCAGCAGAGAACTAGAAGGAAAGGCGGCCAAAGGGGGTGTTGTCTTTGGGGATGACCAGTGAGATATACCTGCTGAAGCGCGTGCTACGGGTGGGTGTTATTGTGACCAGTGAGCTGAGATAAGGCGGAGCTTTACCTAGCATAGACTTGTAAGATGACCTGGAGCCAGTGGGTCTGGCGACGAATACAGTGATGGAAAAAAGTATTTGATCCCCTGCTGATTTTGTACGTTTGCCCACTGACAAAGAAATTATCGGTCTATAATTTTAATGGTAGGTTTATTTGAACAGTGAGAGACAGAATAACAACAACAAAAAATCCAGAAAGACATATCAAAAATGTTATAAAATGATTTGCATTTTAATGAGGGAAATAAGTATTTGACCCCTCTGCAAAACATGACTTAGTACTTGGTGGCAAAACCCTTGTTGGCAATCACAGAGGTCAGACGTTTCTTGTAGTTGGCCACCAGGTTTGCACACATCTCAGGAGGGATTTTGTCCCACTCCTCTTTGCAGATCTTCTCCAAGTCATTAACTTCTTACATCTAGACGTTCCGCTAGCGGAACACCGCTCCAATATCCAATGATAGGGCAGGGCGTGAAATACAAACTCCTCGAAAATCCGAAAACTTCAATTTTTCAAACATATGACTATTTTACACCATTTTAAAGACAAGACTCTCCTTTATCTAACCACACTGTCCGATTTCAAAAAGGCTTTACAACGAAAGCAAAACATTACATTATGTCAGGAGAGTACCCAGACAGAAATAATCAGACACCCATTTTTCAAGCTAGCATATGTCACAAAAAACAAAACCACAGCTAAATGCAACACTAACATTTGATGATCTTCATCAGATGACACTCCTAGGACATTATGTTATACAATACATGCATGTTTTGTTCAATCAAGTTCATATTTATATCAAAAACCAGCTTTTTACATTAGCATGTGACGTTCAGAACTAGCATTCCCACCGAACACTTCCAGTGAATTTACTAAATTACTCACGATAAACGTTCACAAAAAACATCACAATTATTTTAAGAATTATAGATACAGAACTCCTTTATGCAATCGCGGTGTTCGATTTTAAAATAGCTTTTCGGTGAAAGCACATTTTGCAATATTCTGAGTAGATAGCCCGGCCATCACAGGCTAGCTATTTTGAAACCCACCAAGTTTGGTACTCACCAAACTCAGATTTACTATAAGAAAAATTGGATTACCTTTGCTGTTCTTCGTCAGAATGCACTCCCAGGACTTCTACTTCAACAACAAATGTTGGTTTGGTTCCAAATAATCCATAGTTATATCCAAATAGCGGCGTTTTGTTCGTGCGTTCAAGACACTATCCGAAGGGTAACGAAGGGTGATGCGCCGGGACATATCGTGACAAAAAAATTCAAAATATTCCATTACCGTACTTCGAAGCATGTCAAACGCTGTTTAAAAGAAATTTTTATGCGATTTTTCTCGTAAAATAGCGATAATATTCCGACCGGGAGTCGTTGTTTTCGTTCAAAGACTGAAAATGTAAAATGGACTCTTCACATGCACGCGCACGCCCGTCTCATTGTTCTCAGATTGACCACTATCCAAATGCGCTACTGTTTTTCAGCCATGGACTGCAAAGTCATCATTCAGTGTTCTGGCACCTTCTGAGAGCCTATGGGAGCCTTAGAAAGTGTCACGTTACAGCAGAGATCCTCTGTTTTCAATAAAGAGGGTATAGAAGGCCAAGAAATGGTCAGAGAGGGCACTTCCTGTTTGGAATCTTCTCAGGTTTTGGCCTGCCATATGAGTTCTGTTATACTCAGACACCATTCAAACAGTTTTAGAAACTTTAGGGTGTTTTCTATCCAAATCAAACAATTATATGCATATTCTAGTTTCTGGGCAGGAGTAATAAACAGATTAAATCGGGTACGTTTTTTATCCGGCCGTGAAAATACTGCCCCCTATTCATAACAGGTTAAGGTTTCGAGGCTGACGTTTGGCAACTCAAACCTTCAGCTCCCTCCACAGATTTTCTATGGGATTAAGGTCTGGAGACTGGTTAGGCCACTCCAGGACCTTAATGTGCTTCTTCTTGAGCCACTCCTTTGTTGCCTTGGCCGTGTGTTTTGGGTCATTGTCATGCTGGAATACCCATCCACGACCCATTTTCAATGCCCTGGCTGAGGGAAGGAGGTTCTCACCCAAGATTTGACGGTACATGGCCCCGTCCATCGTCCCTTTGATGCGGTGAAGTTGTCTGTCCCCTTAGCAGAAAAACACCCCCCAAACCATAATGTTTCCACCTCCATGTTTGACGGTGGGGATGGTGTTCCTGGGGTCATAGGCAGCATTCCTACTCCTCCAAACACGGCGAGTTGAGTTGATGCCATTCTGGTCTCATCTGACCACAACACTTTCACCAGTTGTCCTCTGAATCATTCAGATGTTCATTGGCAAACTTCAGACGGGCATGTATATGTGCTTTCTTGAGCCGGGGGACCTTGCGGGCACTGCAGGATTTCAGTCCTTCACGGCGTAGTTTGTTATACAATTGTTTTCTTGGTGACTATGGTCCCAGCTGCCTTGAGATCATTGACAAGATCCTCCCGTGTAGTTCTGGGCTGATTCCTCATCGTTCTCATGATCATTGCAACTCCACGAGGTGAGATCTTGCATGGAGCCCCAGGCCGAGGGAGATTGACAGTTCTTTTGTGTTTCTTCCATTTGCGAATAATCGCACCAACTGTTGTCACCTTCTAACCAAGCTGCTTGACGATGGTCTTGTAGCCCATTCCAGCCTTGTGTAGGTCTACCATCTTGTCCCTAACATCCTTGGAGAGCTCTTTGGTCTTGGCCATGGTGGAGAGTTTGGAATCTGATTGATTGATTGCTTCTGTGGACAGGTGTCTTTTATACAGGTAACAAACTGAGATTAGGAGCACTCCCTTTAAGAGTGTGCTCCTAATCTCAGCTCATTACCTGTATAAAAGACACCTGGGAGCCAGAAATCTTTCTGATTGAGAGGGAGTCAAATACTTATTTCCCTCATTAAAATGCAAATCAATTTATAACATTTTTGACATAAGTTTTCTGGATTTTTGTATTGTTATTCTGTCTCTCACTGTTCAAATAAACCTACCATTAAAATGATAGACTGATCATTTCTTTGTCAGTGGGCAAATGTGCAAAATCAGCAGTGGATCAAATACTTTTTTCCCTCACTGTATGTAGCGAGGGCCAGCCGACTAGAGCATACAGGTCGCAGTGGTGGGTGGTATAAGGCGCTTTGGTAACAAAACAGATGGCACTGTGATAGACTGCATCCAATTTGCTGAGTAGAGTATTGGAAGCTATTTTGTAGATGACATCGCCGAAGTCGAGGATCGGTAGGATAGTCAGTTTTACTGGGGTAAGTTTGGCGGCGTGAGTGAAGGAGGCTTTGTTGCGAAATAGAAAGCCGATTCTAGATTTGATTTTGGATTGGAGATGTTTGATATGAGTCTGGAAGGAAAGTTTACATGGACTCTGCAACTATATTCAATGTGCAGGACAAATTAAGAAGGCTATGATTAAGAAGTTGGAGCTCTTCTCAGTCTGTATTAACAAGGACAACACACAGGTCTTTCCACCATTGTATGAATTTTTGTGTGCAAATGAACTCAAGCTTACGAACAACGTCAAATGTGACACAGCGAAGCACCTGAGTGAGTTGGGTGTGCAATTACGCAGATACTTTCCCAAAACGGATGAAACAAACAACTGGATTCATTATCCCTTTCATGCCCTGCCTCCAGTCCACTTACCGATATCTGAACAAGAGAGATTGAAATTGCAACAAGCGGTTCTGTGAAAATGTAATTTAACCAGAAGACACTACCAGATTTCTGGATTGGGCTGCGCTCAGAGTATCCTGCCTTGACAAATCGCGCTGTTAAGACACTGATGCCCTTTGCAACCACGTACCTATGTGAGGGTGGATTCTCGGCCCTCACTAGCATGAAAACTAAATACAGGCACAGACTGTGTGTGGAAAATGATTTAAGACTGAGACTCGACTACAACCCAACATTGAAAAGTTATATGCATCCTTTCAAGCACACCCTTCTCATTAACCTGTGGTGAGTTATTCAGTTTTCGATTAACAAATAAGGTTTTATATGTAAGATGGTAAAATAAAGAGCAAAATTATTGATTATTATTATATTATTATTTGTGCCCTAGTCCTATAAGAACTCTTTTTTACTTCCCACGAGCCGGGCTGTGACAAAAACTCACACTCATTCTTATGTTTAATACATTTATCTTATAGTGTGTGTGTGGCAGGCTTTCATTCTTATGTTTAATAAATGTATCGTATAGTGGGTGTGTGGCAGGCTTACAATGATAGCAAAAAACAACATTTGAGAGTGCGCTGACACTGGTGCTAGAGGGGGTACGCAGCTGGTTGTTGAATGCTTGAAGGGGTACGGGACTATAAAAAGTTTGAGAACCACTGGTCTAGATAAAGTAAGATAATGATATGACGTGATCTGTAGAATTGCATGGGCCAGCGTCTCCATAGACAAAAATAGCAGAGTTGAGATGGGATCACCTTAACTGCTACTCACAGAGCAGGTATGGCCTGTTATTACTAAGGCCAAGTCCCATATGTTCCAAAACCGACAAAAGATATGACCATTCTAGTCTATCAAAAGCTGTTCCTGCATCGAGAGATAAACCTGTCAAGGAGCTTTGTTTTCTGATAGAGCAAGTAAGATATGTACTGTAATAGATGACAGAAGTTATAGGTTATATGAGGATAATAATTTAACAAACCCGCTTTGGTCCAGATGTACTAATTTGGGTAAGTAAGTTTCGAGACTGTATGACAGAATCTTAGAAAATAGTTTAATATCTGTTACCTTTCTTTAATAAAAATGTTAACAGTGCTGTATTTACTTGCATCTCTTACAAATTGACCTTTGTGAACGGATGTGTTCATCATTTCAAGTAACAGTGGCCCTAATTGGTTCCAACATTTTTAATAGACCTCAGGAGGAATACCGTCACAACCAATTGATTTGCCTTTTTTCATGTTATCCAATGCCCTTTTGAGTTCATGGAGAGAGATTTGGGCTCCCAGCAAGCTGGCTTCCTCAGTTGCGAGAGAAGGAGTTGTTATATCTTTTAAAAAGGACTCAATCTGGCTTGGTGTGGATTTACAATCAGAGGTGTACAATTCTTTATAGAAATGGGAGAATCTTTGGTTCATGACCTGATTCAGATTCAATAGTTGCAATGTCCGCTAATTGATCATTACTGCGAAGCTTGTTGGCCGGTAGAAGACTGGGTGGATTACCATGGAAGTCCAACTGGATGATGGCAAATTCTGCTCTCTGTCGTATTAATAGATTTTGTTCCATCTTGACTTTGAAGAGAGTAGTCGCTACCTGGTCTGGAAAAAGTGTTTGTTGGGAGCGCTCTAATGTTAACAAATTTTCCAATTCTGATATCTTCTTTAATTGTGATATATTCAGGCCAGATGCAAATGCAGTTGCATTGATTTTAATAAAACCTTTGATGGCGTCAGACTGAATTTTTGTTAATCATTATGAATTCTTGTTAATTATTATGAATTCATTAAATTCAGTTTCAAATTGTTCACATAAAGTAGGATTTTGTAGTAAGGAAACAAAGCGCCATCTTGTGGATATTGAGATTCAGACATTTGCATCTGGCAGTAATAAGCACGATGATCAGATAGCCTTATATGTCAAATTTCTATTTTCTTGATTAAAGAAAATAGAGTAGTAGATAATACTACGAAATCGATTCAGGAGAATGTTTTGTGCCCGTTTTAATAGAAAGTGTACTATTTAGCTTTAGGGTTATGAGCTCGCCAGGCATCAATGAGGTTATAATCATGGAGAATATGTTGCAGTCTTGGTAGCCTGTGGACTGTAGTTGGTCTTATTAGATTTGTCCCGCATGCGTGTCCCAATAACCAGTTGGAATTCAGTTAATTCTAACAATATGCTGTCCAGAGAACCAAAAAACGAAAGATTAGTGATGCACCAATTTGACATTTTGACACAATATTTTCCTTGCCAAAAAAAACGATACCGATAACCGATATAAACTTTTTCCCCAGCTTTTTAAGCATTCTAGTACAGTTAACTAATTAACACACACACACACACACACACACGGACGCAGTGGTCTAAGGCACTGCATCTCAGTGCACGAGGCATCACTACAGTCCCTGGTTCAAATCCAGGCTGTATCACATCCGGCCGTGATTGGGAGTCCCATAGGCCGGCGCACAATTGGCCCAGCGTTGTCCGGGTTTGTCCGTCATTGTAAATAAGAATTTGTTCTTAACTGACTTGCCTAGTTAAATAAAGGTTACACACACACACACACACACACACACACACACACAGCAAAAAGTTATTTTGTTGGCATTTACGTATGTCCCCATTACCAGTAAAACATAATCAAAACCTATGTCTTTCACTTACTTGCTGTGCTGTTTCGTTGTTCATTTGTTTCATTCTCAACCAGGATTTCATCATACATGTCAAGCAGTGACGTTTCAGCTGTCTGTCCGTGGCCTCTCTTCCTCAGTGCGCACTGTCACTGTGTCCGTTTCCATCTTGTCCAGCTGTGTATGTAACATTTCACGTAAACCCTGTTTCTTGTCTGCATCGAAGTAGCGGTCCTTTTACATAGCATCGAGCATGATGGTGAAACAGTAAAGAGAGAATGCCACTGAATCGCTTGTTCACAGCCAGTGTCGGCAGTTTTGTTGAGCAGGCATTTCAATGCCATGACAGAGGGTATCACGTCTGCTGCAGGCGCAGTTGATGAGCTTATTTCTCCAGTCAGTTGTTTGAATGGAGCTAGCCAGTGTGTTCATGTTTCCAAATTTCAAACATGTTCTCAAATGCCATTGAAATGACAGCCAGCACATTCATGGTATGACAACCAGCACATTCATGAGCATGCAATACAACTTTCCTCAGTACGACATCCTCGACGACCCACTGTGCTATCAGAATCAGCATGCTCATGGGGCTAATATTGCTGGTCCACATGTAAAGTCGTGAAGCTAATAGCAGTGATGCTATTACTGCGCAACTCTGAAAAATAGCGCACTTGGTAGTTAACCTGTGCTCGACCAGTCGGCGAAAGCCAACATCACAAACGACAGAGAATGGTTGATTATCAAGGTCAATGAATAAAATTATCTTGGCGTTAATGGATTTCGCCTTTGAGTTGTCCTGCTAAAATGTTCTTACTCTTTCAAATGACTGCTCGACTTATCGACTGCTTGATCCACACAGCAGACATTGTGGGCTAGGTTAGGAATGCTGTGTTGCACGTGTAACGTTATGCTTTGACCTCGGCGGTTAAACTAGACATCGGGCTAATGCCGATGTTGGCATTTTTCGCTAATATCGGCCGATTACGATATGTTCACCGATATATTGTGCATCCCTACTTACGATCATATGAATTTGGAGCATACACAGTAATAATGGCAATTTTCTTTCCATTATGGATACGTTTAAGGAAAGTGATTCTGCCTTCTTGGTCTTTGCCTTTACCCAAAGAGAGTGATTGAGTTTCTTATGTATCATTATGATTACACCCTTAGTTTTGTTTGGGGCTGATGAAAAATCAGCCATTTTGTACAAATGGTTCTCTATTCTATGTGCATCCTTTATATCAATATGGTTTCTTGCTAGAATATCTAGACAGCTGGAACGCTTAACAGGAATATTAAGACCTTTCAAATTTCACGAGAGAATAGCTAGAGTTGCCATTGTTTTTCTAAAATGTAATTGTTATCTTTATTGTTGAAGCCCAAGGATGTCAAATACAAAGCAGGTTCCCACAGCGAAACCCACCCATTGGTCATTCCCCATTCAAAAGACCCTCTCTATAAATTGTTCACCCTTCCCCCCACTTAACTGTTAATAGGAGGATAGCTGTAGGATCCAATTATTGTCCATTGTTCCTTAATTGGCATGTTGTCATCACTGTGTAAATGTCCTGGACCACAGGTAATATAATTATAACAAGTTCAATGCTCAGCAATAATAGTAATATTGCTCCTTGTACCCAAACATGAGGGGTGTCCTCACTGTCTCATGCTGAGGGCAGCATCATAGCCATAGGCTATTGATAGCATACCTGTATAATGAGCAGGTTATGAGGGTTCCATCTGTCAGCTTGTCCCCTTGTGTGTTGGGTTTGATGTGTTTCTCCAATAAGTCTTGAGCTTCCTTGGCAGAGGATGTGTTGTATTCTGGATGTGTTGTATTCTGGAAGATCAAGATTTGTTTTTACGGGTGGATGAAGCCGCATCTCAGGTTTAGCTTGCATAGCTGGGTTCTCACCTCGTTGTGTGTCTACCTCTGTTTTAGCAGTTGGGTACTCAGATCTAGGTAGATGCTGATCCTATTCCCTTCATAGGTTACACCCCCGAATTCCGCTGCAAGGCGAACAATTCGCTACTTGACTTCAAAGCTGTAGATCTGTACAATCCTACAGCAAGAGCCGTTGCGGAGTTGACCCGTGCGGTGTGCAATGTTAATCAGCAGAATGGGACCCAGCTTCTCCTGCCCAAATAGTTCATACAAAAGATTGCTCATGAAGGAAGTTGGATTTCCCACTTCCACACCAGTTTCAAGTCCTATGACTCACACATTGAATTTACGGGAATGATTTTCCAGTGATTCCGTTTTATCTTTTAGGAGTTTGAATATCCCTTCCAACTTAGCTCGTGCTGTTTCCAGGTCATGGAGTCACACCTCTGTCGCATTGGCTGTCTTCTCAAGATTTTCCACTTCGGTTGAATATGTATCCATTTTAGCAGCGAGCACTCTCAATTATTCATTTACCAGATTTAATTGTAAATCGAGGGCAGAAGTAATCTCCTCATGAACAATCTCTTGTATAGTAGCGGCCAGCTCTTTCTGTTGTCTGGTGTTGACAGCAGCCATGTTCCCACAATTCAATTGTGGAAGGACAAATTCTAGTAGCTGGAGCGTAATAAAGCAACTAATTATTTATTGTCACACAACGAATGTCCCACATCTTAATATTAAGGATCGGTATTGAAAAGTTTTAGGAAAAGTATTTTAGTTCATAGTAATTTGCATAAAAGAAAGCCAAGAAAAGGTCACACGTTTCAATGCATGCCACCTCGCTCCCCCTTACCTTTTTGTCATAATATTTATAGCAGGAATGATCTAATAACTATTTTACTATAAGGCACAGGCAAAGTACATAAGTATAGCGAAATTAAGCTGCAAGTTGAATTGTGTCCAAATGGAAGCCATATAACATGTCACTTTACCTTGATTTGCACAGCAAGGCGGTTGTTGTCGGCCTCTTTGCTGCGTAACTGGCTCTGCAAATGGGCCCGAGTAGACTCCAGTACTTTAGACAGCTCGCCTGTGGTCTTAGCATTCTCCTGGAACAACAACAGAAAGCAAATAAATTATTTGAATCATTCAAATAATGATACATTTGTTGAACACGCTGTTAGTGTGTGAGATGTAAAATACTGCAACTATAGTTCACCTTCTCAGTGTCCATAAGTGTAGTCAGTTGATTAACCTCCCTCTCTTTCTCTTGAAGTTTCAAAACAAGATGCTGTGTGAGGAATGACACAGAAATGTACTTCAGTACAACCTTCTTCTATTCATCAGCCGTCCAATAAGCACAAACCATTTTGAAGAGGACATTTTGGGGATGCATGATTCACCGAATATTTTGTTGACTGACAGTGGCTTATTTAAAGAAACACACCGAGTTTTCTGCCTCTGTGTTCGTCAGCCTCTTCAGAAGTATATCTTTCTGCTCTGAAATCCTCATGGATTCCATCTGTTCAAAAATAAAAAAAACTGCCACCACCACAACAGGTAAAAGTGTAGCTATAAGAGGCCCGTATTTCAAGCCACAACATGATTAGATTGTGAGTTCTAATTGGCTTGCTGTCTCATCCTACTTCCGAACGTCCATGGTTATTCATCATGTGAGCATTTTCACCATGCTGGAAGTTTTTGAAACTTATGGGTTCAAGTAGGGTTAGGGTTCAACATAAGGAAATTTGCTTACTTCGCTAATCATGTTGTGGCCCCAAATCAAGGCCGGTGTTATGGATTAAAGTGAGTTGCTCTACTCTGCTGTAGGTTAGTCTGCCCTCTACTGGCATGGAGGGTGTACTGGTACCTCACGTCCATGCTGTTCCCTCAGTAGGTGGCGGAGAGTGAGGTTGGTAGACTCAAATGTTTCCAGTTTTTGGAGCAGCAGCTCCTTCTGACGCGCCAGGAATGAAGACTCAGACCCCGACATTCTCTTTTCCAATCAAAATAAAGCATTTCAGATATCAACACCTACTGTATATCTTTGAGGTTACACCTACCATATGTATTTTGAAAGCCTATATTGGTATCTTTGCATGGTTGGGGTCAATTCCAGTTCAATTCAGTCAACTCAGGAAGTTAATTGATAAATGGTCTGTGAATTGTTATTTTAATCCATCCCCTGAATAGAAATGGTATTGACCCCCAAACATGTCTCTGCTGACACTCACACTGGCGCTGGAGCTCCTCATCTTGGTGACGGTTTCTCTCAGGGCTGACACCTGCCTGGCAGCGGCCATCCCATCCATCTCTGCCTCCATCAGCTTCCTGAGCAGGGTATCCTTCTCCAGCTGCATCGACTCCATAGACCTCTCCACTCTGTATGTACAGGGGGGTTATGGCAGACACAACAGGAGAGAGGCAAAGGGACGGAAGATTTTGAATAAGGGGTACAGGAAAGATAATGTTTTATAGTTTTACGTTTATTTAGCTGTATATTATTAAGTAGGACAATTATATTATTTTGCGTGAGTCACTGGGGCCTGTTGACAACTTGTATTTTGCAACTCCTGACAATCAGATTTGATGAAAAACTACCAAATAGTGTGATAGCCTGCTAGGACTGTTTTTGGGTTAAAGGCATCTGAGAATTAAGGCTCATTACAGTCATGAGAAGTTTTACTGGAGTCTGGTCTAGTGGTAGCGCTGCAGACTCCTGACTACACTTACCTGCAGGCGACGGGGTTATGAATCCCACCTAGGCCCTTCCTTTCTGTCTGCCACTCTGTATCTGTCGCCCTCTCTACTTTCTGACTAAGACAATTAAACACAATTTGAATGAACTATGGCTTCAAGTGTGTCTGTCTGGGCCATACCTGCTGGTGCAGTCTGTCTCCTCCAACATCTTCTCCATGGAGTGGCGCAGGCGGGAGTTTTCCCTCTCCGTGACCTCTAGCTCCTTGGACACCTCGGCTAGCTCCTCCTCCTGTTCCTCGATGACCCGCTGGGAGGCGCTCAGCTTCTCCGACTGGCGCTCCAACAGCTGCTCCTTCCTCCGCAGCTCCACCTGCACACATACACAGGCATGTACATACACACACACTTAGAAGATAAATACATTTATCAATGAGTGAGGGACTAGGGGAACATGTGGAACCGGTCCTAAGGAGAATTAAATGGGAGGGACAGACCTCACTCTTCAACGAGCTGACCTCAGTCATCAGGCTGTCAATCTTCCTCTCGTACTGGTTGATTCGTCCATGCAGCACTTCCTCCTCCTCTGACGACAGGTCGGCCAATCGCAGGGGAGAGTTGGAGGTCTCGGGCTCAGGTAATGGTGTGATCTCCAGGCGATGAGACGGCCCCTAAGACATGGACAGGTTCAGTGACAACAGACTATATGGCTTCTTTTGATCCATTTTATACCATATTAATGAAAGTGTTGATAGGAAAGTATCGATATGAGTGCTTTCATAAGATATTGCTTCAATAAATGCAGTATGAATACACTGCATTAGTGGAGATGAGATAAAAGGAATGAATAGCATGTCAGACCTCCCATTTGTAAGAGGCATCCCGCATTGAGGCCTTCCCAGGCGGTATCCATGGCACCCGTGTCTTCACCTTTGCAGTAGGTCGCAGGTTCCCTCCATCAACCTTGGTCTTACCCTGCAAAGCAGACAGCATGAAACTCAAGGGAGACACATTTAGGCCTACATGTACTGCATTCATGTGCAGGTAAATCCAGCAGTTTTCACACAAGCAGGGTATACAGTATCAGATAGCATAAGAAAAAGGAGTATACATTCAGAAACCTTTGGAAGGTATTCTCCGCTCTTTTTGTATCAGTTCAGCACCTTAGACCCTGAATCAGAACTGCATTGATATGAAATGTAATTAACATTTAATTAACCGTTTCAAATGGGTTTCCCTGAAAAGGGTTTTCCAACCTGTGGTGTCCTGGAAGGGCTCCTGCTCTTCTTCACATGCACGTGCACAGGCGTAGTCTCATTCACA
This sequence comes from Salmo trutta, assembly GCF_901001165.1. Taxonomy (NCBI): domain Eukaryota; kingdom Metazoa; phylum Chordata; class Actinopteri; order Salmoniformes; family Salmonidae; genus Salmo; species Salmo trutta. The sequence continues at coordinate 51,022,417 of NC_042968.1, read as the reverse complement.
TGCACATGTAGGGGCGGTGAGATTGACCGGGTCCTCATTGCTTTTTTCTGTAAAACAGCAATGAGTCAACTTGGCAAAAGCCACAATATAGGCCCACTTTTCTCCCTTAGCATATTAGCCTTTATACTGTTGCCCATCACTACCACACCATCAAACAAAGGGAGACTGAATCATATGCACAGTTAGGAACAGAGTAAATGGTGCAAAGCAGGACTTGATAGGGACAGATTCCATGGCTCAATCATCAACACAAACATAGGCATGAAAGGAGGAGGAAGTGTAAACAAACAGGTTGGTTGACTGTCCGATGTGAACTGGCAGCTGATATGTAGTGATCATTCAAGTCAGTCCTTGTTTACAGTGTAGCCAACACATGGCTGGTGTATCATTTTTTGCCTAATGGGCCTGTCTAACTTGTTAATTTTGTGCAAAATTATAATTATCAGGCTAATAGTGCGGGCCGGTGGGAAAATGGGCCTGTGTGGGGGCCTCGAGGAAAACAATAGGCCATTGTGGGGGCCTCAAGGAAGAAAATGGGCTGGTGTGTTAGAAATACCAGAGACAATTTCTGGTCCCAGTCTGCCCCTGACTAGGATCATATGTCAGAGCAGTAGCAAAAAATATATACTTTTAGGGAATGAAGGCACGGCAGGAGCATACCTTCTGAAGTTAAGAAGGGTTGGTCCTGGTCGGTCCCTGGATAGGAGACCAGATGTTACTGGAAGTGGTGTTGGGGGGCCAGAAGGAGGCACTCTTTCCTCTGGTCAAATAAAAAAATATCCTAATGCCCCAGTGCAGTGATTGGAGACATTGCCCTGTGTAGGGTGCAATCTTTCGGATTGGACATTAAACGGGTGTCCTGACTCACGGTGGTCACTAAAGATCCCATGGCACTTATCGTAGGGGTGTTAACCCCAGTATCCTGGCTAAATTCCTAATCTGGGCCTCATATCATCATGGCCACCTAATCATCCCCAGCTTCCAATTGGCTCATTCCTCTCCCTTGTAACTATTCCCCAGGTCGTTGCTGTAAATGAGAATGTGTTCTTCTCAGTCAACTTACCTGGTAGAATTAGTGTGGTGAATGGAGAGTAGCTAGGAAGGAGAAGAGCAGAGGGAAGATATGTGTTGAGGAAGAATGGTGCCAAGTACAAACCATACTCTGATGGCTCAGAAATTGAACTTGACGAGAGTGAATTGCGTGTGGTGAAGACCTCTGAACCGTGCCCTGATGATCATGCAAAGGATGATTCTGGCACAGTGGGAGTGACATTTTTATAGAAAGAGGATCCCTGACTTTTGGCTGACCCATATCATTTGGGTACTGTTAAATCGGTGAAGGTAGCTCGAAGTGGAATTGTGATTTTCTGTTCTTCTTCCGCCCAGAGGGAGTTGACACTTCGTGTCACACGCTTCGAGACAAGACCTGTGACTTGCTTTGCTCTCCGGAGCAGAGTGCCTTTGAAAATAGTGATTATTGGGGTGGTTTTAAGTGTTGAGGTGGAGCAACTGAAATGTAAGATTCCCTGTGTCTGTGACACCCGCTGACACAGTGGCGAGCGTGGTGAAACTGAGAAGACACTGTCTGTCCTTTTGAGTTTTGAAGCAAAGTCTTTATCTGACAAAGTCATGGTAGGATATGTCAGTTATCCCATGAGAGCTTTTGTGCCGATCCCACTAAGGTGTTTTAGATGCCAAGCGTATGGTACGTTAACTAGCCCAACGCTCTAACCACCTGCTTTACGTTGCCAAGGTAAGTTGCTAGCTAGCATTAAACTTATCTTATAAAAAACAATCAATCAATCATAAACACTAGTTAACTACACATGGTTGATGATATTACTAGTTTATCTAGCCTGTCCTGCTTTGCATATAATCGATGTGGTGCGCATTCGCGAAAAAGGACTGTCTTTGCTCCGACGTGTACCTAACCATAAACATCGATGTCTTTCTTAAAATCAATACACAAGTATATATTTTTAAACCTGCATATTTAGTTAATATTGCCTGCTAACATGAATTTCTTTTAACTAGGGAAAATGTCTCACTTCTCTTGCAAACAGAGTCAGGGTATATGCAGCAGTTTGGGCCGCCTGGCTTGTTGCGAACTGTGAAGACTATTTCTTCCTAACAAAGACAGCAGACTTCGCCAAACGGGGATGATTTAACAAAAGTACATTTGCGAAAAAAAGCACAATCGTTGCACGACTGTACCTAACCATAAAGATCAATGCCTTTCTTAAAATCAATACACAGAAGTATATATTTTTAAACCTGCATATTTAGCTAAAAGAAATCCAGGTTAGCAGGCAATATTAACCAGGTGAAATTGTGTCAGTTCTCTTGCGTTCGTTGCACGCAGAATCAGGGTATACAGAATCTGGCTCGTTGCGAACTAATTTGCCAGAATTTTACGGAACTATGAAATAACATTGAAGGTTGTGCGATGTAACAGGAATATTTACACTTATGGATGCCACCCGTTAGATAAAATACGGAACGGTTCCGTATGTCACTGAAAGAATAATGTTTTCGAGATGATAGTTTCCGGATTTGACCATATTAATGACCATAATATGTCAGTTTATTATATTATAGTTAAGTCTATGATTTGATATTTGATAGAGCAGTCTGACTGAGCGGTGGTAGGCAGCAGCAGGCTCGTAATAGTCAAAGGTATATGGTTTAGAGAGAAATAGTTGACGCGTCATAATTCCTGTAATAACTTGCGGCTGAACTTGAAAGGGGTTCCTTCGTTATTTTACCGTTCATGTCTTCCATAGAGAATGTCTTGATCTACTTCAAATAAAGTCTGTGTTTTGTGCTTAAACCGCCTCGGCGTTTTGATACCCGTGTAAATCTCACTAGGTAACGTTTGTCAACATATTTTCATAAATCCACTCTACAAAAAACATGATATTCGCTTATATTGATCAGAGTTATATCCTATGGATATCTACACAGTTATAAAATTGGCAAGGTGGTGTAAGCCTAAACCAAACACAGACCTTATTTTAAGTTAATCATAAAATATCCTATGGAATAAATGAAGGAACCGCTTTTCAGATTTTGCTAGAAGGTGTCATGAGAATTATGACTCGCACTTTGGTAGTCAATTCTTACCATGCCCATTATTAAAATAGGATTTCCTGCATATAGAAATTACAGTTTTTGTTTTCAGCATTCATCACAGGTAACTTAAACTCTATTTTTATTATTCAAACAGTTGAGAGTATTTGTCTCCTAAGCAGACTCTTCAGTATCGTTGTCACTTCAGAGCTGTGTGTGTGTGTGTATATATATACACACATATTTAAAAAAAAATCATAATAATAATCGGCCGATTAATCGGCATCTTTGGTCCTACAATAATCGGTATCGGCGTTGAAAAATCATAATCGGCCGACCTCAAAAGTACGCCCCATTCAAAAAATGTAGAACTAGGAATAGATATAGCCCTTGGTTCACTCCAGACCTGTCTACCCTTGACCAACACAAAAACATCCTGTGGCGTTCTGCATTAGCATCGAATAGCCGCCGTGATATGCAACTTTTTAGGGAATTTAGGAACCAATATACACAGGCAGTTAGGAAAGCTAAGGCTAGCTTTTTCAAACAGAAATTTGCAACCTGTAGTACAAACTCAAAAACGTTCTGGGACACTGTAAAGTCCATGGAGAATAGGAGCACCTCCTCCCAGCTGCCCACTGCACTGAGGCTAGGAAACAGTGTCACTACCGATAAATCCACAATAATTGAGAATTTCAATAAGCATTTTTCTACGGCTGGCCATGCTTTCCACCTGGCTACCCCTACCCCGGTCAACAACCCTGCGCTCCCCACAGCAACTCGCCTTAACCTCCCCCACTTCTCCTTCATCCAAATCCAGACAGCTGATGTTCTGAAAGAGCGGCAAAATCTGGACCCCTACAAATCAGCCGGGCTAGACAATCTGGACCCTCTCTATCTAAAATGATCTGCCGAAATTATTGCAACCCCTATTACTAGCCTGTTCAACCTCTCTTTCGTGTCATCTGAGATTCCCATAGATTGGAAAGCTACCGCGGTCATCCCCCTCTTCAAAGGGGGAGACACTCGACCCAAACTGCTACAGACCTATATCTATCCTACCCTGCTTTTCTAAAGTCTTTGAAAGCCAAGTCAACAAACAGATTACTGACCATTTCGAATCTCACCGTACCTTCTCCGCTATGCAATCTTGTTTCAGAGCTGGTCATGGGTGCACCTCAGCCACGCTCAAGGTCCTAAACGATATCATAACCGCCATCGATAAGAGACATTACTGTGCAGCCGTATTCATCGACCTGGCAAAGGCTTTCGACTCTGTCAATCACAACATTCTCATTGGCAGGCTCAACAGCCTTGGTTTCTCAAATGATTGCCTCGCTTGGTTCACCAACTACTTCTCCGATAGAGTTCAGTATGTCAAATCGGAAGGCCTGTTGTCCGGACCTCTGGAAGTCACAATGGGGGTGCCACAGGGTTAAATTCTCGGGCCGACTCTCTTCTCTGTATACATCAATGATGTCGCTCTCGCTGCTGGTGATTCTTTGATCCACCTCTACGCAGACGACACCATTCTGTATACTTCTGGCCCTTCGTTGGACACTGTGTTAACAACCCTCCAGACGAGCTTCAATTCCATACAACTCTCCTTCCATGGCCTCCAACTGCTCTTAAATGCAAGTAAAACTAAATGCATGCCCGCACCTGCATGCCCGATCGCTGCCCGCACCTGCCCACCCATCCAGCATCACTACTCTGGACAACTACAAATACCTAGGTGTCTGGTTAGACTGTAAAACTCTCCTTCCAGACTCACATTAAACATCTCTAACCCAAAATTAATTTCCTATTTCGCAACAAAGCATCCTTCACTCATGCTGCCAAACATACCCTCGTAAAACTGACCATTCTACCGATCCTCGACTTTGGCGATGTCATTTACAAAATAGCCTCCAACACTCTACTCAACAAATTGGATGCAGTCTACCACAGTGCCATCCGTTTTGTCACCAAAGCCCCATATACTACCCACCACTGCAACCTGTATGCTCTCGTTGGCTGGCCCTCACTTCATATTCGTCGCCAAACCCACTGGCTCCAGGTCATCTACAAGTCTCTGCTAGGTAAAGACCAGCCTTATCTCAGCTCACTAGTCACCATAGCAGCACCCACCCTTAGCACGCGCTCCAGCAGGTATATCTCACTGGTTACCCCCAAAGCCAATTCTTCCTTTGGCCACCTCTCCTTCCAGTTCTCTGCTGCCAATGACTGGAACGAACTGCTAAAATCTCTGAAGCTGGAGACTCTTACCTCACTCACTAGCTTTAAGCACCAGCTGTCAGAGCAGCTCACAGACCACTGCACCTGTACATAGCTCATCTGTAAATAGCCCATCCAATCTACCTCATCCCCATACTGTATTTATTTATCTTGCTGCTTTGCACCCCAGTATCTCAACTTGCATATTTATCTTCTGCACATCCTACCATTCCAGTGTTTATTGCTATTTTGTAATTACTTTACCACCATGGCATTTATTGCCTTACCCCTCTTATCCTACCTCATTTGCACATGCTGTATATACATTTTTCTACTGTATTATTGATTGTATGTTTGTTTATTCCATGTGTAACTCTGTGTTGTTGTATGTGTCGAACTGCTTTGCTTTATCTTGGCCAGGTCACAGTTGTAAATGAGAACTTGTTCTCAGCTAGCCTACCTGGTTAAATAAAGGACTTGTCCTCAACTAGCCTACCTGGTTAAATAAAGGCGAAATAAAAATAAATATACCAGGATGTGTCAGAGGAAGGCCTTAAATTGTCAAAGGCTCCATCCACCAAAGTCATAGACTGTTCTCTCTGCTACCACACGGCAAAGGGTACCAATGCACCAAGTCTGGAACCAACAGAACCCTGAACAGCTTCTACCACCAAGCCATAAGTCTGTGAAATAGTTATTTAAATAGTTAACCAATAAGCTGCATTGACCCTTTTTGCACTAACTATTTTGACTCATCACATACGCTGCGGCTAACATTTATTATCTGTACATATCGACTAGAGGTCGACCGATTATGATTTTTCAATGCCGATGCCGATTATTGGAGGACGGAAAAAGCCGATGCCGATTAATCGGCCGACTTTTAGTTTGTTTATTTGTAATAATGACAATACGACAATACTGAATGAACACTTATTTTAACTTAATACAATACATCAATAAAATCTATTTAGCCTCAAATAAATAATGTAACATGTTCAATTTGGTTTAAATAATGAAAAAACAAAGTGTTGGAGAAGAAAGTAAAATTGCAATATGTGCCATGTAAGAAAGCTAACGTTTAAGTTCCTTGCTCAGAACATGAGAACATATGAAAGCTGGTGGTTCCTTTAAACATGAGTCTTCAATATTCCCAGGTAAGAAGTTTTAGGTTGTAGTTATTATAGGAATTATAGGACTATTTCTCTCTATACGATTTGTATTTCATATACCTTTGACTATTGGATGTTGTTATAGGCACTTTAGTATTGCCAGTGTAACAGCGTCCCTCTCCTCGCTCCTACCTGGGATCAAACCAGGAACACATCGACAACAGCCACCCTCGAAGCAGCGTTACCCATGCAGAGCAAGGGGAACAACTACTCCAAGTCTCAGAGCGAGTGACGTTTGAAACGCTATTAGCGCGCACCCCGCTAACTAGCTAGCCATTTCACATCGGTTACACCAGCCTAATCATGGGAGTTGATAGGCTTGAAGTCATAAACAGCGCAATGCTTGAAGCATTGCGAAGAGCTGCTGGCAAAATGCACGTAAGTGCTGTTTGAATGAATGCTTACGAGCCTGCTGGTGCCTACCACCGCTCAGTCAGACTGCTCTATCAAATCATAGACGTAATTATAATATAATAAACACACAGAAATACGAGCCTTAGGTCATTAATATGGTCGAATCCGGAAACTATCATCTTGAAAACAAAACGTTTTTTTCTTTCAGTGAAATACGGAACCGTTCCGTATTTTATCTAAAGGGTGGCATCCCTAAGTCTAAATATTCCTGTTAAATTGCACAACCTTCAATGTTATGTCATAATTACGTAAAATTCTGGCAAATTAGTTCGCAACGAGCCAGGTGGCCCAAACTGTTGCATATACCCTGATTCTGCGTGCAATGAATGCAAAATGACACAATTTCACCTGGTTAATATTGCCTGCTAACCTGGATTTCTTTTAGCTAAATATGCAGGTTTAAAAATATATACTTCTGTGTATTGATTTTAAGAAAGACATTGATGTTTACGGTTAGGTACACGTTGGAGCAATGGCAGTCCTTTTTCGCGAATGCGCACCGCATCGATTATATGCAACGCAGGACAGGCTAGATAAACTAGTAATATCATCAACCATGTGAAGTTAACTAGTGATTATGATTGATTGATTGATTGGTTTTTTATAAAGATAAGTTTAATGCTAGCTAGCAACTTACCTTGGCTTCTTACTGCATTCGCGTAACAAGCAGGCTCCTCGTGGAGTGCAATGTAAAGCAGGTGGTTAGAGCGTTGGACTAGTTAACAGTAAGGTTGCAAGATTGAATCCCCGAGCTAACAAGGTAAAAATCTGCCGTTCTGCCCCTGAACAAGGCAGTTAACCCATCGTTCCTAGGCCGTCATTGAAAATAAGAATGTGTTCTTAAAAATAAAGGTGTAAAAAATATATATAAAAAAAATAATAATAATAATTTGTAAAAAAATATATACATATTTTTTTAATCTTGAAATCGGCCCTAATTAATCAGCCATTCCGATTAATCGGTCGACCTCTAATATCTACCTCAATTACCTCATACCCCCGCACATCGACTCGGTTCTGGTACCCCGTGTATATAGCAATGGTATTGTTACTCATTGTGTGCAAAAGGTACTGCAAAAGAGTTACAAGGTGTGTTGAATGAAAGAATCTTGTCGGCCTGGTGTAGGATCAGTTAGGGTCAAAGTAGTGGAATGTTCTAAAAAAAAAAAAAAAAAAATTACAGTGTTACAGTTGAAGTCGGAAGTTTACATACACTTAGGTTGGAGTCATTAAAACTCATTTTTCAACCACTCCACAAATTTCTTGTTAACAAACTATAGTTTTGGCAAGTCGGTTAGGACATCTACTTTGTGCATGACACAAGTCATTTTTCCAACAATTGTTTACAGACAGATTATTTCACTTATAATTCACTGTATCACAATTCCAGTGGGTCAGAAGTTTACATACACTAAGTTGACTGTGCCTTTGAACAGCTTGGAAAATTCCAGAAAATTATGTCATGGCATTAGAGGCTTCTGATAGGCTAATTGACATAATTTGAGTCAATTGGAGGTGTACCTGTGGATGTATTTCAAGGCCTACGGTCAAACTCAGTGCCTCTTTGCTTGACATCATGGGAAAATCAAAAGAAATCAGCCAAGACCTCAGAAAAAAAAATTGTAGACCTCCACAAGTCTGGTTCATCCTTGCAAACAATTTCAAAAACCCTGAAGGTACCACGTTCATCTTTACAAACAATATTACGCAAGTATAAACACCATGGGACCACGCAGCCGTCATACCGCTCAGGAAGGAGATGTGTTCTGTCTCCTAGAGATGAACGTACTTTGGTGCAAAATGTGCAAATCAATCCCAGGACAACAGCAAAGGACCTTATGAAGATGCTGGAGAAAACAGGTACAAAAGTATCTATATCCACAGTAAAACGAGTCCTATATCGACATAACCTGAAAGGCCGCTCAGCAAGGAAGAAGCCCCTGCTCCAAAACGGCCATAAAAAAAGCCAGACTACGGTTTGCAACTGCACATGGGGACAAAGATCGTACTTTTTTGATAAATGTCCTCTGGTCTGATGAAACAAAAATAGAACTGTTTGGCCATAACTGGTCGCCCCCAAAGCCAATTCCTCTTTTGGCTGCGTTTCCTTCCAGTTCTCTGCTACCAATGACTGGAACAAATTGCAGAAATCGTAGAAGCTGGAGACAAATATCTCCCTCACTAACTTTAAGCACCAGCTGTCAGAGCAGCTCATAGATCACTGCAACTGTACACAGCCCATCTGTAAATAGCCCATCCAACTACCTCATCCCCATACTGTTATTTATTATTTATTTTTTGCTCCTTTGCACCCCAGTATCTCTACTTGCAAATTCATCTTTTGCACATCTATCACTCCAGTGTTTAAATTGTTAAATTGTAATTATTTTGCACACACTGTATATACTTTTTCTCTATTGTGTTATTGACTGTATGTTTGTTTATTCCATGTGTATCTCTGTATTGCTGTTTGTGTCGCACTGCTTTGCTTTATCTTGGCCAGGTCGCAGTTGTAAATGAGAACTTGTTCTCAACTAGCCTACCTGGTTAAATAAAGGTGAAATAAAACAAATAAATAAAAATAATGACCATCATTATGTTTGGAGGAAAAAGGGGGAGGCTTGCAAGCCAAAGAACACCATCCCAACCGTGAAGCACGGGGGTGGCAGCATCATGTTGTGGGGGTGCTTTGCTGCAGGAGGGACTGGTGCACTTCACAAAATAGATGGCATCACGGGGGAGTAAAATGATGTGGATATATTGAAGCAACATCTCAAGACATCAGTCAGGAAGATAAAGCTTGTTCGCAAATGGGTCTTCCAAATGGACAATGACCCCAAGCATACTTCCAAATTTGTGGCAAAATGGCTTAAGAACAACAAACTCAAGGTATTGGAGTGGCCATCACAAAGCCCTGACCTCAAAACCATAGAAAATGTGTGGGCAGAACTAAAAAAGCGTGTGCGAGCAAGGAGGCCTACAAACCTGACTCCGTTACACCAGCTCTGTCAGGAGGAATGGGCCAAAATTCTCACAACTTATTGTGGGAAGCTTATGGAAGGCAGCCCGAAACGTTTGACCCAAGTTAAACAATTTAAAGGCAATGCTACCAAATACTAATTGAGCGTATGTCAACGTCTGACCCACTATAATTCTGACATTTCACATTCTTAAAATAAAGTGGTGATCTTAACTGACCTAAGACAGGGAATTTGTACTCTGATTAAATGTCAGGAATTGTGAAAAAACATTTGACTAAGGTGTATGAAAACTTCCGACTTCAACTGTATATACAGTGCCTTCGGAAAGTATTCAGACCCCTTGACTTTTTCCACATTTTGTTAGGTTACAGCCTTATTCTAAAATCTCCCCCCCCCCCCCCCCCCCCCCCCATCAATCTACACATAGTACCCAAATAATGACAAGGCAAAAACAGGTTCAGATGTTTTTGCAAATGTATAAAAAATAAAAAATACTTTAGTATCACATTTACATAAGTATTCAGACCCTTTACTCAGTACTTTGTTGAAGCACCTTTGGCAGTGATCACAGCCTTGTGTCTTCTTGGGTGTGACGCCACAAGCTTGGAACACCTGTACTTGGGTAGTTTCTCCCATTCTTCTCAGCAGATCCTCTCAAGATCTGTCAGGTTGGATGTGGAGCGTTGCTGCACAGCTATTTTCAGGTCTCACCAGAGATGTTCAATCAGGTTCGGGCTCAGGGTGGGTTGGGCCACACAAGGGCATTCAGAGACTTGTCCTGAAGCCACTGCAAGGTTATCTTGGCTGTGTGCTTAGGATCGTTGTCCTGTTGGAAGGTGAACCTTTGCCCCAGTCTGAGGTGCTGAGTACTCTGGAGCAGATTTTCATCAAGCATCTCCCTGTACTTTGCTCCGTTTATCTTTGCCTCGATCCTGACTAGCCTCCCAGTCCTGCCGCTGAAAAACTTCCCCACAGCATGATGCTGCCACCACCATGCTTCACCATAGGGATGGTGCCAGGTTTACTCCAGATGTGACGCTTGGCATTCAGGCCAAAGAGTTCAATCTTGGGTTCATCAGACCAGAGAATCTTGTTTCTCATGGTCTGAGTGTCTTTAGGTGCCTTTTGGCAAACTCCGAGCCATCTGTCATGCTGCAGAGATGGTCTTCCTTCTGGAAGATTCTCCCATCTCCACAGAGGAACTCTAGAGCTCTGTCAGAGTGACCATCGGGTTCTTGGTCATCTCCCTGACCAAGACCCTTCTCCCCCGATTGCTCAGTTTGGCCACGTGACCAGGTCCAGGAAGAGTCTTGGTGGTTCCAAACTTCTTATATTTAAGAATGATGGAGGCCACTGTGTTCTTGGGGACCTTCAATGCTGCAGAAATGTTTTGGTACCCTTCCCCAGATCTGTGTCTCAACACAATCCTGTCTCAGAGCTCTACGGACAATTCCTTCGACCTCATGACTTGGTTTTTGCTCGGACATACACGGTCAACTGCGGGACCTTATATAGACAGTTGTGTAACTTTCCAAATCATCCCGGAGTCGCCTCTTCACTGTTGACGTTGAGACTAAAGGTCGACCGATTAATCGGCATGGCTGATTAATTATGGCCGATTTCATAACAATCTGTAATCTGCCCTTTTGGACGCCGATTATGGCCGATTACATTGCAATCCACGAGGAGACTGCGTGGCAGGCTGACCACCTGTTACGCGAGTGAAGCATCAAAAGGACCTTGTGGCTGCAAGGAGCCATGGTAAGTTGCTAGCTAGCATTACACTTATCTTATAAAAAACAATCAATCTTCACATAATCACTAGTTAACTACACATGATTGATGATATTACTAGGTTAACTAGCTTGTCCTGCGTTGCATATAATCAAAGCGGTGCCTGTTAATTTGCCATCAAATCACAGCCTACTACAAATTCGCCAAACGGGTGATGATTTAACAAAAGCACATTTGCGAAAAAAACACAATCGTTGCACAAATGTATCTAACCAGGAACATCAACGCCTTTCTTAAAATGAATACACAGAAGTATATTTTTTAAAACCTGCATATTTAGTTAAAATAAATGCATGTTAGCAGGCAATATTAACTAGGCAAATTGTGCCACTTCTCTTGCGTTCAGTGCAAGCAAAGTCAGGGTATGTGCAGCAGTTTGGGCCACCTGGCTCGTTGCGAACTGTGTGAAGACCATTTCCTAACAAAGACCGTAATTAATTTGCCAGAATATTACATAATTATGACATAACATTGAAGGTTGTGCAATGTAACGGCAATATTTAGACTTAGGGTTGCCACCCGTTCGATAAAAAAGAGAACGGTTCCGTATTTCACTGAAAGAATAAACGTTTTGTTTTCGAAATGAAGGTTTCCGGATTTGACCATATTAATGACCAAAGGCTCGTATTTCTGTGTATTCATTATAATTAAGTCTATGATTTGATATTTGATAGAGCAGTCTGACTGAGCGGTGGTAGGCAGGAGCAGGCTCGTAAGCATTCATTCAAACAGCAATTTACTGTGTTTACCAGCAGCTCTTAGCAATGCTTGAGGCACAGCGCTGTTTATGACTTCAAGCCTATCAACTCCCGAGATTAGGCTGGCAATACTAGTGCCTATAAGAACATCCAATAGTCAAAGGTATATGAAATACAAATGGTATAGAGAGAAATAGTCGTCGCATCATAAATCCTATAATAACTACAACCTAAAACTTCTTAACTGGGAATATTGAAGACTCATGTTAAAAAGAACCACCAGCATTCATATGTTCTCATGTTCTGAGCAAGGAACTTAAACGTTAGCCTTTTTACATGCACATTTTTACTTTCTTCTCCAACACTGTGTTTTCACATTATTTAAACCAAATTGAACATGTTTCATTATTTATTTGAGACTAAATAGATTTTTATTTATGTATTATGTTAAAATAAGTGTTCATTCAGAATTTTAATTGTCAATATTACAAATATATATATGAAAATCTTCTGATTAATTGGTATCAGCTTTTTTTGGTCCTCCAATAATCGGTATCGGCGTTGAAAAATCATAATCAGTCGACCTCTAGAATCTAGTACTCAAAGCATTCAGGTTCAATTATTTAGCTAGTAAGTGCAGCTAGCTAGTTTTGCCTACTCAGAGGGATGCTATGTTAGCTAGCTGGTTATGACTATCCAACACAACACTGGAACTATTCCAATTCAAGGTAAGCTTTTGGTTTGACTAATTTATTGCCACCGGGGCCTCCTGGTGTAAGTTCTAAACTGCTTACTGACTGTACATTGTAACATTACTGCATTATTGTAGTGGGTTTACTAACCTGTTAGTTCTATTAGCTATGTTGATTGATGTTACTTTAGCTAATATGGTGACAACAATGTAGGCTGTCTGTAGCAGTTATGATATGGCTAGGAAAGGTTTTTTTGCCTGGTCTCATGCAGCTGATGTGTTGTGCATTGAAGTCCAGAAGTGAAGGGAAAAGGTGAGAGGAAGAGAGGGCATAGATTTGAGAAGGAACACAATGTGGCTGCTATGAAAGTGCACTGTGTTCACGCATTATCAGGGGAGTATTCATTCCTCCGATTCTGTTGAAAAACGTTTCTTAAACGAATGCAAACGGAACGAAACTGAGATAAACATACCTGAATTTGTGTGCAAGGCAGTATTGAATGTGTCACTGTCTGTCAACTCAAATGTTTCTCTCGACCTTTGTTTACCTACGTTGTAAACTTTCATTCATAGACTAGGTTGTAGCAACCTCATGATGGGTAAAGGGATCATTTCAGTATCATGTAGTAGCCTAAACCTTTTACATTGAACTGGGTGAATGGGATATGAATGACAGTCATCCAATATGCTGTAATATAAATAAGGCCATGCTACAAAAAATATGTTTTGTTCTCCCTCAACTTAAACGCCCCCGACCGCCACTGTACCTGTCTCCTGTTATGTTGACTCAAGAAGGTGAGGAGAGTTGTAGCTAATACACCCTAGCAGGTTATAAAGAATGTAGATAGTCTTGTTCTTTCTACATAACAGTATTCTCTCTTGAACGGAGTTCCTCGAGTTTCCCTGCCCTAGCCTGCCTGTGCTCGATATCGACATAGGCATACATGTATTGCTTTAAAATGTATTATTGGCACTGGCAGCTAAACTTATCAACACTAAATAGACACTTCTTAAATATACATGTCACAATTCCAGACATAACAATGCACAATGTATATTTTCTGACCATTAATCCGCTCACTTTGCCTGCACTGCTTCAAGTTGATGCGAGAGAAATAGACTTGCTTTCTAATTTGAAGTAACGTTACATGGCGGCGTTGACTCTCGCGGCCCGTCTGTTCTCTCTCATTCAGTTCGGTGCATTCTAATTCCAGCCTGTACACGCTCGTAAAAATAAACACTTGTCGTTTGATTTTGGCTTCAGAGTAAATTGAAGCCAGTGTGCTAACGTTACTGTAGTTCCACCTCTTCCTTCCCAATACAATCCAATTTGTCAGACTGAAGCTGCAACTTGTTGAGCAGGCGCTTGTAACTGCCAATCAAAATATAAGTAGTTAGTAAGATAGCCACTATCTAGTAAGCTAGACAGATATAAATAGCTAAAGAAATGCAGTAATGTGCGGTAGCTAGCTAACGTTAGATGGCAAGCTAAACCACGGGCTTTGGCTAAACAGAGTTTATGCAAAGGAGACTGCGATGTGTACAAATCGATTTAGCTAAAATAACCAATTGTTTAAGTACCTTTAAGAACACCAGAAGTAACTCACCATGTGACAATCCAAATATTCGTCGAAATTGTGGTTTATGGATATTGTGACATATATTTTACGTAGCTAGCTACCATTTCATTCAAAAGGCAAAGCAAAGACAGTGGGCAAAGCGTCCTCCAAAACACCATTCTTCCGGTAGACAAGTGTTCCGGTAGGTGATTGGCTCATTCAAAACTTTGCTGGTCTGTGAATGGAGCAAAGAGCTGACCTTTGGTGGAGTTCTGTTCCACGTTGTCAGTAGCAACCGGTCCCTACAAATCAAATCAAATCACATTTTATTTTTCAAACGCGCCGAATACCGCAGGTGTATGTAGACCTTACCGTGAAATGCTTACTTACAAGGCCTTAACCAACAATGCAGTGTTAAGAATAATAAGACTTTAAAAAATAAAAGAGCAACAATAAAATAACAACAACGCTATATACAGGCTGTACCGAGTCAATGTGCAGGGTTAAAGGCATAGATAATAAACAGCGGGTAGCAGCAGCGTTAAAAAAAAATGGGTTGGACTGTTTTCATGGTAGCCATTTCATTAGCTATTCAGCAGTCTAATGGCTTGGGGGTAGAAGCTGTTAAGAAGCCTTTTGGATCGAGACTTGGTGTTTTTGGGGAAGAACATTGTTTGCATCCATGAGCTGGTTAGCTTTTTTTATAACGCGAGACAACTTTACCAGTATCATAGCATAAGTATCGATGAATCGTGACATATGAAATACGAGTTATAGTGTAATCCATTTTTTTATTAACTACGTAAAAAATGTATGAACGCTTTAAATTATAATGTGACGTGCAGTCATATTCAGGTCCTGATTGGTCAACAAGCTTATTTGACACGTCAACTAGTGTTATTTGACGTGTATCTTTTTTTTTTACTCATACTATGTCCAGCCACGCTAGTCATAGACTGTTCTCTCTGCTACCGCACGGCAAGCGGTACAGGAGCGCCAAGTCTATGTCTAAAAGGCTTCTTAATTAACAGCTTCTACCCCCAAGCCATAAGACTGCTGCATAGCTAATCAAATGGCTACCCGGACTATTTGCACTGCGCTGCACTGGATGAATTAGACTTTAGAATTGCATTGGGGGCATACTTATTTCACTGTACAGCCTTACCTATGGATTGTGGATCAATGACATGGGGTATCAGTCTACTCAGTGACACCCAGAGAACATTAGCGTCGTAGCTCTTATGGTGGGACTCTGAAACAACTGTGAATTGAGCCACATTTATTGTCAACCTATGTGTATTGAACACTATTCCAGCGGGAAAACAATACTGCGTGGATGTTTTGGAGTCTGATAACTCTGAGGAGGAAGTTGGGAAAATATGTATATTGGGTATTGAGTAGACTGATACCCAATTTCATTGATCCCCAATCCTTAGGTAAAACTGTACAGGGCATAATGAAACTCAATACACACAATAGGCTGACTGGGGAGGGGATTTCACACAGTCACAGTCCCGCGATAAAAGCTACAACGCTAATATTTGCGTAAACTCTTCACAGTTGTGTTCTGTGGGTGTCACCGAGTAGACTGATACCCCATTTCATTGCTTCACATTCCAACCTTGTTTAACATTATCTAGTCTAAATATGGCACGATTCCACCAACTGTAACCTTCTGCATCACTTTCAAAGAGGTACTTTTATTGTGAAGGCAAACCGCAAAAAAATATATATATTGTGCCTAATCCTTATTGTGGCTAGCTTCACAACAC
Source organism: Salmo trutta (assembly GCF_901001165.1). Lineage (NCBI taxonomy): Eukaryota > Metazoa > Chordata > Actinopteri > Salmoniformes > Salmonidae > Salmo > Salmo trutta. Next base: position 51,006,050 of record NC_042968.1, on the reverse strand, counting down.
ACAACCCGGTCCGGTCGAGCCTCAGGAAGCTAGCTGGCTGTTTATAACGTTAGATTTGGGAAACAGGGTTTAGTAGCTGGCTAGCTATTTCTTTTCATGAACTGAAGTTCAATTTCAATAGGCGAACAACAAGTGGCTACCTAGCTAATACCTACTCAAAAGGATTCCTAAATCATTGCTAAGAATAATGAAAATTACAGAAATTTCTACTGGTCATTATTTTCAGGCTTGTTGTATTGGTGCTTGCTAGGTATCAAGCTAAAGCTAGCTAGCAGCCCCAGAAGTTGCGGTCCAACACAACATTCTACATTTAAACTGTGTTATTTGACGTGTCATTTACGAACATTTTAACATCTTGACCATGTTCTGTTATAATATCCACCCGGCACAGCCAGAAGAGGACTGGCCACCCCTCATAGCCTGGTTCCTCTCTAGGTTTCTTCCTAGGTTTTTGGCCTTTCTCAGGAGTTTTTCCTAGGGAGTTTTTCCCAGCCACCGTGCTTCTTTCACATGCATTGCTTGCTGTTTGGGGTTTTAGGCTGGGTTTCTATACAGCACTTTGAGATTTCAGCTGATGTACGAAGGGCTATATAAATAAATTTGATTTGATTTGATTTTGATTTGATTTGTGTCAAAAATATATTTTTTGACATGCAAAGACCCAAACGGCATTCCATCATTTTTAGGGCCTTCCTCTGACACTGCCTGGTATAGAGGGCCTGGATGGCAGGAAGCTTGGCCCCAGTGATGTACTGTAGTGCCTTGCGGTCGGAGGCCAAGCAGTTGCCATACCAGGTGGTGATGCAACCAGTCAGGATGCACTCGATGGTGCAGGTGTATAACTTTGAGGATCTGAGGACCCATGCCAGTACAGGAAGGGACTAAGCACGCACCCCTGAGGGGCCCCCGTGTTGAGGATCAGCGTGTCAGATGTGTTGTTGCTAACCCTTACCAACTAGGGGCGGCCCGTCAGGAAGTTCAGGATCCAGTTGCAGAAGGAGGTGTTTAGTCCCAGGGTCCTTAGCATAGTGATGAGCTTTGAGGGCACTAGGGTGTTGAACTCTGAGCTGTAGTCAATGAACAACATTCTCACATAGGTATTCCTTTTATCCAGGTGGGAAAGGGCAGTGTGAAGTCCAATAGAGATTGCATCATCTGTGATCTGTTGGGGCGGAATGCAAATTGAGTGGGTCTAGGGTATCTGGGATGATGGTGTTGATGTGAGCTTTCAAAGGACTTCATGGCTACAGATGTGAGTGCTACGGGTCGGTAGTCATTTAGGCAGGTTAACTTGGTATTCTTGGGCACATGGTGGTCTGCTTGAAACATGTAGGTATTGCAGACTCGGCCAGGGAGAGGTTGAAAATGTCAGTGAAGACACTTGCCAGTTGGTCAGCGCATGCTCGGAGTACACGTCCTGGTAATCCATCTGTGGCCCTGCGGCCTTGTGAATTGGTCATATTTTTTTTAAACCAATTTTATATTTTTTTACCCCCTTTTTCGACCCAATTTCGTCATATCCAATTGGCAGTTACAGTCTTGTCACATTGCTGCAACTCCCGTACGGACTCTGGAGAGGCGAAGGTCGAGAGCCGTACGTCCTCTGAAACACAACCCCGCCATGCCGCACTGCTTCTTGACACAATGTACGCTTAACCAGGAAGCCAGCCGCACCAATGTGTTGGAGGAAACATCATACACCTGGCGACCGTGTCAGCGTGCTTGTGCCCGGCCCGCCACAGGAGTCACTAGAGCGCAATGGGACAAGAATATCCGGGCCGGCCAAACCCTCCCCTAACCCAGACAACGCTGGGCCAATTGTGCGTCGCCTCATGGGTCTCCCGGTCGCGGCCGGCTGCGACACAGCCCGGTATCGAACCAGGATCTGTAGTAACGCAGCTAGTACTACAATGTAGTGCCTTAGGCCACTGCGCCACTCGGGAGGCCCTCGGCCTTGTGAATGTTGACCTGTTTTAAGGTCTTACTCACATCAGCTAAGGTGAGCCTGATCACACAGTCGTCAGGAACAGCTTGACTCGAAGCACACATAGAAGTAATTTAGCTCGTCTGTTAGGCTCGTGTCACTGGGAATGTCGCGGCTGGGCTTCCCTTTGTAGTCCGTAATAGTTTGCAAGCCCTGCCACATCGAACGAACGTCGGAGCCGGTGTAGTAGGATTCAGTCTTAGTCCTGTATTGATGCTTTGCCTGTTTGAGGGTTCATCGGAGGACATAGTGGGATTTTTTATAAGCGTCTGGGTTAGAGTCCGGCTCCTGGAAAGCGGCAGCTCTTCCCTTTAGCTCAGTGCGGATGTTGTCTGTAATCCATAGATTTTGGTTGGGATATGTACGTAAGGTCACTGTTGGGACGACGTCATTGATGCACTTATTGATGAAGCTGGTGACTGATGTGGTATACTCCTCAATGCCATTGGACAAATTCCGGAACATATTCCAGTATGTGCTAGCTAAACAGTCCTGTAGCTTAGCATCTGCGTCATCTGAACGCTTCAGTATTGAGCGAGTCATCGGTACTTCCTACTTTAGTTTTTGCTTGTAAGCAGGAATCAGGAGGATAGAATTATGGTCAGATTTGCCAAATGGAGGGAGAGGGCGAGCTATGTACGCGTCTCTGTGTGTGGAGTAAAGGTGGTCTTGAGTTTTATTTCCTCTGGTTACACATGTAACATGTTGGTAGAAATTAGGTAAAACGATTTAAGCTTCCCTGCATTAAAGTCCCCGACCACTAGGAGTGCCACCTCTGGATGAGCATTTTCTTGTTTGCTTATGGCCTTATACAGCTCATTGAGTGTGGTTTTAGTTCCAGCATCGGTTTGTGGTAGTAAATAGACAGCTACGAAAAATACAGATGAAATCTCTCTTGGTAAATAGTGTGGTCTACAGCTTATCATGAGATACTCTACTTCAGGCGAGCAAAACCTTGAGACTTCCTTAATATTAGATTTCGCGCACCAGCTGTTATTGACAAATAGACACAGACTGCCACCCCTTCTTCTTCACATTAGATACTAAACAAACAGCAACATTCACACGAGTGAAAGACTATACTCTGATGAAGCCATAGAAGGACTGCAAAACTGATCAATATCAATCTTATTTCAGTTTATAGAACATTTGCAGATCAACAACGTTGGCATGTAGATGTCAGTGTTTTAAAAAGTTATTTTGAGGTTTTTTTCTTTATAGAGCGAGTTTGTACCACCTCTTCCGGCTACCATGTCAATGACGTCTGGTTGGCAGTGGGCTGTTCCAACGAATGATATCGGCTCAAAATAAACCAATATTCAGCCAATTGTTCATTGTTGTCAACTCTTATCTTCCTCGGTTGTCATCCTTGCCTCTTGCTACTCGTACACGACTTTACATTATCTGGTCAACATGATGGGAGGTTAATCATGGGTTCTTATAGCAATTTCAGCTGTGCTGTCCATCATTGAATTAAAGGAACTGTGGGAACATTCTTCAGTATGTGCAAGGCACTGTCCAGTACTGTATTCATACTGTAAACAAAGGCATTTTTTAAATATAGAATATTCTCAGGTTTAGATCTCACTTGTAATAGATGCAAACCGACCACCTGTTAATCCACATGTTCTGGTCCTGAGTCTATTTCTGAAATATTTTTTAAAGAGCAGTCCTACAGAGCTCTGAGTCTGACAAACCTATCCGTCTCTCCCTCTCTCACACAGCCAAGGAGGGAGGAGTTTGCGAGTTGTTTCCCACCTGAGTCTACTCATATCTACAGTACACAGATATTTCCTGGACTGAAATGTTGTTCTACCTGATCTACAGTGCTGTGTGTAGCGCTCAACAATGGTGAATTGTTGGATCAGCTGCTTGCCATTATGGAGGATCTGGACTCTTAGAGATTTCAGTGGCACCTAACATAGGATGGCTTTCCTTCCATCCCAAAGAGCTGGCTGGAGAACAAAGACAGGACAGATATAGTGGATAAGATGGAGCAGACTTACAATCTGGATGGTGCTGTGACGATCGCTCTGGAGATCCTGACAAAGATGAACCAGAATAGTCTTGCAAAGAAGTTTAAGGACAACACATTGGGGCGTGTCATAACAGTTAAGGTCGGAGTGAGAACACATAACTAATATCCTGTGGTGTGAGAGTTAGGTCATATTCAAATATTTTGACTGATAAGGGTTAAATCCTTTTGGTTTTGCTCTATCAACACTGGGGATATGGGGAGGAATCACATGCCTAATGACGAGGAGATAGAGAGATGAGGCAGACAGAGGCTCTGCTGACCAAACTGATGAACAAGGATAAAGCTCCGGAGCTGTTCTACTGACCCTGACAGATAAAACAGACCTTTATCTGGTGGCAGACCTGGAAAAGCAGAAGACATCCTGACAGATGCCATGCATACAGTAAGATAAGAGGGATGTTCTTGTAATTTCAACACAAGCCTACCAATAATTTGCAAGATCATTGACATGTTCCTTGCCATTTTAAACAAAATTACATTATACTAGTAAGCTGACCCAGCAGGTGCTGTTGCAAGGCAAACTTTTCAAGACGAACAATAATGTATGGACAGAAAGCAGACATCCTAAATGTTAATTTTTGTGTTGCCTTTAGTGGGCTGTATCACATGGAAAGATAGCTACATTTTTACATTGGTTTACAGTCCACTTTTCCTAAATATCTAGCTGTTCAATGTCACATTTTACCACACCTTGTATTATTTCAAAACCCTTCCACTCTTCCTGTTGAGTGTAAAGAAATATTGGCAAGACATTAAATCCAGTAAATAATTTAGTCATGCAGGACACAATAATTTAAGTACTTTTACTTCTAGTATGACTAATTGTACAGCAAAGCCTTCACAACATTTATTTGATACTTATATATTAAAAGGACTGAAATTCAAAAGGAATACATTATATGTAAATTTACTAAACACAGTTCTTCACAAATACAGAGTGCATGTTAGTCCAATGCAACACTGTTATGTCCTTATCTACTTCTATACTCTCAACAAATGCATAGAATGGTGTTTCACAGCTGCCGTACATTGACATTTACCTGAATTCCATTGCACAGTACGTACTTAAAGATTTATTGTTAATACTAGTCTATCATCTATGCTAGTCATTGTGGTTCTTACTAACAAAACATAGCAGAAAGAAAATCTCAACCACATTATCAAATGGTTGAGATATGAAATTAATAGGTGAAATGACATAGTAATAGCTTTGAATAAAGGTCAATTGGTTTACATTTCCTCTAATCAAACATGAATATATTCTTATATCATCTAGCTTGTCAAATGTGTGGTTCTGGTTTACTATCGCAGACAACCCTATGTAATATAAATGAATGAGTTTCCAGGGCATAGATTCATGGGGTCAAATACCATAGTGATAAAATTCAATACAGGTCTTTGTCATATGGTATGTCATGTCCAATTGAGTGGTGGAAATCCACTGCCAGGGTTTGTTCTCTCCGATGATAACTGTTGTGGAACAGATGTGTGAAGTCCTTCTGGTGCAGAAAGTTCCTCCTACAGGTAACTCATAACAGTTCCTTTCTTTCCAACCTGATGTGGCTCCAGTGCGTAGAACCTGATCATGACCCTGTGGAATACAAGTTCACCTACAATTAGATTCATGTATTGAAAACCATATACAGGAGACCATGTGGCTACAATTTAAATCTACTAAATGCAATATTCTATTTATGCAATATCAAATGCAATATAAAGTCAATACATACTTTGAATGCTATATGGTCTGGCAAGATCTCCTGTGCAACCCCTTACAAGCATAGGTAGTTAGGCTATAATCAATACCTCATGGTAGTAATAGCCTAGACATATGAACTGTCCATAAATCCAGACACACCATGGCATAACAGATAACTACAATTTTTCATCTGTTTCTTGAGTCAAAGTTGAGTTGGGCTCTAAAGAGTCTGCAGGCAGGCCGGGTACAGGAACTTGCAGTGTACAGGAACTGACATACAGAGACACTCCCACTTTTAATCTGAGATAAGGTATCATATGACACATTGCCCTTTATCCACACCAATGCAGAAATGCAAAATCCTCTTATCTTATGCATAACACATATTTTTCTGTCATTAGAACAGAGCCAAATCTCTGCAGTAGAGGATAGTACTAAGCTAAAATAAATGAATGATTTGTAGCATAATCAGCTTCTAACCGGTCTTCAGTAAGTCCAAGTTCTCCTGTAAGGAAAGGGAAAATATTGGCACTGTGTTCCTTGTTCTTCTCAGCAGTGTCAGTGACACCGATGGCGGACACGGACAGGATCACGCAAGGAGCACAAGTTCCACCCATGAGCATTGGCAGTCCAGGTTTCACCACCAACATCATTCTCTGCATAGAAAACAGACAACATAAAATACACACAAGCACAATTTTTGAATAGAATTAGCTAGCTAGGCTATATCAAAGTATTTAAATATGGACACTGGAGTTAAAACCTTCATAGCCGCCAACTACAGTGCCTTCAGAAAGTATTCACACCCTTGACTTTTTCCACATTTTGTTGTGTTACATCCTGAAATTAAAATGTATTAAAGTTGAGATTTTAATTTCAATACCCCATGATGTCAAAGTGGAATTATGTTTTTAGAAATTTTTACAAATTCATTACAAACAAAACACTGAAATGTCTTGAGTCAATAAGTATTCAACCCCTTTGTTACGGCATGCCTAAATAAGTACAGGAGTAAAAATGTGTTTAACAAGTCATATAATAAGTTGCATGGACTCACTGTGTGCAGTAAGTGTTTAAAATTATTTTTGAATGACTACCTTCTCTGTACCCCACAATTATCTCTAAGGTCCCTCAGTCGGGCAGTGAATTTCAAACACAGTTTCAACCACAAAGACCAGGGAGGTTTTCTAATGGCTCGCAAAGAAGGTCACAGTGAAGCTATTAATTACACTTTGGATGGTATATCAATACACCCAGTCACTACAAAGATACAGGCGTCCTTCCTAACTTAGTTGCCGGAGAGGAAGGAAACTGCTCAGAGATTTCACCATGAGGCCAATGGTGACTTTAAAACAGTTACAGAGTTTAATGGCCGTGATAGGAGAAAATTGAGGATGGATCAACAACATTGTAGTTACTCCACAATACTACCTATACGACAGTATGAAAAGAACGAAGCCCGTACAGAATACAAATGTTCCAAAACTTGCATCCTGTTTGCAATAAGGCTCTAGAGCTGTCCCTGACTAAAAAAAAAACTTAGTCGACCAAAATTTGTCAGTGCTTTTGACCAATCGATTGGTTGAAATTAAAGCTTACTAAAGAGCAGTGATACTATCAAGAGCAGTGTGCGTGTTTCTTCTTTTTCTGATGAAATAAGACACAAATTAAATCAATAGAGCCAGAGACCAAGAAAACCTGTCCCGACAATTCTCACTCTGAAGTATTTATTTGGGCTACAATTTCTGAGGCTGGTAACTCTAATGAACGTATCCTCTGCAGCAGAGGTAACTCTGGGTCTTCCTTTCCTGTGGCGGTCCTCATGAGAGCCAGATTAATCATAGCGCTTGATGGTTTTTGCGACTGCACTTGAAGAAACGTTCAATGTTCTTGACATTTTCCAGATTCACTGACCTTCATGTCTGAAAGTAATGATGGACTGCCATTTCTCTTTGCTTATTTGAGCTGTTCTTTCCATAATACGGACTTGGTCTTTTACCAAATAGGGCTTTCTTCTGTATACCATCCCTACCTTGTCGTAACACAACTGATTGGCTCAAACGCATTAAGGAAATTCCACAAATTAACTTTTAACAAGGCACACCTGTTAATTGAAATGCATTCCAGGTGACTACCTCATGAAGCTGGTTGAGAGAATGCCAAGCGTGTGAAAAACTGTCATCAAGGCTAAGGTTGGCTACTTCGAAGAATAATATACAGTTGAAGTCAGAAGTTTACATACACCTTAGCCAAATACATTTAAACTCAGTTTTTCACAATTCCTGACATTTCATCCAGTAAGAAAGTCCTGTCTTAGTTCAGTTAGGATCACCACTTTATTTTAAGAATGTGAAATGTCAGAATAATAGTAGAGATATTTATTTAAGCTTTTATTTCTTTCATCACATTCCCAGTGGGTCAGAAGTTTACATACACTCAATTAGTAGTTGGTAGCATTGCCTTTAAATTGTTTACCTTGGGTCAAATGTTTCGGGTAGCCTTCCATAAGCTTCCCACAATAAGTTGGGCGAATTTTGGCCCATTCCTCCTGACAGAGTTGGTGTAACTGAGTCAGGTTTGTAGGCCTCCTTGCTCGCACACGCTTTTTCAGTTCTGCCCACAAATGTTCTATAGGATTGAGGTCAGGGCTTTGTGATGGCCACCCCAATATCTTGACTTTGTTGTCCTTAAGCCATTTTGCCACAACTTTGGAAGTATGCTTTGGGTCATTGTCCATTTGGAAGACCGATTTGCGACCAAGCTTTAACTTCCTGACTGATGTCTTGAGATGTTGCTTCAATATATCCACATCATTTTACTCCCTCATGATGCCATCTATTTACTGAAGTGCACCAGTCCCTCATGCAACAAAGCACCCACACAACATGATGCTGCCACCCCCGTGCTTCACGGTTGGGATGGTGTTCTTCGGCTTGCAAGTGTCCCCCTTTTTCCTCCAAACATAACGATGGTCATTATGGCCAAACAGTTCTATTCTTGTTTCATCAGACCAGAGGACATTTCTCCAAAAAGTACGATCTTTGTCCCCATGTGCAGTTTCAAACCGTAGTCTGGGTTTTTTATGGTGGTTTTGGAGCAGTGGTTTCTTCCTTGCTGAGCGGCCTTTCAGGTTATGTCGATATAGGACTTGTTTTACTGTGGATATAGATACTTTTGTACCTGTTTCCTCCAGCATCTTCACAAGGTCCTTTGCTGTTGTTCTGGGATTGATTTGCACATTTCGCACCAAAGTACGTTCATCTCTAGGAGACAGAACACATCTCCTTCCTGAGCGGTATGACGGCTGTGTGGTCTCATCGTGTTTAAACTTGCGTACTATTGTTTGTACAGATGAACGTGGTACCTTCAGGCATTTGGAAATTGCTCCCAAGGATGAACCAGACTTGTGGAGGTCTACAATTTATTTTTCTGAGGTCTTGGCTGATTTCTTTTGATTTTCCCATGATGTCAAGCAGAGGCACTGAGTTTGAAGGTAAGCCTTGAAATACATCCACAGGTACACCTCCAATTTACTCAAATGATGTCAATTAGCCTATCAGAAGCTTCTAATGCCATGATATCATTTTCTGGAATTTTCCAAGCTGTTTAAAGGCACAGTCAACTTAGTGTATGTAAACATCTGACCCACTGGAATTGTGATACAGTGAATTATAAGTGAAATAATCTGTCTGTAAACAATTGTTGGAAAAATTACTTGTGTCATGCACAAAGCAGATGCCCTAACCAACTTGCCAAAACTATAGTTTGTTAACAAGACACTTGTGGAGTGGTTTTACATAGTTGAATGTGCTGACAACAAAATCACACAAAAATAATCAATGGAAATCCAATTTATCAACCCATGGAGGTCTGGATTTGGAGTCACACTCAAAATTAAAGTGGAAAACCACACTATCAGGCTGATCCAACTTTGATGTAATGTCCTTAAAACAAGTCAAAATGAGGCTCAGTAGTGTGTGTGGCCTCTACGTGCCTCTATGACCTCCCTACAACGCCTGGGCATGCTCCTGATGAGTTGGCGGATGGTCTCCTGAGGGATCTCCTCCCAGACCTGAACTAAAGCATCCGCCAACTCCTGGACAGTCTGTGGTGCAATGTGGTGTTGGTGGATGGAGCGAGACATGATGTCCCAGATGTGCTCAATTGGATTCAGGTCTGGGGAACGGGCGGGCCAGTCCATAGCATCAATGCCTTCCTCTTGCAGGAACTGCTGACACACTCCAGCCACATGAGGTCTAGCAATGTCTTGCATTAGGAGGAACCCAAGGCCAACCGCACCAGCATATGGTCTCACAAGGGGTCTGAGGATCTCATCTCGGTACTTAATGGCAGTCAGGCTACCTCTGGCGAGCACATGGAGGGCTGTGCGGCCCCCCAAAGAAATGCCATCCCACACCATGACTGACCAAACACCAAACCGGTCATGCTGGAGGATGTTGCAGGCAGCAGAACGTTCTCCACGGCGTCTCCAGACTCTGTCACGTCTGTCACATGTGCTCAGTGTGAACCTGCTTTCATCTGTGAAGAGCACAGGGCGCCAGTGGCGAATTTGCCAATCTTGGTGTTCTCTGGCAAATGTCAAACATCCTGCACGGTGTTGGGCTGTAAGCACAACCCCCACCTGTGGACATCGGGCCCTCATACCACCCTCATGGAGTCTGTTTCTGACCGTTTGAGCTGACACATGCACATTTGTGGCCTGCTGGAGGTCATTTTGCAGGGCTCTGGCAGTGCTCCTCCTGCTCCTCCTTGCACAAAGGCGGAGGTAGCGGTCCTGCTGCTGGGTTGTTGCCCTCCTACGGCCTCCTCCACGTCTCCTGATGTACTGGCCTGTCTCCTGATAGCGCCTCCATGCTCTGGACACTACGCTGACAGACACAGCAAACCTTCTTGCCACAGCTCGCATTGATGTGCCATCCTGGATGAGCTGCACTACCTGAGCCACTTGTGTGGGTTGTAGACTCCGTCTCATGCTACCACTAGAGTGAAAGCACCGCCAGCATTCAAAAGTGACCAAAACATCAGCCAGGAAGCATAGGAACTGAGAAGTGGTCTGTGGTCACCACCTGCAGAACCACTCCTTTATTGGGGGATGTCTTGCTAATTGCCTATAATTTCCACCTGTTGTCTATTCCATTTGCACAACAGTATGTGAAATGTATTGTCAATCAGTGTTGCTTCCTAAGTGGACAGTTTGATTTCACAGAAGTGTGATTGACTTGGAGTTACATTGTGTTGTTTAAGTGTTCCCTTTATTTTTTTGAGCAGTGTATATATATATATTTTTAACACTTTTTTGGGTTACTACATGATTCCATGTGTTATTTCATAGTTTATGTCTTCACTATTATCCTACAATGTAGAAAATAGTAAAAATAAAGAAAAACCCTGGAATGAGTAGGTGTGTCAACTTTTGACTGGTGCTGTATATTTTACACATACTGTGGACACCCCTTCAAATGAGTGGAGTCTGCTACTTCAGCCACACCCGTTGCTGACAGGTGTTAAAATATTTTGTTTAAAAAAAATCAAGCACACAGCCATGCAATCTCCATAGACAAACATTGGCATTAGACTGGCCTTACTGAAGAGCTCAGTGACTTTCAATGTGCCTGAATGCATAGTGCCAACTATAAAGTTTGATGCAGGAGGAATAATGGTCTTGAGCTGTTTTTCCTGGTTCGGTTACATTGACTGTCATGGTACATTAACTTTTTAATCATGGGATCCAAATGAGAAATTCTGTGTTAAGCAGAAAGCGCACTGAACAGAGAGCACAGATGCACATGGCCAAATCAATTCCAGTAATTAATGAAACAATTATAAAATGTACACTGACACGTCGCGACCCACCATTAACAGGTCCCATACTTTAAGAAAGGCGGGTCAAGATGATTCTGTGCTTCCAACTTTGTGGCAACACGGGAAAGATCTTTTCCTGTTTCAGCATGACAATGCCCCCGTGCACAAAGCGAGGTCCATACAGAAATGGTTTGTCGGGATCAGTGTGGAAGAACTTGACTGGCCTGCACAGAGCCCTGACCTCAACCCTATCGAACACCTTTGGGATGAATTGGAACGCCAACTGCGAGCCAGGCCTAATTGCCCAACCTCAGTGCCCGACCTCACTAATGCTCGTGGCTGAATGGAAGCAAGTCCCTACAGCAATGTTCCAACATTAGTGGAAAGCCTTCCCAGAAGAGTAGAGGCTGTTATAGCAGAAAATAGGGGGACCAATTCCATATTAATGCCAATGATTTTAGAATGAGATGTTTGAAGAGCAGATGTCCACATACTTTTGGTAATGTAGTATATATGCTACTGCTCGACTAACAAAATATCTTGGTTGACCAACAGCCATCGACTAATTGGTGTCAGCCCTAAAAGGAACTAAAGAAAAATGACCATAAATTGGGAAAACAAATTAACTTCATGTCCTCAATACAACACGTTATGTTTGGGGAAAATCCAACACAACACATCAATGACTACCACTCTTCATATTTTCAAGCATGGTGGTGGCTGCGTCATGTTATGGGTATGCTTGTCATCGGCAAGGACTAGGGAGTTTTTTAGGATAAAAATAAATTGAACAGAGCTAAGCAGGCAAAATCCTAGAGGAAAACTTGGTTCAGTCTTCTTTCCAACAGACACTGGGAGACATTCACCTTTTAGCAGGACAATAACCGGAAATACAAGGTCAGATATACAGTTGGTTACCAAGATGACTTTGAATGTTCCTGAGTGGCCTAGTTACAGTTTGGACTTAAATCAGCTTGAAAATCTATGGCAAGACTTAAAATGGCTGTCGAGCAATGATGAAAAACCAACTTGACAGGGCTTGAAGAATTTTTTAAAGAATAACGTTCAAATATTGTAAAACCCAGATGTGCAAAGCTCTTAGAGACTTACCCAGAAAGACTCAAAGGTGATTCTAACTTGTTACATTGACTCAGGGGGATGAATACTTATGTAAACATGAGTGTTATTTTTCATAATTATTTGATGAATGTTTGAATTCGAGTATTTAGTGTATATCGTTTAGATTTTTTTTCTTCAATTAAAACAATTTTAATCCCACCTTGTAACATAACAAAATGTGTTATGTCAAGGGGGTGTGATTATTTACGAGCCCCGACGCTCAGTGTTACCAACTTAGCGACTTTGTCGCTATATTTAGCGAGTATTCAGACCCCTCTAGCAACACATTTTCAAAAATATCGACTAGCAACAAATCTAGCAACTTTTTCTGGTGTTATTGGAGACTTTTGGAGACTCTGACGTGAAAGCACGTATCGTTCTTACTCTTCTCAAAGAGCAGCGGGTGATGCCGTGGGCCCCACCACCGTCCCAAGTCCTCACGCAGCAGTCCCTCCCAGCTGCAGTCAGAGCAGGAGATGTTCACCCCTCCGCGTCCAGACTGCAAATGAATCGCGCATGCGGGAAGCCACCGCTGGCTGATCCCCCCCTGGCTTACATTCAGGGCGGGATGTAAATGTCAAATGTTCTTTGTCTAAAATAAATCACTGCACAAAAATAAATCATTGCATTTGACTCACACAGCCTCAGTCACTTACTCACCTTGTCCACTGTGTGTGTGCCTCTCTGTGACATAAGGTAAACATCTTGCTGGGTAGCTCATCATGTCTCAGTCTAAACTTTACACTCAAAAATACAGAAAGGAGTGGGAATCAAACCCTGAATTCAAAGGCTGGTTGAAGCCGTTTACTGGAGATGATTCACAGGCATACTGCCTGTATTGTAAGGCTGATTGATTTCTACGCCAAACAGTGATGTAAAAAAAAAAACACATGACAACTCAAAAACATACTCAAAAGGCAAAGCCTTATAACAGTTCCACCCAAAACAAGCTGCCATTTATGGTTAAAAAAAATTGGCTTAGCAAAAAAGGCTGAGGCCACCACGGCATTAGCTATCGCTGAACACTGTTCCATGCTGGCATGTGATCACATTGGAGAAGCATGTAGAGCTGCTTTCTCAGACTCCACTGCTGCTACCCACTTCAAAATGCACAGGACAAAGTGCACAGAAATGATTAATGGTGTTCTAGCACCATACTTTCTGAAAAAGTTGGTCGCAGATGTGGGTGACCAGTGTTTCAGCCTCCTCCTTGAGTCCACGGATGTAAGTGTTTCTAAGTACCTGGGGGTTGTGATAAGGTACTTTAGTCACACCAAGCAGACAATTGTATCAACATTTCTGGGGCTTGTTGAGTTGGAGGGAGGAGATGCCAAATCTATAGCCCGTGCTGTTGTGGCTTTCCTCGAGAAGTGTTGTCTTAAAAAAGAGAAACTCCTGGAGATAGGGACTGACAATGCCTCTTCTGACGGGGGATTAACAACGGGGTCCATAAAGTGCTGAAGGAGGAGTATGGCCTCAAATATCTGGTTCTTATTCGCTGTGTGTGCCACTCTCTGCAGCTTGCTGTAAGTCATGCTTCCAATGACACCATCCCCTGTAGTGTGGAGTACTTGGTACGAGAGACTTATAACTGGTTTTCAGTGTCTCCAAAGCGCAGGGAGCCCTACAAGGCCATATATGAGACCAACTGTGGGGAGAAACCTTTACAGATAACCAAGGTGTGTGATAAGGGAATCTATATGCTTAAAGGTAATGATTAAAGAATTCCACCCTGAAACGTAACTATTAGTGATTATTAGTTTATGTAACAAGTATAATGAATTACAATGGTAAACTTCAGTGTGACTAAGGAGAGACCGAGAACCATTGAACTATGCATGACCCGACCTGGCTAGAACTCTGAGAAACTTACGATAGGACAGGGAGTCCTTTCAAGGTTCCTCTAATCTCGGGGGAATGCAACTGTCGGCTTGGTAGTGATAAACAGTGGATACAACTCACCTACTGTTCGTGTGTATGTATGTGCGTAGGATATCTACTGTTTGTGTGGAGGTATGTGCGTAAGTAGGGAGTGAATTATAAAATGGATGTCTTTAGAGCGCTCTCTGAATAAACTGTACGGACCTTTTGCATAAGCTGAGTCTTTGCCTAATTATTATTAAACCCAGGGTCTTACAAACCTCGGGAATTAGTCAAAGCTTTAATAATTGTTAGTTATTATCATTGGGATTCAAAATTCTCGTGACAGTATGTGCCACACGTTGGCTCTCCATTGAACCCGCGGTTTCACACATTTTGGACCAGTGGGAGGAGCTTTGGCTGCATTTCGCAGTCCCCAAGTCCAGTGAACACTGCTACATGGCTGAGGTTTTATACTCCATGTACAGTTATCCTCTTAAGCTACCTGACAGCTTGGTTAGCCAGATCAAGTCTGAGCAGCAGGGTGCTGAATCCACTGGCAAATGTTGATGTACTCAAAGGGCCAATAGATGGATACATCAGTCCCAAACCGTACCTTGGTTACCTTTTTGAGTCAAAGGCAGCTGAGCTCCACCTTGCGCCTGAGGATGAAAACAATGTCCGAAAGCGGTTTGTAGCCTTCACCATCTCCCTCACTAATGAGTTGAGGGTGAGACTGCCGGACAACATTGAAGCATTGCAGTACATGTCAGTTTTCAATGTGGAGGAAACTCTAAAGCACAATAAGAACCCTGGAGAAATATAAAAAATAGCCAAGCTCCTTGGATACTCCCCTGCAGAGATAGACAAGATTGTCCAGCAATGGCATGCCATCCATCTTAGTAAATGGAATGAGACAAAAAAACACACTGGGCTTCTGGAGTGAGATTTGGAAGTTTGGGGCCATGGCTACTGTGTCTGTGTTGTCCTTGCCACACTCGAATGCTGTAGTCGAGAGAGTATTCAGCCAGCAGATGAGTGTGGTAAAAAGCAAACTTAGAAATCGGATGTCCTTGCAGACCCTTAACTCCATCCTGTACATTCGATATGGACTGAAGCTGTCTGGTGAGGCTTGCTATGAGCACCAGCTGCCTGATAATGTTTTGCGGCTTTTTGGCACATCAGCTGCTTACTCATTTAAGTCAGCTCCCTCAGTTGCTGAACCTGCCATAGAGAGCCTTGACCAAAATGACGATGAACCACTCTTTCTGTGAGGGGGGTCTGGGAAAAAAAGACCATTAACCTGAATTAGAGCCAGACTAGTTACCATCATTTTCTCACATTGCCATTGACAGTTTTTTCAATTGTCTCTTTTTGGTCCATTTAGATTGTATACAAAAAAAATGTATGGTTAAAAATGTTCATGTTTTACTGTGACTTGTTGTAGGCGCCTCAGTGGACCATATGGTTAAAAACCAAACCAACTTAAGAAAACTAAACTAAAAAACGAAATAAAATTTAAAAAACGAAGTAACTCCGCCAGTGTCTCTTTTGTGTCACTTTTGCCGGTCCCAAGCCCGGATAAAGGAGGAGGGTTGGAATTGTGACATAAAAAAAACAAGAATCGACAGAAGAAAGTTCATTTGTAGTTCTAAACATATTGTAACGACCCGGTATTGTGTTCTGTGTTCGTGGGTGTGTTATGGTTCTCATGGCTACTAGCAGGGGTTGAATGTGTCAGGACAGAGGGAAAGGGTGGGGGGTATGATGGGTAATCCCGCGGGATTTGGAAATGCATAAATAGGGATTGCTGTCTCATCTCTCTCTCTCTCTTTCTGTTCGGGCCTTGATCTGTTCTTATGGGGGTGACCCTTAACCCGACATGGTGTAATTGTGTACGTTCGGTATTTAGCGGCGTGGGCTGTGGCCACAACAATAGCCCAGTTTAGGAATAAACCTGTGTTCTAACCTGCACACCTGGAGTCCGTCTCTTTTCCTTTTATGACCCAGCCGGGTCATTACAATATTTAGGGTGTTTTTTACTCACTTTTTGTCTCGCCTACAGCAACCATCACAATTACATGCACATGGCCAATTATGCAAATTAGGTATTGACGTCATTTAGCGACTTTTAAGACAGCCAATAGTTACTTTCCTTATTGAGGAGTTGGCAACGCTCAGTCTGAAAGTTAACACGCATTGTTTGCGGTACGATTTTGGCAATATAAGAAACATATTGGCGAGAAATAACTTTCTAAAAACAAAAAAAGGTTAAAATGCACACCTTTATACAGTTAGTGTTCGTACACGGACATCTATTTTACAGCGCTTGTTGACGGAAGACCGACAAGACAGAGGCGACCACCTGTGCTAATAAGCATGATCGAACAGCTGTGTGTAAGTGTAACTATGGAGGAAGTGTAGCAGAAGAGTTGTTCATCAGCTCGATGCACACAGCCGTATATGGCTCTGTGCAAACCTGTTACACAGTAAGTCTTTTTTTAAAGATTATTTATCGCTTATCAAAGACAAGTTCCATGTTTCGAGAAAAGTATTGCCCGCAATTATTTACGTTTCCAAATGTTAAAACAGAGCGTCGGGATTGTAGTTCACATGGTCCCACTGGTAAGCAGTGCTTATAGCTGAGAACCCTTGGGATAAGGCAGCATGCCTTGAGTTCTCGTGAGCAAGGCTACAGCTAGCCTATTCAATACTGTAGACGGCAAGGCTTGAGTTCGACAACTAGGCTACAGCTAGCTAACAGTAATCTAAACAATGCAATGTATCAAAGGCAGACATATGGAGTGAGGCAACTTAACTTCACTCAGTAACATTCTTGATGCAGTAGCCTACTCACCTCTTCGGGTTTCCCTAGAACAGCGGCTGTTTTGGAGCACAGCTTTTTCAAGAAATCCTCAGAAAACGTACTCTCAGGTAAATTACTTTCTAAATCAATGAACGGCATGATGATTTTGTAAAGAGGCCGTTCTTCCAGATGAGAAGGCTAGGGAGGTCAATTTGCAGCAAAATTGACTTTGCTCCGGGAACTACGTCTCTTCATTGGGGGGAAAAAAGTACTTCCGTGTCACGGAATTTCGGAAATGTTCCAAATAAAAGTCCCCACTAATAGCAAAAAGTCTCAGTAACTTGAATGTATTCATGATATAGGGAAAATGATTGTCTAAACATTAACAATGATTCATACTTTTTCATATTTAAGTGACATTTGCATTACATTTGAATTTTAAAAGATGTTCTAAGGTCAAATATGGTAAGTGGAAATGCCTCCAATATGAATCACTGTATATTAGGCATAAGGGTAGCGGGGGGGGGTAAGGGTAGTGGTACCATATGATTGTGATATAACCACTTAGATCCCAGGAACCTTCTACTGCATTTTTCAAAATGTCTGATTAGTCGGGAGACGATACAAACAACAAATCAATTATTTTTTTATTTTTTTTATTTTGCATATATATTTTAAGCCAGTCTGATTGGCTGGGCCAGTGTTCAATCTGGCAGGGCCTCTGCCCAGCCGTGCCCTGCCGTGGCTTCGTCTCTGGTAACATGATTCAGTTTCCAGTACAGTAGCCTACTGTTACACTTTATTGTTGCTGGTATGTTCAACTCGTATTTCTGATTTGGAAGTTTATAATAAACAGCCTTGGAGCTATTTTAGATAGCACATGAATGCTGAACGTCTTTCCCAGTCAGTGTTCTGAAATTCTGAGAGCACATGAACACAGCAGAAATATATGTACACATTGATGTCATACATTACATGTACCACGTGAACGCAATGACCAATAGAATTAACGTATCCGAAGGAACGCCAGTAACCCTGGACAATAATATTGCAGCGCTTCAAGAGACGCTCTGATCATAATTATTAGAGCGAAAATGATTGAATGCTATTTTGGTGATTAGGAATAAATGTAGCTAGCACACTAGTTTTAAGGTTGTATGTGTCTAACCAGCAAGCTTCGTGTGTTAATTTCGGAATTGAGTTAATGTAGACCATTCCAGTCGCAATTTGGAGAGAAACATCGAGCTGTTGGGATAGTTGGCAAGATAACTGGATACAGTAACGCTGACCGCTAGCTATGGTTATGTGGGACCATGGTGATGAAGGCTAGTTAGCTAAATGCATTTTGTTAGCTAACTATAGTAGGCCAGTTCTCGTAACCTGATGCATACCGGTACCAGTCTATTGCTACGTGTTGAAAAATGCTAGGATGTTCAAAAATGTGTTCGGGTCAGGATTTATTGTAAGAACCGCGCACGTTATCCTGACATGGGTAATAACACTGATACTCTTCCTACATGATACAGGTAAGTGCACTGAATTTAAATTCATTTTCAGATGCCAGTATCCGTTGCACGGCTGTAATGCATAGATGACATATGCATTATTACACTGTAATGCATACCATCAAACCACACTTCCACTTATCACCAAATATGGTGTTGTGAGGAAGTCCAGTGCCATTGCGTGGAGAGTGGGAGAAGATGGAGATAGATGAAACTTGGCTTGGGGGGGGGGGGAGGACAGAGAACAGTCTATGACTAGGGTGGCTGGAGTCTTTTTGACAATTTCTACCACTGTTGTGTCATCAGCAAACTTAATGATGGTGTTGGAGTCGTGCCTGGCCATGCAGTCATGAGTGAACAGGGAGTACAGGAGGGGGCTGAGCACGCACCCCTGAGGGGCCCCCGTGTTGGGGATCAGTGTGGCGGATGTATTGTTACCTACCCTTACCACCAGGGGGCGGACCGTCAGGAAGTCCAGGATCCAGTTGCAGAGGGAGGTGTTTAGTCCCAGGGTCCTTAGCTTATTGATGAGCTTTGAGGGCACTATGGTGTTGAACGCTGAGCTGTAGTCAATGAAGAGCATCCTCACATAGGTGTTCCTTTTGTCCATGTGGGAAAGTACAGTTACGAACAGAGTGCGCACTAAGTTTTGTAGACTTAACCCTTTGCCAAATTTGCGTTGTGTAGAAGGAGTGCAACAGTGAAATTAGTTATTGCACAGGCACACTTTTCAGAGTATCTGTTCGCTAATGGGAATATGCAAGCACATGCTAAAATGTGCCAATTGGATCTTGCTAGCTTGTGCGTGGCTCTGCCCAACTCCTTGCTTGTTCTGCCCGCTGTGCTTTATTTGCTCCCTTTGGAAACGATGATGATAAATCGTAGGTTAGTTATTTACCAGTATCTTTGATCACAGTGCCACCAACATGATCAACAAAGCAGCCAATTAGGTAGCTGATAAAAGTAGCTAAGGTCCTTATTGGTTGAGACAGTTGGACTAATCTCATAAGCCACAGTCAGTAAGATAAGGCTATATTCCAATTAGGGAAAAATACTCATTTAATTTTTTTTTTACCTTTATTTAATTAGGCAAGTCTGTTAAGAACAAATTGTTATTTTCAATGACGGCCTAGGAACAGTGGGTTAACTGCCATGTTCAGGGGCAGAACGACAGATTTTTACCTTGTCAGCTCGGGTATTCGATCTTGTGGCCTTTCGGTTACATTGATTTGAATGAATAGTCTATTACTTATAAATTAGATAAATACAACTGCCTTACCTTATCATATCTTAGGACCTATTACTCTCTGCTGGCATAGATTTAGTAAGCCTTTGCGTGATCGTGTATAGCTTGGTATGTCATTCTTAGAGCACTTCATGCAGTGTCACAGAAAGCAATTGCTATTTGCAAGTGAAAATGTCATGGGATGCATAGACTCCATTATTAACCTTTTGGTGGCCATTTATTTGATCGTATTTCATTATCCAACATTTTAGTAGTAGCTACTAGTTAGTAAACATTGCTAATTTATTCTTGTTTTGCAGACCTGAGGAAGCAAGAGGAGAGAGGAGAGCTCATCCAACCTGTGCTCTTTGTCTTGCTGGTCCTTGTGTCGGTGTTGCTGTACTTCGCAGTCTCACTCATGGATCCTGGCTTTGTCCTATCTGACGGTAGTGACTTACAGGTGCGTCAAACCAAGGTTTTGCTTACTTCACAATACATGAACACAGTAATGCAGATTAATGCTCAGGAAATGCATTAAAGCTAAAAAAAACTATGCACTTGTACTGCATTTTTAGTTCACCCTTGGCATCACTGAGGAGACGCAGGACATGATTCCACCAACAACCAAGTCTCTGCGACAGCGGCGCTGTGGTCATTGTCTGCTCCAGGTATGGAGTGGGCTACTGTAGTATTTCTTTTAGATTTTTTTGTCTTTAACCTTTATTTATCCAGGGGAAACCCATTGAGACAGCGTCTCATTTACAAGGGTGCCCTGGGAACAATACATTAACATGATCAGTCTCAATACAATACTATAAATTTACAATTACACATTACAACAAATCAAATTCAAAAGCGACAGATGACATGTATATGCGCTAGGGGCACAATAACTAAAAGCAATCTTCCTGGACTCTGGAGACCCGCGGAACCTCTAAAAACTTGAGAACTAGTCTGATGGTGGCTTGCTTTCCAATTAAGAAGTGAGGTGAGGTAGTATGGGAGTTTCTGGAGAACTGCTTTATATACAAATAGTAGCTGATGTTGGGCCCTTCTGGTAGTTATAGACTCCCAGCCAACATAATTACATAAAAGGCAATGATGTGTACTAAAATTGTCTCCAGTGATAAAATACAGGCTGAAATCTAAAGGTTTTTAAAACAGAGGCTGCTGCATGCATGTAGATTACATCACCATAGTCAAGTACTGGCAGGAGTGATGCTTGAACAATTTTCCTCCTGTTTTCAAAAGTAAGGCAGCATTTTTTTCTATAAAGGAGACTGATCGTAATTCTCATTCTCTTTGTTAGTTTTTCAATGTGTGTTTTAAAAGACAGCTTATCATCAATCCAAGTACTTAAATACTTATAATGAGGGACTTGTTCAGTTTGGCATCCCTTCAAGGTGCAGATACACAGATGTTCTCCAACATTTAGCACTAATTTAATGTTGGTGAGCGATTCTTGAATTTAATCAAAGCCAAGCTGACGGTTGTTAATGGCCTGCTGCACTGAGGGGGCACAGGAATAAATAACTGTCATCTGCATAGATATGTAGGACAAACCAACATTATTCATGTAAATAGTGAACAGTAAAGGGCCTAGTATTGAGCCTTGTACACCTGTTTACATGTATATTTACTGCGTATGTATTCCTGAGGTGACATTAGGAGGGATGATGTAATCCTAGGATGCTGACAGACACACCATCTGCTCTCACTCTGTTAAGAGATTCTCTCACTCAATTATGGTCATGGCAAGATAAGCTGCTGGCATATGATATGAGTACAGGTCAGTGGACTAGTTTATGACCAGAAAGAGCTTTCTGTAACTCCTCCTTCCCCCCCTTTCCCATTCATGTGCCCAAGCAGCAGCCAATGAGATCCAAGCACTGTCAGACCTGTCAGCACTGCGTGCGTCGCTACGACCACCACTGCCCCTGGATCGAGAACTGCGTGGGCGAGAGGAACCACCGCTGGTTCGTGCTCTACCTGGCTGTCCAGCTGTTGGTGCTGCTGTGGGGCCTCCACATGGCCTGGTAAGTGGAGATGGGTCTTCAGAGCCCATTCATACATGGTTGTGGTGACCCACAGGGTATGCAATACAGGGTTTACAAAAACATTTGCACACCCTGTGGGTCACCACAACCAGGATCGAAGATCTTGATAATACAGAGGATTTTTGCTTCAATTTATCATATGATGCACTGTTGTTTCAGAAGTGTGGCCAATCTCACCTGTTCTCTGTGACGCAGGTCGGGCTTCACCACGGCACCCACCTGGCAGCTGTGGCTGCGCGGCAATGGCGTGCTGCTGGGTACGGCAGCGGTGGTGGCGGTGCTCTCTCTCACCGTGCTCCTACTCCTGGGCTCCCACCTCTACCTGGTCTCCCTCAACACCACCACCTGGGAGTTCATGTCGCGCCACCGCATCTCCTACCTCAAGCACTGCGGCGCCGACGAGAACCCGTTTGACCGTGGTGCGCTACGCAACCTCTGGGGCTTCTTCTGCGGCTGGGGCGCCATAGTGTGGGAGCAGGTGTACTTCAGAGAGGGCAACGACCCCATCTGATTAGCAAACAAGCTAACTAACTCGCTGTCTACTCAAGTTCTTAATTCCTTCCCTAGAATTCCTCCAATTGTGTTTACATCCTCCTTTCTAGAAGTATCTTTATATGAGACAGACATCCAAATGAACTATGAACTCCTCTCATTACTTCAGTTGGTCACTGAACTTTGCAAGTTTAGTATGTAAGTGGATTTCAATGGAATTGAGCGCAATCCTGGTATTTATTTCAGTTGACTAGTGACATGATAAAAAAACATATTTGTCAGGAAGACAGGAAAAGTTTTACTGAAACAAATAGGTCAGATATTCAATCTTGGTAAGAAAGGTAATTGCAGTGAGCCTGTGAATAGTAGTGCGATTCTTAGTGTTGCTATGTTTATTTCCTATCCTTCCAACTTACCCTTGCCTTTGACAACCACTACACTCCCACCCACTCCAATACCTTCTTCTGTCCAAAGAATCATTTCTAAGAGTGAAGAGTAAAAAATATCACTTAAGTATTAGGAATTTGAGCTAAGGGAACTCTTATGTGTTGAAGGGAACACATTTACAGAATAGATCAATAGATCACATAATTCCTTGACAGTTAGATTAACAGAAAGGCAATTCACGTATTGCCTGTTTTTCTATTCCCTGAGTTTACTAAGCTATAACAAGCTATAAGCTAACTGTTGTTATATACAGGATAAAGGTACTTTCATATACTGTTGTTGATGTAAAACTGTCTATACTTGAGATCATGATTTGATTCCTTGTTGGTGTATTTTCCCCAATATCGACTCGGCATTGACAGAGGCTCTGTAGCCACCAAGTGGCTGATTGACTCAGTCAATCAAGTCTTTAGGCTGTGTTTACACATGCAGTCTAATTCTGATCTTTTGCCCAATTATGGGCCAAAGATAAGATCTGATTGGTCAGAAGACCAATTATTGGCAAAAGATCAGAATTGGGCTACCTGTGTTTGCACAGCGTTAGATTTCCAGAAGCACATTCCTCTTAACCTTGTGAGTATATTTGCATATTGAAATATTGTTACGAATATCACATTTTCAATGCCTGGTTTACTGTAATAGTTGAGTTTTATTGAATCTGTACAAAAAGGCATGTTAGGTTTTAAGGCTGCACTACAGCTCAAAGCTTCCTGGCAACAGGGTTAATATGAAAGCAAAGGTCAGCCATGTGTTGGCAAATGAATAAATAACTAAAATGGTAATTCAGTTATATCAATATATTTTTGGTAGTACCATGATCCATCGACAAATTATTACACCTCTTATAAAATGCTAGTGAGGTGTTTATTTGCGATTGTATTATCTATTACTATAAAGTATAGTAAATGTGAAAAGCACACAATTTGCACCATCACCAGAAGTGGTTTGAAAAATGATCTGATCTTGGGTGAAACTCCATACGTGTTTAATCATTCACTTAAATAATTTCTCACTTTTTCAATTGACAGAATGTCATACTTTTTTTGTAAACGGGTTTATCGCTCTTGATGCAAATCAACCTTTTTGAACGTTCATTTTGGAACATAAGTTTGCATGAGATTTTTATATCTAGTTTTTTGTAACTTTAGGAATAATTGTAGAGAACTTATTTAAAGGAGTGCAATGTGTGTGTTCCCTAACTTAATCGGTAGTAATTCTGTGTAATAGGAGAGCATAGAAAAACATTACAGAAATTAGCAATAATGGTAATATTGTCATCTTTTTATAGTATCGGAAAATCTTTCTGGCTCTTCCAGTACAATTTTAAAGATAAGTGATGTGATTTTATATACATTTATGTTTGGTCTTGTAAGTGCTGATTTCAGTGTGAATTGTTTATGAACAAAGTAATTTATGCAATATTACATTTTTTAAGAAATTGTTTGAAATGCAGTAGACCTATCAATAAATTGAAATGTTTATTTCAGAAAAATGCTTCATGAGTCCAGTAGATATATTTATCAATTTACATTTCCTTCATGTTGTGTCAAGATGTATGTCTCATCTCTAGACACAATAGTATTTTTCCCCCATTGTATTTCACAGCATATTTATTTTAGTAGCAAAGCATGTACATTCATATTACATACAATATATAGATGGCAACATATTCATGACTGGAATGGAATGAAAATTACTCCCTAGGAATACTTACAAACTGTATAATTCTTCTGAAAGTTTACTTACCATTTCTAGTCAGTTTCAACATGACATTCAAATGTTTAAGTGGCCCAAAGCAGCCCAAGATGGACCCATGGAATATGTTGATTACACAGTAGCACAATGCACATCAAAGGGTTTTAAAACATCTTTGGGGGCTGTTTCCTCCATGAAGATGACATTCCTGTATTCCTAGGCTAGTGTATGGCGATTCCATTTGGATTCCCAGGCTAAATATACAAACATCAGTAGCTATAATCAGTGTTAGTAATTGGATAGATCCAAGACCGTAATAGGGTTACAATACATGTAAAAACATCATTTACAGCAAAGGTTCTTGTGATTGGAAGTGTAGTGTTATGAAGCGCTGGTCTGTTCAATATCCTTTGGATGAGAACTAATTTAAAAGCTCATTATTGCACTGGTGCCAATGTTTGAAACAAAGCACTCTTAGTTTCACAAATGAATAAGAAAGTGCAGCAAATGACTTACTAATTCGTGTTGTCACAGTAACAAAACAGTGTCATGTCAAGTATTAATTTGGAAATAACAATGTTAGCTGATATACTATCAATATGGAGTTGACAAATAAACAAAAACCAGACAAAAGTAAAATAGTCAATATTGACCACCAAAATACAAATACAGACACTGACATACAAATACAGATTTGAACAAGGCAGAGAGAAACAGAAGACCGTTTTCAGAGTGGCTGACACTCCCATGGATGAGGAGTCCCCTCTCTACAGCTCAGTGTAACTGACTGAGGTCTCATTGTCACTGACTGAGGTCTCATTGTCATTTGCAGGCCGAGCTCCGAGTTCTGATAGGCTGTAGAGGTGCAGGTGGAGTGCTCATCATCACCCACAGAACATTAATGGCCCTGAGGAGAGATGATAGGCCCAAGAGGACATCACAGTGGCCTATCTGGTCAGTACTTATTCAGCCACAGGTAGCTGTTTGCCACAGTGAAGTAAAGGAACCAGCTTCAGTGGAGCAGCAACCATTTTGGAATTTAGTCCTGTCCGTCCGTTCGTCTATCTGGCCGTCATTGTATACATGTGTATGTTTAAGGTCAGTTGCAGAGAGGAGAAGTCAGTCGGCAGAGATCTCCTGTTGGTTGGCAGTGAGGAAGTAGGGTGTCTGTGTGGGGTGGGGGTGGGGGGTGGGGAGGGGGTGAGGACTGGCTTGAGCTTTGTGAACTCCTCGTCAAAGTTACTGATCCGTGGGAAGAATGGGGGAACCACTTTTTTGTGAAGTAAAGCATTCCAGTCCAGTCCCTGGGATGAACAAAAGTATACATCAAATTATTATACATTTCATTGGATGATTGCCTTCGTTTCAACATTGTTGGCAAAGGCACTACAACAAAAATCTTGGTGATGCTCAACTGAAATGAAAATTACCCACAGGCCACAAATGAGGCTAGTTTTAACCTGGAAGAACCTGTGTTTCTTGACCTCGTTGGGTCCGGCTCTCCTGATCCCAGCCTCCTTTCAGGGGTTTTCTGTAGTAGCTGCAGCACAATAGGAAAGTCTGGCTCAGTATTCATCCCACTATACATATTTGTATATTTTCCCCCCACAGTTTTCATTTTGTGTATTTGCAATGCAGCTTGTTGTTGATTCCGACTGTGTAAGGGGAAGGCAGTATTCTGTACAAGGCAGTATACCGAGAGGATGGCCCACATACCTTTTGGATGATGGAGACAGAACCTGGAGAGATGGACCTCAGATAGCACACTTCATCATTTACTATGCTGTCAAACACCTTCTCATCGTCACCAGGGAATGAGACTGCCACAGATGAGAAGAGAGAGAAACGCCATTGCAATGGCGTCAACAACCTCATTCCTATCATGATACCAGCCGAAAACATCTTAATTCATACAAGACCAAAAATCCTTATTCAACGAAGAACAAACATCAGAATAAAACTTAATGGGTTCACCATATGAGTGGATATTGTGAGCCAACTAACCAGAAAGATAATTTATGTTTCTCGATTCATTTCTCTGGTCCAAACATCTAAATTCAACCAAGACCTACAACTCAAAATACTTGGTTGGATCAACATAGGAGTGGACCTTGTGAGCATACTAATTGGAGACATCCTCTAGGTATTTCTATTCTACTGACCTCCCAGCATCTCATAGAAGAGGATCCACCACAGAGCTAAACAGGACACATATGGCCTGCGCACCACCAGTTTGAGATCTCTGCTATTTATTTTATTAATCTCTCTGCTACCGACCTCTCCCACCAGCATCTCGTAGATGAGGACACCGAGGCCCCACCAGTCCACACAGCGGGTGTAGTTGTTGTCCGTCAGCACCTCCGGGGCCAGGAACTCTGGTGTGCCACAGAATGTGGAGGTGCGATCTCCGTGACCTATACCTGCAGATACACACACACAGGAGGGGAAAATATAACTTTTTAGACGGATGGAAGTGTGTACCCAGGGATTTTTCTGCCATTGAAATCCTTGGGTGGGCCGCCTAAGCATTTTTTGGGGGGTTGCCTAAGTCCAATAAAATAATTGAGAACTAACAATCACAAAAAAATCTATAAAACTGCAATATTTTCTCTCAGCTCCATGGCAGAATATGTAGAATTGCAGGAAATTAGCTTTAAAACTACACCGCCAAGATGGGATTCTCTAAAATGTTCTCATATTCATCCGGACCGACTGCGCCCCCTGCCACACCCATCACCTAAGCCCCTTTTTTGGTATCAAGATCTTACTTCGTGCAGCAAGCTTGACACTGTTGTCCCACTTTTAATAATGAGGCGTTGCTTAGCCCAGGGCTAAAAGCGAATAACTTTAAAGTGCAACATAAATCATTGATTAATAACACTGAATGTTCATTTAATAAACCAAGTGAGTGGGTGGGACAGTGGGTCTCAAAGGGAATGTCCCAGAAGCCATAACCATAATGTACCGTACCTTTCTTGCACAATCAAAAATCTGCTATCCTCACATAGCCATCTGCATCCATCAACAGGCTGTCTAGCTTCAGATCCCTGAGAGAGAGAGAGAGAGAGAGAGAGAGAGAGAGAGAGAGAGAGAGAGAGAGAGAGAGAGAGAGAGAGAAAAAAAGAGATGACAGGATGAAATTAGAAAAAGAATGACTGACAGGCAGGTTATTAGATGTGCGAAGGCAAAGGGCTGGAAAGCAGTACTGAGATATCTTACTTACCGGTAAACTATCTTGTTCTGGTGCAGAAACTCTAGTCCCAGTGGCACGCACGAGGCATAGAACCTAAACAGGGCACAAAATGGCACACATATAATGGTGAGTTTTGATGTATCACCAACTCTAAAGCTTGAAGGAGAATTAGACAAGCCTGCATTAACCATTTGTAGTCACTCACTGGTTAAAGTGCCTGTAGAGAGTATACACAACCCTCGCATTATTTGCATATTTTGTTGCCTTACAGCCTTGAATTGCAATGCTTCACACTAAGTTTGCTCTCACTCTGTCATAATGGGGCCTGTGTGTGTTGTGTAAGGCTTACTGAGCTCTGTCTCTCAGTGAAGATGTTGATGTGTATGTGGGTCATGAGGTCTCCCCCGGGGGAGTACTCCATCACAAAGCACACATGGTCCGCCGTCTGGAAGCAGCCATGCGTACTCTCCAGGAAGGGATGGTGGGAGGAGTTGATCATCTCAAGCTAAAATCACAGAACTGCACACGAACAAACACACAATAATAGTATATTTCAGGTGGAATGCAACTGCTAGCGTCTTTCAAAACCAGTTCCCTCAACCTGTGTTATGTCTAAATTCACTCACTGTTCGCTCTCACCTGTCCATTTCATCGCGTGTCACGTTTCCTTTCTTCAAGGCCTTGACGGCATACAATTTCAAAATCAAATCAAATTTTATTTGTCAGATGCGCCAAATATAACAGGTGTAGTAGACCTTACAGTGAAATGCTTACATACAAGCCCTTAACCAACAATGTAGTTTTAAGAAAATACCAACAACAAAGTAATAGTTAAAAATAACTAATTAAAGAGCAGTAGTAAAATAACAATAGTGGGGCTATATACAGGGGTATATACAGGGGGTACCGGTACAGAGTCAACGTGTGGGGGCACCGCTGTCGAGGTAATTGGGGTAATATGTACATGTAGGTAGAGTTATTAAAGTGACTATGCATAGATAATAAACAGGGAGTAGCAGCAGTGTAGGGGGGGGGGGGCATTGCAAATAGTCTGGGTAGCCATTTGATTAGATGTTCTGGAGTCTTATGGCTTGGGGGTAGAAGCTGTTTAAAGCCTTTTGGACCTAGACTTGGTGCTCCAGGTACTGCTTGCCGTGCAGTAGCAGAGAGAACAGTCTATGACGAGGGTGGCTGGAGTCTTTGGCAATTTTTAGGGCCTTCCTCTGACACCGCCTGGTAAAGAGGTCCTGGATGACAGGAAGCTTGGCCCCGGTGATGTACTGGGCCGCATGCACTACCCTCTGTAGTGCCTTGCGGTCTGAGGCCGAGCAGTTGCCATACCAGGCAGTGATGCAACCCGTAAGGATGCTCTCAATGGTGCAGCTGTAAAACTGCAGAGCTGTAGTCAATGAATAGCATTCTCACATCGGTGTTCCTTTTGTCCAGGTGTGAAAGGGCAGTGTGGAGTGCAATAGAGATTGCATCATCTGTGGATCTGTTGGGGCGGTATGCAAATTGGAGTGGGTCTAGGGTTTCTGGGATAATGGTGTTGATGTGAGCCATGACCAGCCTTTCAAAGCATTTCATGGCTATAGACGTGAGTGCTACGGGTCGGTAGTCATTTAGGCAGGTTACCTTAGTGTTCTTGGGCACAGGGACTATGGTGGTCTGTTTGAAACATGTTGGTATTACAGACTCAGACAGAGAAAGGTTGAAAATGTCAGTGAATAAACTTGCCAGTTGGTCAGCGCATGCTCGGAGTACACGTCCTGGTAATCTGCCTGGCCCTGCGGCCTTGTGAATGTTGACCTGTTTAAAGGTCTTACTCATATCGGCTGCGGAGAGCGTGATCACACAGTCTTCCTGAACAGCTGATGCTCTCATGCATGTTTCAGTGTTACTTGCCTCGAAGCGGGCATAGAAGTTATTTAGCTTGTGTGGTAGGCTCGTGTCACTGGGCAGCTCTCGGCAGTGCTTCCCTTTGTAGTCTTTAATAGTTTGCAAGCCCTGCCACATCCAACAAGCATTGGAGCTGGTGTAGTACGATTCAATCTTAGTCCTGGATTGACACTTTGCCGGTTTGATGGTTCGTCAGATGGCATAGCGGGATTTCTTATAAGCTTCCAGGTTAGAGTCCCGCTCCTTGAAAGCAGCAGCACTACCCTTTAGCTCATTGCGGATGTTGCCTGTAATCCATGGCTTCTGGTTGGGGTACAGTCACTTTGGGACAACGTTTTCGATGCACTTATTGATGAAGCCAGTGAATGTGGTGGTGTTCTCCTCAATGCCATCGGAAGAATCCCGGAACATATTCCAGTCTGCGCTAGCAAAACAGTCCTGTAGTTTAGCATCCGCTTCATCTGACCACTTTTTTATAGACCGATTCACTGGTGCTTCCTGCTTGAATTTTTGCTTTTAATCAGGAGGATAAAATTATGGTCAGATTTGCCAAATGGAGGGTGAGGGAGAGCTTTGTGCGTGTCTCTGTGTGTGGAGTAAAGGTGGTCTAGAATTTTTTTCCCTCTGGTTGCATTTGACTGACCTCTTGAGGGGTGGAGGGAAGGATTTAGGTGCAACACAGTAAACAGGTCCGTGTTCATTAGGCACCGAACAGAAGAAAGCAGATGTTTTATTTTTTTAATTGCAAAATGTTTTTAATGATTACGAACCAGTGTAACGAAAAAAAAAGGTTCTGTCCTGTGGTATGAGGGCCTTAGGTCGGGAGTGTGACAGTACCTTTCCAAATTGCCCTTGTCCCAGAACAGATATGCAGTTGAAATCTTCCATTTGCATCCCACCATTCGCTTTCGTCCTGAACAAAGAGCGAAGAAGGAGGGAACGTGACAGACGAGGGAGGGGGAGGTTAGATACCTAGGTAACAAACACCATTTCCAGTCCTGAGGGTGCTTAAATAATACGTTGTGGATTTCAGTTACAGGTGTGTGTGTGTGTGTGTGTGTGTGTGTGTGTGTGTGTGTGTGTGTGTGTGTGTGTGTGTGTGTGTGTGTGTGTGTGTGTGTGTGTGTGTGTGTGTGTGTGTGTGTGTGTGTGTAGGAGGTGGTTATAGTGAGTGAGAGGGACATACTTAGGAGTTGGCTTGGGTGTTGACCTGTTCTCCGCTGAAGTAACTTTGGAGGACTGAGTTAGGGAAAGGAGAGAGAACAAAAATAACCATGAAGACAGACATTTGACGAGCCCCTAAACATTGTGCAACTTCACTGGGAAAGTGAGACCACAGAAATAAAATGGCTAGAACCAAATCCTATTTTTAGGAGTGAAACTATGAGCGGAGACTTTGTAATGATTAGAAAAACAACAAGAACAATTTCGGACACTCATGAACCATATTACAGTGTATTAGGAATGTATTCAGACCCTTTGACCTTTTTCCACATTTCGTTACATTACAGCCTTATTCTAAAATGGATGAAATATATATTTTTTTTTTATCAATCTACACACAATGCGTCCTGTTTCCATTGATCATCCTTGAGATGTTTCTACAACTTGGCTGCAGTCCACCTGTGGTAAATTCAATTAATTGAACATGATTTGTAAAGACACACACATGTCTATATAAAGGTCCCACAGATGACAGTGCAGGACAGAGCAAAAACCAAGCCATGAGGTCGAAGGAATTGTGCGTAGATCTCCGAGACCAGATTGTGTCAAGGCACAGATCTGGGGAAGGGTACAAAAACATTTCTGCAGCATTGAAGATCCCCAAGAACACAGTGGCCTCCATCGTTCTTAGATGGAAAAAGTTTGGAACCAACAAGACTCTTACTAGAGCTGGCCGCCCGGTCAAACTGAGCAATTGGGGGAGAAGGGCCTTGGTCAGGGAGGTGACTCCGATGGTCACTCTGACAGAGCTCTAGAGTTCCTCTGTGGAGATGGGAAAACTTTCCAGAAGGACAACCATCTCTGCAGCACTCCACCAATCAGGCCTTTATGGTAGAGTGGCCAGACAGAAGCCACTCCTCAGTAAAAGGCACATGATAGCACGCTTGGAGTTTGCCAAAAGGCACCTAAAGTCTCTCAGACCATGAGAATAAAGATTCCCTGGTCTGATGAAACCAAGATTGAACTCTTTGGCCTGAATGCCAAGCGTCACGTCTGGAGGAAACCTGGCATCATCCCTACGGTGAAGCATGGTGGGGGCAGCATCATGCTCTGGGGATGTTTTCCAGTGGCAGGGACTGGGAGACTAGTCAGGATCGAGGCAAAGATGAATGAAGTAAAGTACAAAGAGAAACATGATGAAAACCTGCTCCAGAACACTCAGGACCTCAGACTGGGGTGAAGGTTCACCTTCCAACAGGACAACGACCCTAAGCACACAGCCAAGACAACGCAGGAGTGGCTTCGGGACAAGTCTCTAAATGTCCTTGAGTGGCCCAGCCAGAGCCCGGACTTGAACCCGATCGAACATCTCTGGAGAGACCTGAGAGAATCTGCAGAGAAGAATGGGAGAAATTCCCCAAATACAGTGCCAAGCTTTTAGCGTCATACCCAAGAAGACTCGAGGCTGTAATCACTGCCAAAGGTACATCAACAAAGTACTGATTAAAGGGTCTGAATACTTATGTAAATGTCATATTTCAGTTTTTTATACATTTGCAAAAATGTCTAAAAAACGTTTTTTGCTTTGTCATTATGTGGTATTGTTTGTAGATTGATGAGGGGGGAAAACGATTTAATCCATTTTAGAATAAGGCTGTAACGTAACAAAATGTGGAAAAAGTCAAGGGGTCTGAATACTTGCCGAAAGCGCTGTATATAAAATGTCTAATGGTGATTGTTGATATTAGTGACTGTGGCATGTTTAATGGTGATTGTTCATATTAGTGATTGTGACATGTTTAATGGAGATTGTGAAATTAGGGGTAATTGTGAAATAAGGGTGCTACTGACCTCAGCGAAGAGCATGCCCTGGGGCTCCAGGTAGAGACACATGCAGTAGCGCTGGTTGTCCAAATGATCCTCTAGACGCAGAAATTTGAATACGCACATAGCCCTTCAGTCCCGCCAGTACACCCCAATCTCCAGCTCCCAGGACTGGACACGTACACACATGTTAGTGATTTTTAGAATGCCAGGGGAAGAAATGTAAAAAGATGGACCATCTTTAACAGATTGTAACACTACTTTCAGATTGTAACATCTCACTTCCCCTGAAATAGTCCCAGCCAGAGGCTTTCAGCCCCACAAGCCAAAACAACAGTGCAGCACGACTCAGCTGTGACCTTTTAAGACCTAGGCTGAGAGCTTGGAACTGAAAGTAGTGTGTGCCCTCGCGCTAGGAGCAGCAGCTCAGCTGAAAGTAGTCTTGGAGCTGAATCATAGCCCCATGTTAGGCTTTTGGAGGCAAGGATTGAGATTAGTGGAAAATGTTAGGATTAGCAGTGGGATTACATCTGCAGAGTTGGAGTGGAGGCGTGAGAGAGGAGTGATTTCTCTCTCTGGATGGCCACGGTGAGAGTTTCTGTCTGAGCACGCTGGAGCTTGATGGTTGCAGCTGAAGGTCATTACTAGTCTATCTGGAGATTATCAAGGAGGAAAGCTGCTGGCACGTGTGCGTGAGGGCGAAATGGTCATGTCTGTAGCAGACTGCTTTCCAACAGCAGACACTTCAATCCTGCCCCTCTTGAATATTTACTATCAATATGGGGTGAAGAATTGTCTTCCAACTGAAGATTTAAGCATTGATGAGATGGGGGGGTAAACATTTAGCATTTTTACACAATTTAACATGACTCCTGGCAACTCCAGGATGTTATCTGAGAAAAGAAATATAATGCTTGAACTGCTCCTACTGGTGCTAAAGAGAACACTAACCCGTTCCAGCTCGATACTGAAGCTCTGGTCCCAGGCGTCCTTGCTCAGAACTCTCCAGTGTGTCCGGCCCACCATCCTGTTGTCCACTTTTAGCACTGCACTGATCTCCGCTGTGGACAACATACAGTAGGACAGATAAATCAGTCAGTACACCTCCACATACGCACACTGGCTGTCAGATCATATAGTGCATACAGTGCATTCAGAAAGTATTCAGACCCTTTGACTTTTTCCTCATTTTCTTATCCTACAGCCTTATTCGAAAATGTATTAAAAAAATGTCCTCATTAATCTGCGCACAATACCTCATAATGACAAAGCAAAAACAGTTTTTTAGAAATTATTGCAAATGTATAAACAAAAAAACGGCAATATTGTTGAAGCACCTTTATAAGCAATTACAGCCTTGAGTCTTTTCGTGTGTGACGCTACAAGCTTGGCACACCTGTATTTGGGGAGTTTCTCCCATTCTTCTCTACAGATCCTCTCGAGCTCTGTCAGGTTGGATGGGGAGCGTCGCTGCAAAGCTATTTTCAGGTCTCTCCAGAGATGTTCGATCGGGTTCAAGTCCCGGCTCTGGCTTTGCCACTCAAGGACATTCAGAGACTTGTCCCGAAGCCAATCCTGCGTTGTCTTGGCTATGTGCTTAGGGTCATTGTCCTGTTGGAAGGTGAACCTTCACCCCAGTCTGAGATCCTGAGCGCTCTAGAGCAGGTTTTCATCAAGGATCTCTTTGTACTTTGCTCTGTTCATCTTTCCCTCTATCCTGACTAGTCTCTCAGTCCCTGTCACTGAAAAACATCCCCACAGCATGATGCTGCCACCCCCATGCATCACCATAGGGATGGTGGCAGGTTTCCTCCAGACGTGACGCTTGGCATTCAGGCCAAAGAGTTTTATCTTGGTTTCATCAGACAATATAATCTTGTTTCTCATGGTCTGTCCTTTACTGTAGGAGCTTGTTGGCAAACTCCAAGCGGGCTGTCATGTGCCTTTTACTGAGGATGTGGCTTCCGTCTGGCTACTCTACCATAAAGCCCTGATTGGTGGAGTGCTGCAGAGATGGTTGTCCTTCTAGACTCTAGAAGGTTTTCCCATCTCCACAGATGAACTCTGAAGCTTTGTCAGAGTGACCCCGGGCAGCTCGGTTAGACAGCGCTCATTGGCCTGCAGGGACCAATGAACAAACACAGAAATGGCACTGGGAAAGCAAACAGGC
The DNA here is from genome assembly GCF_901001165.1 of Salmo trutta. Classification (NCBI taxonomy): domain Eukaryota; kingdom Metazoa; phylum Chordata; class Actinopteri; order Salmoniformes; family Salmonidae; genus Salmo; species Salmo trutta. The sequence continues at coordinate 50,971,050 of NC_042968.1, read as the reverse complement.
ACTGGGAAAAACACAGTCACACACACACAACCAAAACAATGACATGGCAAAGGACACACACACACACACACACACACACACACACACACACACACACACACACACACACACACACACACACACACACACACACACACTTCCCGTTCCCCCTCTTTGGCTCGGGTGACTGACAATCTGCATGCGGAGCAGCTCAATCTTGTTGCGGCTGTCCTGAAGCATCTGCTGGGCTGTGGACAGCATCTTACGGTCCTGGGGAGGGTAGACCAGACACGAGAGTTCTACATCAATGATACGCATCTAGTGCACAAGTCAACCGTGTTGTGTACTTCCCTCCTTTAGTCCATGATAGAGCAGCCCTTAACAGCATTGGACACTGACATCAGTCTTAGTGCCCTTATTCATTGACATGCATGGTGCTAGCCTGCACCCATTACCACTAACACACCTTCCCTGGCCTGCATTCAGTCAAAGTCCAAGACAGCATGACGAATTGGGATCAAGCCCCCTTGAGAGCTCTGACTAAAGTTTTAATTGACAGTGCGGCCAAGCCTTTACATTGCCTGGCTACCCAAACTCCTTGCTCTGGCCAAACGCTACGCCACGGACATAAGATTCTTCTCCGCAGTGATTCTGGATCTGAGTTACCCCCCCAAGATTTCTAGAACGCAAACACATTCTGTTCTGATTGGTCCCAGAAACTGATGGGTTGTGCCAGAGCCACAACACACATGGGTAAAGTGACATTTTGAAAATGTGTCATTGGCTTTGATACTCTGATTGGTTAGAGACGGTCCAAATCGCTGATTACTTTTATACAACACCCCTCATTTTGACGTCACCACAAACGACTTCAACGATTGCAGTCTTACTGAAGTATGTATCAAATATAGAGCAGTGGGAGAAATCAGATTGAAATCAAAGCAAGGTGGTGGAACCTATCCAATTCTTCCATGGTCATGAATGGGGAAAGGAAGTGGTGTAATAACTAGTGATGAAACAAATAAAAAAAAATGTTACAAATCGTAATATTTTGGACGATTAGTATATTGATACTAAAATAAAATTGTTCTAGGTGGAGTTAGCTAGCGCTAGTAGGCTGTACCTGCCTAAAACTCTGTGCATTTTCATCCTATAGCTTGTTTTCCATCTTCTTTAGAAAATAGTTAGTCAACATGTTTTCAGCACTTTCATTTCCATGACTGAACCAAACTAAATTGTATATTACAGAGCAATGTCTTTGGTACATCAAATCACAATATCGAATCGTAATTCATATAGAATCGTGAGAATCACAATAGATATCGTATGGGCACCTAAGTATCGTGATAAGTGTTTTCCATAGGCGTCGGCTAATCAGCCGGTAACAGAGTGATTTTCATCCGGTTACATTTTCCAAGTCATATTAACTAGGCTACTTTTCATTTCAATGTTGCAATTGGCTGGTCCGTTGAACCCTCTCCCGCTAGATATGCATCTTCTAGCGATCTATTGATAGGATAGGCGCCTGTCAGTCATAAAGCGTGCGATGACAGGGAAAATCAGCAGAGGTGAAGAGGCGAAGTGAGAGGTTTCACTCTCACCAAAATCTGTCCAAAATAAGCACAATGCGCTTCTACGGGTTTATTTTGGACCTAAGCTTGTCACCTGCCTTCCACCCGACTCCCATTGTTAAGCCGGAAACATGAGCATCTCGTCATCATAGTCCTACAGATCTCGGGTTTCAATCGGTTCTCTTTACACGGAGGGGAGAGATCATGGTGGTCATGAATGTACATGTCCCATGTAATGTAAGTGGTAACGCTGAGTCTAATGACTCAGCCTAATGATTGTTTTCTGACACATTCATTTATTTTCTTTTGTGTATTTCACAAAGCCAGCCACGCGGAGTCGTGACGCATAGACTATTTACTGTGCGTTGATTGACAACTGAACCGCAAGTGTTGACTGGTTTATAAAAAGGTGTCAAACTGACTGTATAAAGTCGATCTCCTATATCCCTTTGCCATTGATAAATCACGCAACCTGGTTATACACCAGTTTAGCAGGTACACCAATCTACACTGAACAAAAATATAAAAACGCAACATGCAACAATTGTGATTGAGTTACAGTTCATATAAGGATATCAGTTGATTGAAATAAAGGGAATTAGAGCCTAATCTATGGAGTTCACATGACTGGAAATACAGATATGCATCTGTTGGTCAGATACCTTTAAAAAAATTAGGGGTGTGGATCAGAAAACCAGTCAGTATCTGGTGTGACTACCGTTTGCCTCATGCAGTACAACACTCTCCTTTGCATAGAGCTGATCAGGCTGTTGATTGTGGAATGTTGTCCCACTCCTCTTCAATGGCTGTGAGAAGTTGCTGGATATTGGCATGAACTGGAACACGCTGTCGTACATGTCGATCCAGAGCATCCCAAACATGCTCAATGGGTGACATGTCTGGTGGGTATGGAGGACATGGAAGAACTGGGACATTTTCAGCTTCCAGGAATTGTGTACAGATCCTTGCGACATGGGGCCGTGCATTATCATGCTGAAACATGAAGTGATGGTGGCGGATGAATGGCACGACAATGGGCCTCAGGATCTCGTCACAGTATCTCTGTGCGTTTAAATTGCCATCGATAAAATGCAATTGTGTTCGTTGTCCGTAGTTTATGCCTGCCCATTCCATAACCCCACCACCACCACGGGGCACTATGTTCACAATGTTGACATCAGCAAACCATTTGTCCACAGAAACGCCATACACGCCATCTGCCCGGTACAATTGAAACTGGGATTCATCCGTGAAGAGCACACTTCTCCAGCCTGGCAGTGGCCATCGAAGGTGAGCATTTGCTCACTGAAGTCAGTTACGACGCCGAACTGCAGTCAGGTCAAGACTGTGGTGAGGACGACGACCACGCAGATAAGCTTCCCGAGACGGTTTCTGACAGTTTATGCAGAAATTCTTTGTTTGTGGTAACCCACAGTTTCATCAGCTGTCCAGTTGGCTGGTCTCAGATGATCCTGCAGGTGAAGAAGCCGGATGTGGAGAAACTGGGCTGGTGTGGTTACACGTAATCTGCGGCTGTTAGGCCAGTTGGTTGCACTGCCAAATTCTCTTCAACGACGAAGTTGACTTATGGTAGAGAAATTAACATTAAATTATCTGGCAACAGCTCTGGAGGACATTCTTGCAGTCAGCATGCCAATTGCACGCTCCCTCAAAACTTGAGACATCTGTGGCATTGTGTTGTGTGACAAAACTGCACATTTTAGAGTGGCCTTTTGTCCCCAGCACAACGTGCACCTGTGTAATGTAAAGGCAAAAGAAACACACACCTATTTAGGCAAGCTGCTGGCTAGCGGAGTAGAACACTTGAAAAATTTAAGGAGAGCCGTTCACTCTAGGAGCTCAGATGCAATCATTTTATAACCTAATATCCAACTGTGTGGTGACTAGTTTATATTGTGTCAAAGGACGCACACAGGTGTCTGTAATCATGGCCAGATGTGGCCTGATATCATTGGTTCATTCGCAAACATAAAAAAATAAGATACCCAAGGGAGGGTCCGAAAACACATTATCAATACTGTCATTGGATCTTAGAATGTGCCAATGTTTGAATGATTCCCTTAATTTGTTCAGAGCACTTTGAATAGCGGGTAGTTAGAACGCAAGAATGCTTCTTTTTGCGAGACTGTCCTTGAAAAAGATCATGTTTTGTTTAGAATTTTCTCAATGGCAGTATTAATCTGATCATTTTTGTACCCCCTCTCCTTGAATTTTCTTTGCGTCTCAGCCATATTTCTGTCGAAATCTAGTTTCCTGTAAAGACCAGTGTATAGAAAGCAGACGTTATCCTCACACTCAGATGCTCAGAACAAGAGTTATGAAAAGCATGGAATGCCTGGAGGTGTTTTGCATCACCCCTCCAAAGAACAAAAATATCATCAATATACCGTTTCCAAATAATGATGGTTAGGCATGATTGTTTTTGTTGAGAGGATGGAAAATGGACTGTTTCTCCATGTAACCCACATACAAATTAGCATAGTTAGGAGCCATGGGGGATCCCATAGCAGTACCCTTCGTCTGAATAAAGAAATCAAAGGAGGAGAACTGTTCTGAGATCATACTGCTGGTGTCCTTTACAAAGGAGGAGAGCTGTTCTGAGACCATACTGCTGGTGTCCTTTACAAAGGAGGAGAGCTGTTCTGAGCCCATACTGCTGGTGTCCTTTACAAAGGAGGGGAGCTGTTCTGAGATCATACTGCTGGTGTCCTTTACAAAGGAGGGGAGCTGTTCTGAGACCATACTGCTGGTGTCCTTTACAAAGGAGGAGAACTGTTCTGAGATCATACTGCTGGTGTCCTTTACAAAGGAGGGGAGCTGTTCTGAGACCATACTGCTGGTGTCCTTTACAAAGGAGGAGAACTGTTCTGAGATCATACTGCTGGTGTCCTTTACAAAGGAGGGGAGCTGTTCTGAGACCATAGTGCTGGTGTCCTTTAGGAGGGGAGCTGTTCTGAGACCATACTGCTGGTGTCCTTTACAAAGGAGGGAAGCTGTTCTGAGACCATACTGCTGGTGTCCTTTACAAAGGAGGGGAGCTGTTCTGAGACCATACTGCTGGTGTCCTTTACAAAGGAGGGGAGCTGTTCTGCGACCATACTGCTGGTGTCCTTTACAAAGGAGGGGAGCTGTTCTGAGACCATACTGCTGGTGTCCTTTACAAAGTAGGGGAGCTGTTCTGAGACCATACTGCTGGTGTCCTTTACAAAGTAGGGGAGCTGTTCTGAGACCATACTGCTGGTGTCCTTTACAAAGTAGGGGAGCTGTTCTGAGACCATACTGCTGGTGTCCTTTACAAAGGAGGGGAGCTGTTCTGCGAGTGGTCTAATAAAAAAGTAAACAAAAGTCGATAGTGGGGCCGTTACTGCATCAGAAGCAGTTACAGCCTTGAGTCTTTTCGTGTATGACGCTACAAGCTTGGCACACCTGTACTTGGGGAGTTTCTCCCATTCTTCTCTACAGATCCTCTCGAGCTCTGTCAGGTTGGATGGGGAGCGTCGCGGCAAAGCTATTTTCAGGTCTCTCCAGAGATGTTCGATCGGGTTCAAGTCCGGGCTCTGGCTTTGCCACTCAAGGACATTCAGAGACTTGTCCCGAAGCCAATCCTGCGTTGTCTTGGCTATGTGCTTAGGGTCATTGTCCTGTTGGAAGGTGAACCTTCCCCCCAGTCTGAGATCCTGAGCGCTCTAGAGCAGGTTTTCATCAAGGATCTCTTTGTACTTTGCTCCGTTCATCTTTCCCTCTATCCTGACTAGACCATACTGCTGGTGTCCTTTACAAAGGAGGGGAGCTGTTCTGAGATCATACTGCTGGTGTCCTTTAGGAGGGGAGCTGTTCTGAGACCATACTGCTGGTGTCCTTTACAAAGGAGGGAAGCTGTTCTGAGACCATACTGCTGGTGTCCTTTACAAAGGAGGGAAGCTGTTCTGCGAGTGGTCTAATAAAAAAGTCAACAAAAGTAGATAGAGGGGCCGTTACTGCATCAATGCCCGCTACAATAGGGCGCCCTGGAGGGTTTGTAACATTCTTGTGTCATTTCAGCAAAGTATAGAAAGTGGCAATTTTAGGGTGTTGAATAGCCAAAAAGTAATGTTCTTTTTAGGTTAACTTAAATACCCACCTAGGACAGTAAAGATAGTGTTCTGAAATTGGGCAGTGGGGTCACTACTGATTTTCTTGTAAAAGGTGTTGTCAAGCAGTTGTCTATGACACTTATTTACATAAACGGTCCTATCCATGAGTACAACCGACCCACCCTTATCAGCAGGGTGGGTAAGGACTGACGTATCGGATTGTAATCAAGCAAAGCTTGTTTTTCCTCCTTAGGTAAATTATGGAAAGATATGTACTCCTGTTTGTTCTTAATGTAACAGTGTAGGTTCCGTCCCTCTCTTCGCCCCAACCCGGGCTCGAACCAGGGACCCTTGCACACATCAACAACTGACACCCCACGAAGCATCGTTACCCATCACGCCACAAAAGCCACGGCCCTTGCAACGCAAGGGGAAACCCTACTTCAAGTCTCAGAGCGAGTGACATCACCGATTTAAACGTTATTAGCGCGCACCACCGCTAACTAACTAGCCATTTCACATCGGTTACACTCACCCCCCTTTTGACCTCCTCCTTTTCCGCAGCAACCAATGATCCGGGTCACGGCACCAATGTAACAGTGTAGGTTCCGTCCCTCTCTTCGCCCCAATCCCGGGCTCGAACCAGGGACCCTTGCACACATCAACAACTGACACCCCACGAAGCATCGTTACCCATCGCGCCACAAAAGCCACGGCCCTTGCAACGCAAGGGGAAACCCTACTTCAAGTCTCAGAGCGAGTGACGTCACCGATTGAAACGCTATTAGCGCGCACCACCGCTAACTAACTAGCCATTTCACATCGGTTACATTAAGGAGATGAACAACATTATTCAGAAATAAGCTTTTTGTGTGTATGGAAAATCAATTATTTCAGCTCATGAAACATGGGATATTTGCATCCAGAACAGCTTGAATTCTTTGGGGCATGGATTCTACAAGGTGTAGAGTTTAAACATTACTCATGAAAACATTCCCCACACCTATACACCACCAAACTGTACTGTTGACACCAGGCAGGACTCATGCTGCTTATGCCAAATCCTGACTCTACAGGAACCGGGATTCGTCGGACCAGGCTATGCTTTTTCACTCCATTGTCCAGTGTTGGTGATCGCGTGCCCACTGGAGCCGCTTCTTCTTGTTTTTAGCTGATAGGAGTGGAACCCGGTGTGGTCGTGTGCTGCAATAGCCCATCCGTGACAAGGACCGACAAGTTGTGCGTTCCGTGATGCCATTCTGCACACCACTGTTGTACTGCACTGTTATTAGCTTTATATTCAAAATATTTTATTGCCTAGACACTGTCGTGCATGAAAAGGCAAGGAGGCCGGCTGTTTCTGAGATACTGGAACCGGCGCACCTGGCACCAATGATCATACCACGCTCGAAGTCGCTTAGGTCACTCATTTTTCCCATTCTAACATTCAAATTGAACAGTAACTGAATGCCTTGACGCCTGTCTGCCTGCTTTATATAGCAAGCCATGGCCACATGACTCACTGTCTGTAGGAGCGAACCATTTTCATGAACGGAGTGGTGTAAAAAATAAACTGGCCACTAAGTATATGTCCATGGTATCGCATCGGGACATGTAAACCAAAGGATTTTCTAGGTTTCCTTTCCTAGGATGTTGGGGCTTGCTAAACAGTGATGCTAAAGTGAGTGACTCTCGTCTCATCAGTCAGTCTAGTCTACCGAATCGCATCAGTGAGAGAGCCGTTTATTTGGCTGCCTAATTTTCATAGGCTACCGGAAAGATTTTTGGCTATTATCTGCAGATAAATTATGAAAACATTCAATGAAGACTTTGAATCATAACTGCAGGAATAATAGATAGTGGAGAGCCTCATTCTGGTCCAAATATGATAATCATGAATATAATTAATCAGTGATTCGTATTTCTGAAGAAGCAACAAGAATGCCCGTCTGTGTGTGTGCGATGTGCATGCCTTGCACTTTGTGTAGCCATTAGCGATGTTGCTAATGAAAACAGTCTTCTGACCAAATTAACATAGAATGTGTTATAGATCTGTCACTCACTGAAGGCAAGTCTAAGAAGCAGTAGATATGTTCTATATGCGCCATTTCTATCCTTCCCGTTCTTAAGTTTCAGTTTGGCATCTTTTACTTTTGCACACAAGCTTCAAACAGCTGAAAATACAATATTTTTGGTTATGGAAAAGATTTCACAGGTGTTTAGATGGTAGAATGATTATTTACACTATACTTGCTTGTTTTGTCACATAAACTGAAATTAGGCCAAAGTAGCCTCTGCTTAGATGGCAGATATCATGATTATTTTAATAAATCCACTGGGGTATTTGTTTTGAATCTAACATCACATGTGCTACAAAAACACAGCTAAACAACAGCCTCTTGCTAGGTGCACACTTCAATTAAAGGGTAACTATACCCAGAAATCTAAATTTCACAGATTTTTCCCAGACCTCAAAAGTGGTCTCCTGACGTGGTTTAAGCATTGTTGGGAATTAGAATATATATATTTATATTAAAACATCAACTTTGCCATTAATCGTTCCTACTGCTAATAGTATGTTTTAGATGTTTTTATCCAAAAGCACATGGAGTAGCCAGCGTAATCGAAAAAGCAGGCAGCCAGGCTCCCCCCGGCTAGGGGGTGTTAAGATTTTTTTTGCTCAACAACCTCTATTTTGGTGGCCCCTATCAGGAAATAACAATGCTCAAATTTTTTCACACTTTTACAGTGTTAGTTTATTGAGCTGTTGTGCAATATGGTAAAACTGCACTGGGCCTTTAAAGAATCCTGTAAGATTCTGGTGACTCTTTTTCAAGAGGCATTTTATAAGCTATCTGCAATACAGGTATGATTGAAGCAGATGTTAAACATGCTACACAGAAAGCAGAAGATGACTACTCCATTGTCAACACTGATTAAATCAGTAGACCTATACCAATATCTTTGAAAATACCATATAAGTATCATTAGCTTTAAAAAAAAATAAAGTTTTATTTTATCATATTTTGGACCAGAGTGAGACGATCTCTCCACTAGCCTACCTATTGTTCCTGCACTGAGGAGGATTCACCATCTTCATCGAATGTTTTCATAATTTATATGCAGATAGTCGCCAAAAAGGCTACCAGTAAGCAAATTAGGGAGCCAAATGAACAGCTCTCTTACCGATGCAAATCCGTAGGCTACCGACGAGTCACTCACTTTAATGTCACTGTCTGGCAAGTCCTGATGTACTTCACATCTAAAATACAAACGAGATCTTTAGTTTACTTGTGTTGATGCGATACAATGGACATATAATTACGTTGTATGATTTATGAATGGCAAGGATATATGATATCAACTTTATTCAGTCAGTTCGACAACTTTTATAAACTAGTCAAGCTTGCTGTACGCCAATCAAAGCACAGTAAATAGCCTATGTGCCACCACACGCTGCCCCTTTTAAGACAAACGTTCCAAAAGAGATTGACATGGCTACAGTTGGCTAGCCAAGACTAATGCTTGGGAGTCTTTTTGTAGCTTTCTTTTTGCAAACTATCAACAGTAGTCAGCATATTGCTAGTATGTTCACTATTGAAGGTTGACCTTTATAAATCACTTTCCCTAAAATAAGCTCAGCGTGTAGATTGATATGCGGTTCTTTTTGCTCTGGAAGGCATCAACTCTTGTACTGTTTGAGTTGTGACTCGCATGAGCATGGTGGTGCTTGAATGAACGGCCAATCATATTGAATACAAATATCATGACATTTACGCGTGTAGTCTTCAATTGTTGACCACTGTAGGGAAAATGTTGAACAGGAATGCAAAAATGCGTTGAAAGTTATTGACGAGATCCACTGGACCGACATGTTTTTACTGGCCCAGGTGTGCCATTAATGTCGGACGCAAAATAAAATAAAGTGGATTTTGACTCATCATTACCACATTATATGGGACTTGCAAATTCATGCACTCTCGCTCTGTGTAGAAATTCGATAGCAACCACAGCGCACAGAACACACACGCACTCAGGTACCGAGAGGCGGGACAGACAGCAGACTGTCAAACCAGCAGCGTTTCCCTGTCATCGCTGACTTTGTGATTGACAGGCGCCTGTCCTATCAATATATTGCACATAGTTCATTCTAGCGGGAGAGGGCTTGGCAGACCTTTTTTCTGATCTTCTCAGCGAACTGAGAAGTAACAGTTAATTTAGGAGGAAAAAGTACTGACAGCCGGCGCTAGTGGAAAACACTGGTAGAGTGGGCATCATTTGTAAATTATTTTTTACAAAAATCATATTGTCATCAAGATGATCGTCATCATGATTAATACTAGCCTGTTTGTGCTGTAAAGCCAACTCCTATGTCCATAGTCATTGTCATGTTTGGTATGACCATAGAAGTTGGCTTGGCTTTACAACACAGACAAGTCTGAGACCAGTCATGATTATCACCTGGGAGGCGATGGTGCTGAGCACCTGCAGCTTTCAACAAGCACCCCTGACTGCAGTGTGCAATTCGGGGCGGGGTGCAATGTGCTCGGGGTCAAACTCACCGTTTTTGTTGTCCATCTGAGGTTTGACAGTCTCACACTGAATACAAACACACACGTTTGTGCAAGGCACACGTTGAATACAAACGTATTTCATTTTTGAAGATCGTAAGAAATATTATATAAAGTGGTACCAGCACGTGTTGAAACACCTTTTGCTTCATGCTATATTTGAGAAAAGCTACTGATATTGTTGCAGTGAACAACATACTTGTTATGTATGTCATATACTGTTAAAATTGTGTTGATAAATGTTATAACTTTGTAATTATATTATTTCATTGAGCATATATATACAGTTACTACTGATTAATAATGCTTTCCTCATGAGAATGGAGACAGACTATACCATATAGACATGCTGAATATGCTTTGCACATTAAGTTATACCAGCTCCAGTAAAGAGATCAGAGACTCGGGTGACTTCTACATCATCTTTACTAAACAACAGAACACAATTAACAATTGAAACAATTAACACAGCAGACAAAAACAAGGTTTGGCCACTCTTCAAAAATGGCTTCACTCTTGCTCCTCAAAAGAGGCAGACAGTCATTTTGTTGTTGTCAACTGCCTCCACATAGAACATCTGATCATCTCTCTGTAACTGGAACATGAATGGCTCCTTGAGGAGAATATTTTCCTCTTCATCCAGGCCATCATACAACCGTAGTTCTTTAAGGGTTGTAATGCGGTCTTCCCTGTCCACTTCCCTGTCCATCCCAATTACACTAGGGAGGGAAACGGTACCTTTAAATGTTTGGAGTTCGCACCACCTTGCTGCCTCTAGGGTGTCCCTTAGAAGAACATCTGCTTCCTTGAAGAAAAAGGAAGAATAAATATTAAGAGTAGTGCCTCATTGGGTGATCAAGACAAATTACACCCCACTTTCACAATACCACCATGCAAACAAAAGCCCCTATTACTAAAGGGGTTTTCAGTGATATCTAGAACTACTCAACAAGTCATCACAACTATTATATCTCGCCATGCATCAAGCCTTCAGTATTATACACAGTAGACTACATACCCAGTACACAGCTCCCAGTTCGCCATGCATTTTGTTCTAAGTATCTTTTAGAAAGAAAACAGACTCTGCAGGATGTGTGTACAGGAATGCACCTTACTTTAGCCAATAACCTGTACAGTACCTGATCCTGCAGAGCTGGATGCTGACATCATCCTGAAATATATTAGAGGGGGGGGGGTTAAGTCTTTAAACATTGGTTTAAGACTATACCACTCATCATATGACACCTCCTACCTGTAGTGTGTTTTGTTTTCGCCGCCTTTTTCCATCTTTCAACCTCTCTTCTTCAGACCTTAGTGAGTGAATGACATACATTCATATTAAAAATATATTCAGGTCAGTCTGGCTACAGTGAAACAAGTGATTTTAAGGATTCAAATGAAACATTTTTATAATGTTCAAGACTTACGGCATGGGAAAGTTCTGCAGGAGAACTAGGCACCACCATCACCTAATATGCTGCATGTTTTCCTTTGAAAAAGAAAATCATACAATCGGAAGGGTATCCCAAAAAACATATCCTGTCTCAGCCTCCAGTATTTATGCTGCAGTAGTTTATGTGCCGGGGGGCTAGGGTCAGTCTGTTTCATCTGGAGTATTCTCTTGTCTTATCCGGTGTCCTGTGTGAATTTAAATATGCTCTCTCTAATTCTCTCTTTCTCTCTTTCTTTCTTTCTCTCGGAGGACCTGAGCCCTAGGACCATGCCTCGGGACTACCTGGCATGATGACTCCTTGCTGTCCCCAGTCCACCTGGCCATGCTGCTGCTCCAGTTTCAACTGTTCTGCCTGCGGCTACGGAACCCTGACCTGTTCACCGGACGTGCTTGTTGCACCCTCGACAACTACAATGATTATTATTATTTGACCATGCTGGTCATTTATGAACATTTTAACATCTTGACCATGTTCTGTTATAATATCCACCCGGCACAGCCAGAAGAGGACTAGCCACCCCTCATAGCCTGGTTCCTCTCTAGGTTTCTTCCTAGGTTTTTGGCCTTTCTAGGGCGTTTTTCTTAGGGAGTTTTTCCTAGCCACCGTGCCTCTTTCACATGCATTGCTTGCTGTTTGGGGTTTTAGGCTGGGTTTCTGTACAGCACTTTGAGATTTCAGCTGATATACGAAGGGCTATATAAATAAATTTGATTTGATTTGATTTGATATCCACTAGGGATGAGAATTTGATAATTTATACATACCTCAGTGAAATCACACTGTGCTTCCATTGCGATGTACAGAGTGTACTGTAAGTTAAAGAGTAGGTTGTTAAGTTTGATAGATATGATAACAGTAAATAATAATAATAGCACCCCCCCCCACCCAGGAATATATTTCACGATGTAGAAGTCACAGGATGTCACATCAGCGTCCAGCTCTGCAGGAGTTTGATGTATGAATTGAGTATGTAGTGTAAAAACTGTAGGAAATAGGTCCCAAAAAGTGTCAAGAATAATAAACAAGAAAAAGTATGAGCAATAACAATAGTGTGCTTTGCATGCTGCAAGCACAGAAATAATAACTTTTCATATGTTATAACAGAAAATAGGACTAATATAATATACTGAATAGCCAGCATCTTACCATCAAAACAAACATCCCACAGTTTGAGAAACCCTGCTTTGGTAGGCCCTGTGGTGTGAACAAGGTACACCTTTCAATAAAGGAATGACAATCAAATGGTACAGTTCAGTGGAATCATTTAAAGGAATATCTAACCTGAACATCATTCACACCAAAAGTCGTCCAGGGGACAAGATCCGAGCAATGTTTCTGTGAACACAGTGTATGTGAAAGTAAAGAAAAAGTACAATTCAACAGCTTTTTATACTCCAGTATGCATAACAGTTTGAACACAGTTGGAAGTATTTTCACAACATGTATGGGTGTTGCTGGACCAGAAAATGTATTTTCAACTGCAAACACATCATTTCTCACATCAATGCACTCACATGCCAAACATCTTTCCTTGGACACTGTTTCAAAGCAATGTGTATGCTTTCTTCGTAAATGTGTTTTGAAGTTTTCCTTATTTAACTTCAGTTTGCAGTGTGGACAAGTTACAATGACTTTTCTTGCCATGTATGTTGGGACCAGGTGATTTCATTATTGTATGTACTATGTGTAGGCTGTGTAGACTCACTATGTGTAACTAAAGGAATGGCATTCGGCATCGACGATACACATTTAGAGCCAACCAAACACAACAAGGCATACATTGAAGAAACACAGAAAATCAATGATCAAATCAATTACATAACTGCACATGTAAACCTAGGCTTACTGCTCAAGTAGGCAAATTTATCCAAATAAGATTCCCTCATTGTAAACAATTAGCTAGCTCATGTGCAAAAGGGTGCTATTGCTAATTAGCTAGCTGAAGTGCTAATTAACACTGATAACATCAGTGCGGTAGTTGGTTGTATAAAAATATACCACTACACTAGTATAACATGAATATTACAAAGTACATTCTGCATAATGACAGTCTCACTTACTTCCATGGTTTGCCTTTTTATCCATGTAGGTTAGGTTCGATTAAGATTCGCTTTTGTTGATACCTTTGACCTTTGTTGATACCTTTGATATCCTCAACTTGGGTGACCTTGAAGGAGGTGGGAAGGGTTCGGGTTAAACGCCTTTGACTCTGCCCACATTGAGCCCAGCCCCAAACTGCACACTGCAGTCAGGGGCTTCTCACTTTCAATGCAACTGCTCCAGCTTGCGGTTCCACGCCCTCAGCTGGCCCTCCACATCAGCGGCACTCTTGCGGTTTGGTGACGGTCCGCCGCAGCCTCTCAGCTGCCTTCTTGATCTTGAGCTCCCGCTAGATCTCCTGCCTCAGCAGGGTGCGCGCATCTTCCAGCCGCTGCTGGAACTCCGGGTTCAGGATGTCACCCTCGGCCAAGCCTACAGGCAGGTGCTTTGGGAGGGATGGACATTTTTATTAGTGGAGGTAGGGCTGTGGCGGTCACAAAATGTTGAGCCTTGTCAAGAAAATAACTGCTGGTCTCACGGCCAATGACCATTAATTGGGGAGGCAGGGTAGCCTAGTGGTTAGAGCGTTGGGCTAGTAACCCAAAGGTTGCAAGTTCAAATCGACAAGGTACAAATCTGTCGTTCTGCTTCTGAACAAGGCGATTAACCCATTGTTCCAAGGCCATCATTGAAAATAAAAATATGTTCTTAACTGACTGGCCTAGATAGATAAAGGTAAAATAATTAACAAACACATGGTCTGCATCAGTGGCTTGTAGGCTTTTGGAACATCTACATTTTAAACAGTTTAATAAATCCATGTAATATAGCCTACACCTTCACAATAAATCCATTATTTATTTTAGACAGGTCTAAAGAAACATGATATGAATAAAATGTAGTCTATTTCAGAAGAACAGAATAACATACTCTGAGTTGTCTTCATGTTAGGTCCAAGGTCCTCATCTAGCTTTGCAATATGGCTGTGGGCTACGTCCAAGATGGCGTAGCAGTGCAGACGTGTTTTGTTCGTCCTCTCATGTACTTTTGTATTTTTCATCTTTTTTTGTATATATTTCTATTTTATTTTCAATCTCTTTTCCATTTTAATTCAATTATACCTTCCAGTAACCTGCCTCACCCAATGTGATACGGAACCGCTATAATTTTTTTAATTGTTTAGACCTTATAACCAGAACCACCTAGCCATCAGCAGCTAACCAGCTAATTTGCTACAAGCTATTTAGTCATTGTTAGCCACTGCTAGCAGCCTTTACCTTCTGCACAGATACCAGCCCTTTTTTTTAGCCTGGATAATAAAACTCCAAAAAGTTTTGGAGAACAAGAGCACCTCCTCCCAGCTGCCCACTGCACTGAGGCTAGGTAACACGGTCACCACCGATAAATCCTCCTGGCTACCCCAACCCCGGCCAACAGCTCCCCCCCCCCCCCCCCCCCCCCCGCAGCTACTCACCCGAGCCTCACCAGCTTCTCCTTCACCCAAATCCAGATAGCAGATGTTCTGAAAGAGCTGCAAAACCTGGACCCGTACAAATCAGCTGGGCTAGACAATCTGGACCCTCTCTTTCTAAAACTATTCGCCGCCATTGTTGCAACCCCTATTACCAGCCTGTTCAACCTCTCTTTCGTATCGTCCGAGATCCCTAAAGATTGGAAAGCTGCCGCGGTCATCCACCTCTTCAAAGGGGGTGACACTCTAAACCCAAACTGCTATAGACCTATATCTATCCTGCCCTGCCTCTCTAAAGTTAATAAACAGATCACTGACCATTTCGAATACAACCGTACCTTTTCCGCTGTGCAATCCGGTTTCCGAGCCGGTCACGGGTGCACCTCAGCCACGCTCAAGGTACTAAACGATATCATAACCGCCATCGATAAAAGACAGTACTGTGGAGCCGTCTTCATCAACCTGGCCAAGGCTTTCGACTCTGTCAATCACCGTATTCTTATCGGCAGACTCAATAGCCTTGGTTTCTCTAATGACTGCCTCGCCTGGTTCACCAACTACTTTGCAGACAGAGTTCAGTGTGTCAAATCGGAGGGCATGTTGTCTGGTCCTCTGGCAGTCTCTGTGGGGGTACCACAGGGTTCAATTCTCGGGCCAACTCTCTTCTCTGTATATATCAATGATGTCGCTCTTGCTGCGGGCGATTCCCTGATCCACCTCTATGCAGACGACACCATTCTGTGTACTTCTGGCCCTTCCTTGGACACTGTGCTAACTAACCTCCAAATGAGCTTCAATGCCATGCAACACTCCTTCCGTGGCCTCCAACTGCTCTTAAACGCTAGCAAAACCAAATGCATGCTTTTCAACCGTTCGCTGCCCGCGCCCGCCCGCCCGACTAGCATCACCACCCTGGACGGTTCTGACCTAGAATCTGTGGACAACTATAAATTCCTAGGTGTCTGGCAAGACTGTAAACTCTCCTTCCAGACTCATATTAAACATCTCCAATCCAAAATCAAATCTAGAATCGGCTTTCTATTTTGCAACAAAGCCTCCTTCACTCACGCCGCCAAACTTACCCTAGTAAAACTGACTATCCTGCCGATCCTCAACTTCGGCGATGTCATCTACAAAATATCTTCAAATACTCTACTCAGCAAACTGGATGCAGTCTTTCACAGTGCCATCCGTTTTGTTACCAAATCACCTTATACCACCCACCACTGCGACCTGTATGCTCTAGTCGGCTGGCCCTCGCTACATATTCGTCGCCAAACCCACTGGCTCCAGGTCATCTATAAGTCTATGCTAGGTAAAGCTCTGCCTTATCTCAGTTCACTGGTCATGATAACAACACCCACCCGTAGCACACGTTCCAGCAAGTATATCTCACTGATCATCCCCAAAGTCAACACCTCATTTGGCCGCCTTTCCTTCCAGTTCTCTGCTGCCCGTGACTGGAACGAATTACAAAAATCGCTGAAGCTGGAGACTTTTATTTCCCTCACCAACTTTAAACATCTGCTATCTGAGCAGCTAACCTTATTCACTGCATCGTTACAAAGTCCATCTGTAAATAGCCCACCCAATCTACCTACCTCATCCCATACTGTTTTTATTTACTTTTCTGCTCTTTTGCACACCAGTATCTCTACTTGCACATCATCATCTGCTCATTTATCACTCCAGTGTTAATCTGCTAAATTGTAATTCTTCGCTACTATGGCCTATTTATTGCCTACCTCCTCATGCCATTTGCACACACTGTATATAGACCTTTTTTTCTACTGTGTCATTGACTTGTTTCTTGTGTTATTGGCTTGTTTATTGTTTATTCCATGTATAACTCTGTGTTGTTGTCTGTGTAACGCTGCTTTGCTTTATCTTGGCCAGGTCGCATTTGTAAATGAGAACTTGTTCTCAACTAGCCTACCTGGTTAAATAAAGGTGAAAAAAAATGTAATTGTTAATTTAGCAGACAAGATTTGCTTAGAATTCCGTGGCATTATTTTGTAGTATGTAGAATACAATTGAACAAAGCTGAATAAAATAGAAAGGATGATTTGAGGGAGTGCACACGTGGTTATTCTGTGTTGAGCGGTTAACAAAGAAATAGGTACTCCTATATGCTTAATTTAGTTATTCATGTAACTTTAGTTGTTCTACAAACGTCTGGCTGTATGTTTTGATTCTTAATACATTGTAAGGCTGCATGATGCGACTAATGATGATTTGAAAAAAGTCGCTTGAAAGGCATGAGCTCTGCTTAGTTTTTTGGCATAGGCTGTACACAGTTCATCAGTTTCTCATTCAGAATTTGACAAGGACTTGATAATGTCTCGAAATTCCCGGCGGCCTCCTCCTTTTTAATGAGCCATAATGCCCCCTAAAAAAATTCATGCCTTTTGCAACCAGTGGCCGTTTGTGCCCTTGGGCTAAAAATAATAATAATTCCCTTCTCTCTGACTGCTGCATGCTCCGAAGCACCTCTCATTCACATGGCTCTCCATCACGTGATCGGGTCTTTCTCACAGGCTACAAGTGAAGACAGACACATTGGGGACGCAAATGTGCGCGTTCTTATCCAATTCCGAGGTGCATATTGAAGATATTGGAAGAACTGTTCACCTTTAGTTTTCGTCAGCCAACAAGATGAGTACGTAGGCCTAACGAACAGCAAAAGCACCAGGCTATGTCTACTATCGTCCACAGTACAAAAGTTGACCTATTCTATTCTGTGCGAGAAATACATATTCCAAACATAGTCTGGGACAGTTGTGGGATGCGATAGATCCCAAATTAATTCCACCACTAGCAACAAAAAACTTGTTTTACGCAATGAAGCTGACACAACAGATCAGAACATTATCTTCCCCAAACTTGAAACTCACTCGCTGCTTATGTATGCCAGTTAGGCTCTACAACCCTTGTAAAGGGGATTAATGTGCTTCATTTTAACAAGTTATTTGGCCACTTTAGTTGTGATGCAAACCTTATCAAAACATATAGGTCTATGGGCTAGGCTACATGATGTGTGACACTATGATTAAAAAAAGTCGCAAAAAAAGGGCATTGTTTCTTGCCTTATGCTGGGCATCATTCACAATTGATAATAAATAATTCTGTCACGTTTGTCGTGAAGATGGGACCAAGGTGCAGCAGGAATGTGTATGCTCATCTTCCTTTATTATGAAGAAAAACCAAAACAAACACTTAATCAAAACAACGACGAGAAAACAGTCCTGTGAGGCACACAGCTACACTTACGGAACAACTACCCACAAAACCCCATGAAAAAACACCCCTACTAAATAGGACCTTCAATTAGAGGCAACGAGAAACAGCTGCCTCCAATTGAAGGTCAAACCAATAAACTAAGCATAGAAATAGATAAACTAGACACAGACATCGAAATAGACTAACATAGAACATTGCCCAACAAACCCCGAAACACATTAAACAAACACCCCCTGCCACGTCCTGACCAAACTACAATAACAAATAACCTCTTTACTGGTCAGGACGTGACAAATTCACAAGTGATAGGTTAATATTGTCACCCATCAGACTATTCTTGATTTAATCTTGTCTTTACATACAGTAAATAACATATGTGTGGAATTTGTTTTGATTTAGAATGGACCATTATCATGCATCTGTCTCGAAACGGGCAGGGGAAAAAAATACATGCACTTAAAATAGCGAATGGAGGACGCTTTTCCTGTGGTTCATTTTCATGCCAGCCAGGTAGGCTATACTCCTGTTGTAAAGAGAAGCAATGTGCTTAACTTGAGCGTCTCGTCCCGCAAGCGGGATCAACATCCAGCGAAAAACTCCTAGCGACATTAGCATAACTAATTTTTTTTTTTTTTTTTTCAAATATAGGACTGTCTCATATCATTTTATAGATACACCTCTCCTGAATCGACCCACGTCGTCCGATTTCAAAAAGGTTTTACAGGAAAAGCAAAACATTAGATTATGTTAGAGGAGTATATGGTAAAAGTAGCAACATAGCAATTTTCCGACCAACCACATGCATCACAAATAACCAAAAAACAGCTAAATGCAGCACTAACCTTTTACAAACTTCATCAGATGACACACCTAGGACATCATGTTACACAATGCATGCATTCTTTTGTTCAATAAAGTTCATATTTATATATAAAAACAGCATTTTACATCGGCACCTGACGTTGACTAACTATTTTCCCTCAAATGCATCCCGGGAAACAGTGCTACAATTTACTAAATTACTATTCGAAAACATTTTTAAAATGTAATATTGTCATTCTAAGATTTATAGATGAATATCTCTTGAAAGCACCTGTCATACCAGATTTAAAAATAACTTTACTGGGTAATCACACTTTGCGATAAAAGGGGATGCGATACTCAAAAAATTAGCTGGTAAACCTAGCTCGGCGCCATCTTGGAACAATCGCATATCACATCTAATCTTGTATACTATTGTCAATAATCCCTTACCTTCAGTTGTCTTCATCAGAAAGCACTTCCAGGAATCCCAGGTCCTCAACAAATGTATTTTCGGTCGAAAAAGTCCATCCTTTATGTTCCATTAGCTTGCTGTTGTTAGCGCGTCTGAAGGCTGTATCCAACTGCTCCGTCGGGCGCTGGACAGCAATTTCGAAAAATAACTTTTTTCCCTCATTTAGGTTCGTTCAAACATGTCAAACGTTGTATAACATTAATCTTCAGGGCCTGTTTCAACAAGAGAGCCAATAAGATTCGAGGGGGACGATTGTATTGTGTTTCAAAATGTTTCGAAAGGAGGGGTAGACAGGGCCGCCGACGTCACAATGGTGATGGCCCTCCTACTGTGACCAATTTCTACAGCGTCTCATTCATTCAGTTTCGACAGTAGAAGGCTCAAAACACTTTGTAAAGACTGGGGACATCTAGTGGAAGCAATAGAAAGTGCTCAATGAACGATAGCTCACGGTGTGAATAATAGGCAAAGATGTGAAGTTGAGTCCACAATTCAGAATTCCACTTCCTGTTTCAATCGGTCTCGGGGTTTTGACTGCCATATGAGTTCTGTTATACTCACAGACACCATTCAAACAGTTTTAGAAACTTTAGGGTGTTTTCTATCCACAGGTATTAATTATATGCATATCCTAGCTTCTGAGTTTGATTAGCAGGCCGTTAAAAATGGGCACGAATTTTTTCCAAAATGCGCTGTGGCGCCCCCTATCCTAGGGTAAGTCCAGAGGAAAGTTGAGAAATAAATATAGTAGGCCTAGCCTATAGAAAGCTGATGGGATCCTCCTCTTTTTAAAAGAGGCCCTCACACTGTTTTCTCATGCAATTGCATAGCCTTAAGAAACGTTGCCCAACATGAGCTCATGGGCTCTCATGAAGTGTTTGATTTTTGATAACAGGACTTGCTGCCAAAGGGGAATCTAATATACATTGACTCAGGGGTGTGAATACTTATGTAAATTTGATATTTCTGTATTTCATTTTCAATAAATGTGCATGTTTTCACTTTGTCTTTATGGGGTATTGTGTGTAGAATGGTGCAATTTTTTTATTTATTAAATATATTTCGAA
Organism: Salmo trutta; assembly: GCF_901001165.1. Classification (NCBI taxonomy): domain Eukaryota; kingdom Metazoa; phylum Chordata; class Actinopteri; order Salmoniformes; family Salmonidae; genus Salmo; species Salmo trutta. The sequence continues at coordinate 50,950,287 of NC_042968.1, read as the reverse complement.
TTTAGGCTATAACACAACAAAATGTGGAATAAGTCAAGGGGTATGAATATTTTCTGAAGGCACTGTATTCTGAATCGGGGAGGATGGACAAAAATCCATAGCTTGTATTTTTTTGAAATGTTGATTCTTTTTTGGGGGGGCTTTCAATCTTCAATAGCTCTTACACAAAGTGTGCCGTGACTATGAACATGTAATATTCAGAACAGTGGCGGTCAGTGCCGTTTATGATGAGGGAGGACCATTTTTTTTGTTCATGAGAATGGCCTTATTTATATTACAGCATATTGGATGACTGTCATTCATATTCCATTTACCCAGTTCAATGTAACAGGTTTAGGCTACTACATGATACTGAAATGATCCCTTTACCCATCATGAGGTTGCTACAACCTAGTCTAAGAATGAAAGTTTACAACGTAGGTGCACACAGGGCGAGAGACAAATTTGAGATAACAGAGTGACACATGGACAGACAGTGACACATTCAATACCACCTTGCATCTAGCTTATCTAGGGTGTAATCATTAGTCCAACAGTTGCAAACAAGAGTTTCTATTGGACAAATTCTGTTTTTTTTCCCCCTGTTTTGTTTGCTTCCAAGTCATTTGCTAGCTAAGTAAGTGAAACTGAAAAAAATGAAACTCTCGCTTCTCCATTTTTGAAGAAATTAATTTGTTGAAAACTGTTGAACTATTGTCTCTCTCTGAGTCAACTACTCACCACATTTTATGCACTGCAGTGCTAGCTAGCTGTAGTTTATGATTTTAGTACTAGATTCATCCTCTGATCCTTTGATTGGGTGGACAACATGTCAGTTCATGCTGCAAGAGCTCTGATAGGTTGGAGGACGTCCTCCGGAAGTATCCATAATTACTGTGTAAGTCTATGGAATGGGGTGAGAACCAAAAGCCTCCTAGGTTTTGTATTGAAGTCAGTGTACCAAGAGGAGGATGGAAGCTAGCTGTCCTCCGGCTACACCATGGTGCTACTCTACGGAGTGCTTTTGAGGCTACTACAGACCTTCATTGCAAAACAGTGTGTTTTAATCAATTATTTGGTGAATATGTGTGAATATATTTAGTATAGTTTTATCTAAAAAGGATAACTTTTTCAATGTTTTTTTAATTTTTTTTTAATGAAATTCATTGAGGAGGATGGTCCTCCCCTTCCTGCTCTGAGGAGCCTCCACTGATTCAGAATCAGGGGCGGATGGACAAAGATCCACAGACAGACATACACTACATGGCAAAAGTATGTGGACACCTGCTCGTCGGACATCTCATTCCAAAATCATGGGCATTAATATGGAGTTGGTCCCCCCCCCCCTTACTGCTATAACAGCCTCCACTCTTCTGGGAAAGCTTTCCACTAGATGTTGGAACATTGCTGTGGGACTTGCTTCCATTCAGCCACAAGAGTATTAGTGAGGTCAGGCACTGATGTTGGGCGATTCGGCATGGCTCGCATTCAGTGTTCTAATTCATCCCCAAGGTGTTCGATGGGGTTGAGTGCAGGGCTCTGTGCAGGCCAGTCAAGGTTTTCCACATTGATCTCGACAAACCATTTCTGTATGGACCTCGCTTTGTGCACAGGGGCATTGTCATGCTGAAACAGTAAAGGGCCTTCCCCATGTTGCTACAAAGTTTGAAGCACAGGGTCATCTAGAATGTCAGTGTATGATGTAGGGTTAAGATTTCCCTTCACTGGAACTAAGTGGCCTAGCAGGAACCATGAAAAGCAGCCCTAGATCATTATTCCTCCTCCAAACTTTACAGTTGGCACTATGCATTGGGGCAGGTAGCATTCTCCTGGCCAAACCCAAATTCATCCGTCGGACTGCCAGATGGTGAAGCGTGATTCATCACTCTAGAGAAGGCTTTTCCACTACTCCAGTCCAATGGCGGTGAGCTTTTCACCACTCCAGCAGATGCTTGGCATTATGCATGGTGATCTTAGGCTTGTGTGCGGCTGCTCGGCCATGGAAACCCATTTCATGAAGCTCCAGACGAACAGTTATTGTGCTGACGTTGCTTTCAGAGGCAGTTTGGAACTAGGTAGTGAGTGTTACAACCAAGGACAGACGATTTTGACACGCTATGCACTTCAACACTTTGCAGTCCCGTTCTGTGAGCTTGTGTGGCCTACCACTTCGCCGCTGAGCCGTTGTTGCTCCTAGACATTTTCACTTCACAATAAAAGGACTTACAGTTAACCGGGGCAGCTGTAGCAGGGCCGACATTTAACTAACTGACTTGTTGGAAAGGTGGCATCCTACTGTATGACGGTGCCACATTTAAAGTCACCGAGCTCTTCCGTAAGGTCATTCATTTGACAATATTTGTCTATGGAGATTGCAAGGCTGTGTGCTCGATTTTATACACCCGTCAGCAACGGGTGTGGCTGAAATAGCTAAAACCACTAATTTGAAAGGGTGTTCACATACTTTTGGCCATGTATATATACACTGTGCCTTCGGAAAGTATTCAGACGCCTTTGACTTTTTCCACATTTTGTTAAGTTACAGCCTTATTCTAAAATTGATTAAATTGTTTTTGTTCCTCATCAATCTACACACAATACCCCATAATGACATAGCAAAAAACAGTATTTAACATTTTTGCTAATTTATAAAAAAAATAATATATATATATATATATATATATATATATATATATATATGACATTTACATAAGTATTCAGACCCTTTACTCAGTACCTTGTTGATGCACCTTTGACTGCGATTACAGCCTCGAGACTTCTTGGGTATGACGCTACAAGCTTGGCACACCAGTATTTGGGGAGTTTCTCCCATTCTTCTCTGCAGATCCTCTCAAGCTCTGTCAGGTTGTATAGGAAGCATTGCTGCACAGCTATTTTCAGGTCTCTCCACTGTCATGAGGTGCCCCTTTTGGGTGAGGATCATAGCGCCCTCTCTCTCTCTCCCACCACAAGTTTATGACGGTCGTAAATACCGAAACTCCTTTCTCCACTCTGCCAAAATGAAAATTGAGAATCCCTTTGTTATCACAGAGAAAGACTTTGCAGTACGGTAACCTCAAAAGGTTGAATAATGTAGCAATATTTCTGTATTCAAACCAGTTGAAATTGTCGTTGGGTATTTAAAGAACAATCCTGTCGAATTTGTTAATACTTTGTGATGTAACTAAAGACGGTAGGACAACATAACTGTATCTCTTAATGTATATATTTCCCAGATGTCAGGGTCACATCCAAATGTGGGCTAACATATATGATTAAATATGAAACTATTTGTGAGAAGATGAAATGTGATGTTAGTCTTCTAAATGAGAAAATGTTTTTTCATGTAAAGTTTATCCAGTCAGTGGCCACGCCCCCATCAGAACAGACATTATACCCAAACGTCATGGAACGCCTCTTTCCACAAAGTTAATGAAAGGACTTGTGACAAAATGTACATTCAGTCAAGATAACACAGGGACAGGGTCCCTACGTTGAAATGGCTAAGAAATCTACAAACTAAAGACCAATTATTCAGTCTGCAGCTGTTTAAATACTTTAGTCTGGTAAACGCATCCAATCTAGGAACAATGGTACTCTGAAAGATCCATTCTCAAGAACATTTCCGAATGATACGCCTGACGTAACCATTATAACAAGCTACAACTACGAAAAACCTCTGGTGATCTCTGTTGGACAAACCAGAGACTTTCTGTCGACAATCTTTCCAGCAGATGGACCGGCAACCACAGAGAGACAACAAAGGCATACACTCGTAAATATGTAAATTGCAATTTATTTTCGAATGAGCGGCTGTCCATGTTCAAGGTATTAGCCTTTCCATGAGTGTAGTCAACTGTATGTCCGTGGGTCCACTCTGAGTTTCCCACTCCTTTCCTTTGTCTACCAAGCCATCATATCGGTTTCTTCCACTAGGGACTTTTCTTTGTGTCATGTTAGTAACCAATATATGACCTACATTGGTTACTATGTAATGACCTACTTATGACATATGTGTGTTTATGTAATTCTGTGATTGATTAGTTAGTTAATAAATAAATAAGCCAATTTGTATATCGCAGATTCATGATTTATGTTAGGGTTCGTGCAGATATCCAAGGGTTTGCGACGTTCAGGAATGAGACTGATGAGGTAATAATACACTAATAGAAGACTGTAATCGATAAGATATGAAAATATCTATCTGAAGAGTTAATTCGGGAAATAGAGACTCTTTAAACATTTTCCTGTGGTGCCCCGACTTCCTAGTTAATGAAAGTTACATGATTAGTTTAAACACGTAAGGAGTAATTACACATAGAGAATTGATTTGATAATATAAGTGTTCACATTTAATGATAGTCACGTTACGACACCAGAGATGTTCGATCGGGTTCAAGTCCTGGCTCTGGCTGGGCCACTCAAGGACATTGAGACTTGTCCCAAAGCCACATCTGCGTTGTCTTGGCTGTCTGCTTAGGATCGTTGTTCTGTTGGAAGGTGAACCTTCGCCCCAGTCTGAAGTCCTGAGCGATCTGGAGCAGGTTTTCATCAAGGACCTTTCTGTACTTTGTTCCGTCCATCTTTCCCTTGATCCTGAATAGTTACCCTGTCCCTGCCACTGAAAAACATCCCCACAGCATGATGCTGCTATCACCATGCTTCATCGTAGAGAGAGTGCCAGGTTTCCTCCAGACATGACGCTTGGCATTCAGGCCAAAGAATTCAATCTTGGTTTCAACAGACCAGAGAATATTGTTTCTCATGGTCTGAGAGTTCTTTAGGTGCCTTTTGGCAAACTCCAAGCGGGCTGTCATGTGCCTTTTACTGAGGAGTGGCTTCCGCCTGGCGACTCTACCATAAAGGCCTGATTGGTGGACTGCTGCAGAGATGGTTGTCCTACAGGAAGGTTCTCCAATCTCCAGAGAAACTCTGGAGGTCTGTCAGAGTGCTCATTGGGTTCTTGGTCACCTCCCTGACCAAGGCATTTCTCCCCCGATTGCACAGTTTGGCCTTGCAGCCAGCTCTAGTAAGAGTCTTGGTAGTTTCAAACTTCTTCCATTTAAGTATATTGAAGGCCAGTGTTCTGGGGTACCTTCAATGCTGCAGAAATATTTTTGGTACCCTTACCCAGATCTGTGCCTCAACACAATCCTGTCTCGGAGCTCTATGGACAATTCCTTCAACCTCTTGGTTTGGTTTTTGCTCTGACATGCACTGTCTACTGTGGGAGCTCAATTCTGAGTCTCATAAGAAAGGGTCTAAATACTTAAGTAAATAATACATTTGGTTTTCATTGTATATACATTTGAAAAAATGTAAAAAAAAAACAAACTGTTTTTGCTTTTTCATTATGGGGTATTTTGTATTTATTTATGGATCCCCATTAGCTGGTGCCAAGGCAGGAGCTACTCTTCCTGGGGTCCGGCAAAATTAAGGCAGTTATACAATTTAAAAAAACATTACAATACATTAATTAAAGAATTCACAACACACTAAGTGTGTGCCCTTAGGCCCATACTCCACTACCACATATCTACAACACATAATCCATGTGTACGTGTGTGTATAGTGCATATGCATGTGTCTGTGCCTGTTTGTGCTGCTTCACAGTCCCCGCTGTTCCATAAGGTGTATTTTTGCCTGCTTTTTAAATCTGATTCTACTGCTTGCATCAGTTACCTGATGTGGAATAGAGTTCCATGTAGTACTGTGCACCTCCCATGCATGTCATTAATGTTAGCTCTCCGTGTACTTTTAAGGCTCAGCCGTGCTGCTCTGTTCTGAGCCAACTGCAATTTTCCCAATTCCCACTTTGTGGCACCTGACCACACTACTGAACAGTAGTCTAGGTGTGATAAAACTAGGGCCTGTAGGACCTGCCTTGGTGATAGTGTTGTTAAGAAGGTAGAGCAACACTTTATTATGAACAGACTTCCCATCCTAGCTACTGTTGTGTCAATATGTTTTGACCATGACAGTTTACAATCCAGGGTTACTCCAAGCAGTTTAGTCACCTCAACTTGCTCAATTTCCACATTATTGATTACGAGATGTAGTTGAGGTTTAGGGTTTAGGGAATGATTTGTCCCAAATACAACGCTTTTAGTTTTGGAAATATTTAGGACTAACTTATTTCTCGCTACCAATTCCGAAACTAACTTCAGCTCTTTGTTGAGTGTTGCAGTCATTTCAGTCACTGTAGTAGCTGACATGTATAGTGTTGAGTCACCTCAGCTACCCTTCCTGATTCTACCTGGATTATGTTTGAGAGGCTTCCATTGAAGAGCACCCTCTGTGTTCTGTTAGACAAGTAACGCTTTTTCCACATTAGTGTCGAGATTGATGAGGATTTTTTTTTTATTTGATCAATTTTAGAGTAAGTCTAACGTAACAAACTGTGGAAAAGTCTTTCCAAGTGCATTGTATATGAGTGGAACACATTCTATTTCAGTGCCAGCAATATGGGAGGGAAAGGGAGAGATTGTTATTAGATTTAAGGAGTAATGGTGTTGAGCTAAGAGCTAAGCTTAAATTAACTGCTGGTAAAATCTTCAGGGGATGTAGTATTTAAATTATCAATTTATTTTTGAAGAATAATGGATAGGATTTACACCTTCCCTGTCGGTCCACACTCCCAGTCCAGTTGGTGGTGGTAATGCACCTTAAAGTTTGTTGCTAACCGTAATATAAAATCCACAGTTGAATCCATTGCGCCTGCTTCCGGACTGATACACACCGACTGCATGACAGAGTAATGTACACAACGACAAGAGGCATTGAGACATTTTGTGAGGGAGCTCTAACCGATTGATAGTTGCAGTAGTAATTAGCATTCTTAAAGGTGTTTACACTTTACAAAAATAGAAAACGCATGTAAAGTGTTGGTCCATGTTTCATGAGCTGATATACAATATCCCAGAAATGTTCCATACACACAAAAAGCTTATTTCTCAAAAATGTTGTGCACAAATTTGTTTACATTCCTTTTAGTGAGCATTTCTCCTTTGCCAAGATAATCCATCCACTTGACAGGTGTGACATATCAAGAAGCTGATTAAACAGCATGATCATTACACAGGTGCACCTTGTGCTGAGGACAATAAAAGGCCACTAAAATGTGCAGTTTTGTCACACAACCCAATGCCACAGATGTCTCAAGTTTTGAGGGAGTGTGCAATTGGTATGCTGACTGCAGGAATGTCCACCAGAGCTGTCATAAGCTGCCTCCAATGTTGTTTTAGAGAATTTGGCAATACGTCCTACCTGCCTCACAACCACAGACCACATGTAAGGTGTTGTGTGGGCGAGTGGTTTTTGATGTCAACGTTGTGAACAGAGTGCCCCATGGTGGCGATGAGGTTGTTATGGGCAGGCATAAGCGACGGACAACGAACAATTACTTTTTATCCATGGCAATTTGAATGCACAGAGATACTGTGACAAGATCCTGAGGCCCATTGTCGTACCAATCATTCGCCGCCATCACCTCATGTTTCAACATGATAATGCATGGATGGCCCCATGTCGCAAAGATCTGTACACAATTCCTGGAAGCTGAAAATGCCCCAGTTCTTCCATGGCCTGCATACTCACCAGACGTCTCCATGTTTGGGATGCTCTGGATCAAACGGCGTGTTCCAGTTCCAGCCAATATCCAGCAACTTCACACAGCCATTGATGAAGAGTGGGACAACATTCCACAGGCCACAATCAACAGCCTGATCAACTCTATACGAAGGAGACACGCTGCATGAGGCAAATGGTGGTCACACAAAAATTTAAACACAACATGCAACAATTTCAAAGATTTTACTAAATTACAGTTAATATAAGGAAATCAGTTAATGCTAATTAATTAGGCCCTAATCTATGGATTTAACATGGCTGGGAATGCATATATTGGTCACAGATACCTTAAAAAAAGTAGGGGTGTGGATCAGAACCAGTCAGTATCTGGTATTGAAATTGTTGCATGTTGTGTTTACATTTTTGTTCAGTGCATTTACATTTTTTCCCCCTATGCAAAACACATTTATTTGGAGATTGTATTTTGTAGTCTACATTGCATTTGTTCTTAAAATGTGTGAAGTTTGTGGCGGTTAATATGGTAGCCTTTCACAGGCCAGATAGGTTGACCAATACTGCCACCCATATGATATAAGTACAACAGGGTGAAGGCTCACTCTTTTCATAGTTATACATGCTCTGCCGGTTGCTTTTGTCAACTGCCATCTCAGTGCAACAGTGACAAAAGCAGAGTTAAAATATAGTTTGACTAATTTTCACTATGGTCTTCTCACTTTGTCTGAGACAAGTTTCATGTTTGGTCCTGTTTTATTTGCTTTACAATCTAACTCCCTCTCCAACTATGTCAATGAGGCCTGATTGGCAGAGGCTGGGACAGACATCGATCCACCATTTGCTATGAAATATTTGTATGTAGTGCTCAAGATGTGAAGAGATTCAGATGTGGGCAATTCAAACCATGACTCAATACAAAAAGTATAATATTGAGTTATTTTATTAACAGTTGTTCCCATATAAGCATAAATACATTTAGCTATAGATGCATTCTTCTACAAAGGACAACAATGGTTCATTTACATAGTTTTCAATACATTCAATAATCTTCTAAATGCATTGAGCTCCAAAAGTATTGGGACAGTGACAATCTTTTGTTGTTGTTTTGGCTTTGTACGCCAGCACTTTGGTAAATAATGTATTGAGACTTTTTGGAGTCACTTATTGTAAATAAGAATATATTATTTCTAAACACTTCTACATGATTACGGATAGTCCTGTATGTATCGTAAATAATGATGAGTGAGAAAGTTACACAAATATCATACCCCTAAGACATGTTAACATCTCACCATTAAAATAACAGGAGGGGGTGTAATGATATGTGTGTGTCTAACTTTCTCACTCATCATTATTCACGATTCAGGATTATCTGTAATCATGGTAGCATCCACATTAATGTAGAAGTGTTTAGAAAACATTCTATTCTTATTCACAATAAAAGCGACTCCAAAATGTCCTAATACATTATTTACCATTAACTTCTATTGGGCACAAAATAACCTGAAACAAAAACAAACAGCAAAGGCATCCAACAAGTTTGTAGAGTAACAAGCTTGATGTAATCATTGTGTGCTAGGAATATGGGACCATATACTGTACTAAACTTTTGACTCCCTAAAAGGGAGGGATTATGTACAAGTTCTGTAATTTTTAAACGGTCACCCGATATGGACAAAAATACCCTGAGATTAAAGCTAACAGTCTGCACTTTAACCCCATAGTATCATTAGGAATCCAAAGTGCTGGAGTACAGAACCAAAACAAACAAAAAAATGTCACTGTCCCAATACTTTTGTAGCTCACTGTAAATCAGGATTTAGTCTGGATATGTTCCCAGCAGCATTGGAGTTCTAAACACAAACTGGTGCGCTTGGAACCTGCTAACAAACCCCGTTCAAAGGCACTTCAATCTTTTGTCTTTCCAATTTACCCTCTGAATGGCACACATACACAACCCATGACTTAATTGTCTCAAGGCTTAAAAATCCTTCTTTAACCTGTCTCCTCCCCTTCATCTACACCGACTGATGTGGATTTAACAAGTGACATCAATAAGGGATCATAGTGTTCACCCGGATTCACCTGGTCGGTCTACGTCATGGAAAAATAATGTGTTCTTAATGTTTTGTATAGTGTACAGATATGCTATACATTTTAGCCTTCAGCGATATAGGGGAACAATATGAATTTCAAGTTTACAAAAGTGATGAGTCTGATTTCCTGCTCGTCAATGCAGGAAATAAGGCGCTACATTTCAGGCAGTATGGAGTGGTATCCTTAGGTGGTGTACAATAATACAGACACAGCCTTTTCCATCCTCTTGTGGAGAGAATATATGGATTCAGGCTCCGGTATTTGCTCTAAAGCAAAAGTGCAAAAGATAAGTACTTATTTTTGTGGAGCTGCACCAACTAGAAAAAGCATTTAGCCAAATAGCGACAACCGACTAAACTCAAAACAACAAGTCCCAAACTCAAGAAATACTAGCTCAAAGGCCGTCAGATGTTGATATTGAGTTATTTCATTTTACCGTCCAGAGAAAATCTATGCAGCCGGCTTTATACTCATATCCCCGTGGACCAGTTTGTACATAAAACATTCTCCATTCAGGCTGCAAAGGTGTCAATTCCTTCCTTAATTCGATTTAATAGATAGAAGACCGAAAAAACAGGGAAAATGTCTGTGCTCTCTTTATGAAATACCATTTTCCACCACCATGCTACAGTGAATAATGCTAGTTGTTGCGTATCGGGTTGCAACAGTCTGTCTTTTCACCCCTGAGCTGTGTTCGAATACTGATACTAACCGCACTAACTGTACTATTTGTGACATGAATTGAGTATTTGGTATGCTTATTGGTCATACTAACTATGGATATAGTTAGTATGTCAAAAGCTCGCCAAAATACGAAGTATACATGTAGTGGATACTTTCCGTGCTTTTAGGGCCCATAATGCAATTCAGAAAATGCGCGTGGCTTCAACTTTTCAGATTGAAAGAAAATGGCGTAAAATATGCATTCGAAGTCCGACGAGAGCGGATACAAATTCATTCCTTTAACTAATTTTGACAAATGTTGAGCAATGTAATGATTTTTCAAATAACTTACACTATTCTTACGAACCATATAGCATTACAGCAGTATGTACAGGTATGTTAACTAGTTACTAAAACAAACTTGTCAGACAGTATATTAGCTATCTGCTATCTAACTACCCAACGTTTAGTGACATGATTATTTACATAATTCTTAGCTAAGTGGTATAGTCGTGCGTTTCAATGGCTATCTACTCCGATTTCAGAGCACTCTCGCACAGAATAACTGATGAATTTACAAATGGACAACACTCTGGATTTACGAACGCCCAGAGCGCACTATCACTCCAGATTGAACTTACAAACACACCCGAAATCGTAAATGTTTAGCTAGTCATTTGTTAGGCTAACAAGCTAGCAAGAGGTTCCATAGCAACAGCATCAACTTCCAGTAGACAGGCGATGCTCTAGTACGCTCAACTGAAACGATACCGTTTGTTTACCGTATACTAAAATTAACTAATAGTATACAGTATGTTAGTATGGGCATTCAAAAACCGCTATAGTTTCAAAATGCTACTGTGGACCGGGGCTAGAATTAGCCACTGTAGCATGGTGGTGGAAAATGGTCTTTCATAATGAAAACTCTGCACATTCTCCCTGTTTTTTTCCCCACCCAGAAACGACTCAATATCGCCATCTTCCTTTCCGAAATGTTACACAGGAAGTGACAGCGTAACGTCTCAAACCTTAATCAGTAGGTAGGTAATCATTATGTGTTGCATTGGATCTTGGAAAACAATATATGAACAGTTTCTGAATATGTTATAGTAACTAAACATCTGCTAACAGTATCTATTCTTTGAGCGCTGCCTGTCTTGGACCATATTTATTTAAATATCTGGTTACAATACAACCTTTTTTATTAACATCAAGACATACACACTTCTTACCAGCTGTTTTAAGACTAAGTGGACAATTATACACTATGGGCATCCAACCTGCATCGCCCTTTCTGTTCAAATCAGTTTAACATTCTCATCAAGCTATACAATGAGAAAAAGGAAAAATATGGAATTAACCAGATAAATCAAAATTTTGAGTTGAGGTTTTGCTCCCTCCAGACAAAATTCATAACAGCTAATGCCCTAATAGTTGCAGCCTCTTACATTTTAATGAATGCTGCATTAAGGCGGATACATATTACATAGGACAACTTTAGATGACAATTAGAAAAGCAGTCTTTCACAACCCAGATAGGTTGACTAATACTGTTAACAAATTTCAAGCAGGTTGAGAATACTGGAGTTCCAGTGAAGAGATTGCTTTTCAGTTAACCTGGGTCTTCAAATTTGATAATAAAAAGCCAACAGTGGACTCATGGTGAAGTACCTCTGGATTGATAACAAAATAACTCCTTACGTAATGATACTTTAAGATTACAGCTATGTGAGAGGATCTCCATCCCCACCTCCCTTCCAGTCATAGTGTCCATTCCCATCTCTCCATTGTTTTTTTGTCCTTAGTGTTGTAATATCTCTCCCCCCTCCCTCCATGTACCTCTCCCCATCTGTCTTCATAACATTTACAGAATGAGATGGTCTCTAACAACCCCAGCTCTGTCTGCTGAAATTCCTCCCTTTTTTCCAAGTCACCCGCACAGTTGCTTGGCAAAGCAAAAATGAACAATTTGGCCTTAAGTGGAGGTGCTACCTCCCTCTCCCCCCAGGCCTCAACGTGACACCACCCCCAGACTCATCTTGAGGTTCTCGTAGACCACGTAGCTGATGCTGACCGCTGGAATGACCTTCATGAAGTTTGGGGCCAGGCCTCGGTAGAGTCCGAATGCACCCTCAGTCTTCACAATGTGTTTGAACAGCCCCGACATGGTCATCTGGGGACCGCCCTCGATGGTGGCTGAGGGGAAAAAACATGAGAAGATGAGCAACATGAAATACACATCGACACTAGGGATGCACCACTCTGGAAACTGGGTCAATATCAATATTATTAGCCATGCTGGTCAATGCTGATGTGGCAACTATATACAGTGCATTCGGAAACTATTCAGACCCCTTGACTTTTTCCACAATTTGTTACGTTACAGCCTTATTCTAAAATGTATTAAAATAGTTTTCCACCTCAATCTACACACAATACCCCATAATCACAAAGCAAAAATAAACTGAAATACCACATTTACATAAGTATTCAGACCCTTTACTCAGTACTTTGTTGAAGCACCTTTGGCAATGATTACAGCCTCGAGTCTTCTTGGGTATGACGCTTCAAGCTTGGCACACCTTTGTTTGGGGAGATTCTCCCATTCATCTCTACAGATCCCCTCAAGCTCTGTCAGGTTGGATGGGGAGCGTCGCGACACAGCTATTTTCAGGTCTCTCCGGAGATGTTCGATCGGGTTCAAGTCCGGGCTCTGGCTGGGCCACTCAAGGACATTTCAGAGACTTATCCCGAAGCTACTCCTGCATTGTCTTGGCTGTGTGCATAGGGTCGTTGTTGTCCTGCTCAAAGATCTCTGTACTTTGCTCCGTTCATCTTTCCCTCAATCCTAACTGGTCTCCCAGTCCCTGCCACTGAAAAACATCCCCACAGCCTGATTCTGCCACCACCATGTGTCATTGTAGGGATGGTGCCAGGTTTCCTCCAGATGTGACACTTGGCATTCTGGCCAAAGAATTCAATCTTGGTTTCAACAGACCAGAGAATCTTGTTTCTCATGGTCTGAGAGTCCTTTAGGTGCCTGTTGGCAAACTCCAAGCGGGCTGTCATGTGCCTTTTACTGAGGAGTGGCTTCCGCCTGGCAACTCTACCATAAAGGCCTGATTGGTGGACTGCTGCAGAGATGGTTGTCCTACTGGAAGGTTATCCCATCTCCACAGAGAAACTCTGGAGGTCTGTCAGAGTGCTCATTGGGTTCTTGGTCACCTCCCTGACCAAGGCATTTCTCCCCCGATTGCGCAGTTTGGCCGGGCAGCCAGCTCTAAGAAGAGTCTTGGTGGTTCCAAACGTCTTCGATTTAAGAATGATGGAGGTCACTGTGTTCTTGGAGACCTTCTGCAGAAATGTTTTGGTACCCTTCCCCAGATCTGTGCCGACACAATCCTGTCTCGGAGCTCTACGGGCAATTCCTTCGACTTCATGGCTTGGGTTTTGCTCTGACATGCACTGTCAACTGTGGGACCTTATATAGACAGGTGTGTGCCTTTCCTATCATGTCCAATCAATTGAATTTACCACAGGTGGACTCCAATCAAGTTGTAGAAACATCTCAAGGATGATCAATGGAAAAAGGGTGCACCTGAGCTCAATTTTTGAGTCTCATATCAAAGGGTCTGAATCCTTATGTAAATAAGGTATGTTTATTTTTTATAAATTTGCAAAATATATATGTTTTCGCTTCGGCATTATGGGGTATTGTGTGTAGATTGATGTAAAATAAACGTGGAAAAAGTCAAGGGGTCTGAATACTTTCTGAATGCACTGTATACAGTACCAAAAGTTTGAACACACCTACTTTTTCAAGGGTTTTTCTTTATTGTTACTATTTTCTATATTGTTGAATAATAGTGAAGACATCTAAACTACGACATAACACATATGAAATCATGTATTAACCAAAAAGTGTTAGCCACCCTTTGCCTTGATGACAGCTTTGCACACTCTTGGCATTCTCTCAACCAGCTTCATGAGGTAGTCACCTGGAATGCATTTCAATTAACAGGTGTGCCTTGTTAAAAGTTAATTTGTGGAATTTATTTTCTTCTTAATGCATTTGAGCAAATCAGTTGTGTTGTGACAAGGTAGGGGTGGTATACAGAAGAAAGACCTATTTGGTAAAAAAGTCCACATGTGAAAAAAGTCTATATTATGTGATTGAGTGCTGCATCAGATGACCTGGCATCCACAAATCACATGACCTTAACCCAATTGAGTTGGATTGGGATGAGTTGGACCGCAGAGTGAAGGAAAAACAGCCAACAAGTGCTCAGCATATGTGGGAACCCCTTCAAGATTGTTGGAAAAGCATTCCAGGTGAAGCTGGTTGAGAGAATGCCAAGAGTGTGCAAAGCTGTCATCAAGGCAAAGGGTGGCTACTTTGAAGAATCTAAAATATAACAAATATTTTGACTTGAACACTTTTTTGGTTACTACATGATTTCATGTGTGTTATTTCATAGTTTTGATGTCTTCACTATTATTCTACAATGTAGAAAATATTAAAACAATGAAAAACCCTTGAATGAGTAGGTGTGTCCAAACTTTTGACTGGTACTGTATGTGTGATAGTTGTTTTGATTTAGAATGGACCATTATCATGCACCTGTATCGAAACAGGAGCAACGGTGAAAAATACATCTTATTTGTGAACTTAAATAGCAAATAGAGGACGCTTTCGCCGTGGTTTATTTTCATGCCAGGTAGGCTATACTCCTGTTGTAAATAAGCAATGTGCTTAATATTAGCCTATAGAAAGTTGATCGTTCTCTTTTCAGTAGAGACCATCATGCTGTTTTCTTGCGCAATTGCATTGCCTATTGAAATATTGCACAACACGAGCTCTCATGAAGAGTTCGATTACTACATGATTCCATATGTGCTATTTCATAGTTCTGATGAAATAAGTGTCACCAACAAAGCACCCCCACACCATCACACCTCCTCCACCATGCATCCATTCACCTACTCTGGTTCTCACAAAGCGGTTGGAACCAAAATCTCAAATTTGGACTCATCAGACCAAAGTACAGATTTCCACCGGTCTAATGTACATTGCTTGTGTTTCTTGGCCCAAGCAAGTCCCTTCTTTTGGTGTCCTTTAGTGATGGTTCCTTTGCAGCAATTCGACCATGAAGGCCTGATTCATGCAGTGTCCACTGAACAGTTGACATTGAGATGTGTGTTACTTGAACTCTGTGAAGCATTTATTTGGGCTGCAATTCTGAGGCTGGTAACTTATGAACTTATCCTCTGCAGCAGAGGAAACTCTGGGTCTTACTTTCCTGTGGCAGTCCTCATGAGAGCCAGTTTTATCATAGCACTTGAAGAAACTTTCAAAGTTCTTGAAATGTTCCGGATTGACCGACCTTCATGTCTTAAAGTAATGATGGACTGTCGTTTCTCTTTGCTTATTTGAGCTGTTCTTGCCATAATATGGACTTCGTTTTTTACCAAATAGGACTATCTTCTGTATACCATCCCTACCTTGTCACAACACAACTAATTGGCTCAAACACATTAAGAAGGAAAGAAATTCTAAGGTGTATGTAAACTTCCGACTTCAACTGTATATTGATTTGTTTAACACTTTTTTGGTTATTACATGATTTCGTGTGTATCATTTCATAGTTTAGACATCTTCACTATTATTCTACTATGTAGAAAATAGTAAAAATAAAGAAAAAGCCTTGGATGAGTAGGTCTGTCCAAACATCCCCGTTATTTGCAAGAGGAAGAAACGCAGGTACAGGGGACACAGAGCGGGAAGCCCCGTGAGGACTCGCAGAAGGCGAATGGGAAAGCTGCAGTTACCGTCAATATTACTCACCAACGTGCAATCATTGGACAATAAATTAGAGACGAGGCACGATCACGAATATCCTACCAACGGGACATCAAAAACTGTAATACCCTATGTTTCACGGAATCGTGGCTGAATGACGACATGGATATTCAGCTAGCGGAATATACGCTGCACCGGCAAGATAGAACAGCACACTCCGGTAAGACGAGGGGGGGGGGGGGGGCAGTCTGTGCATATTTGTAAACAACATCTGGTGCACAAAATCTGAGGAAGTCTCTAGATTTTGCTCGCCTAATGTAGAGTATATTGTGATAAATTGTAGGCCACACTACTTGCCTAGAGAGTTTTCAGCTATACTTTTCGTGGCTGTTTATTTACCACCACAGACAGATGCTGGCACTAAGACCACACTCAGTCAGCTGTATAAGGCCATAAGCAAACAGGAAACCACTCACCCAGAGACAGCGCTCCTACTGGCCGGAGACTTTAATGCATGGAAACTGAAATGAGTTCTACCAAATTTCTATCAACATGTTAAACGTGCAACCAGAGGGAAAATAAATTCTACATCACCTGTTCTCCACACACAGAGACGCGTACAAAGCTCTCCCTCACCCTCCATTTGGTAAATCCGACCACAACTCTATCCTCCTGATTCCTGCCTACAAGCAAAAATTAAAGCAGGAAGCACCAGTGACTCGGTCTACAAAAAAGTCGTCAGATGAAGCAGATGCTAAACTACAGGACTATTTGCTATCACAGACTGGAACATGTTCCGGGATGCTTCCGATGACATTGAGGAATACACCACATCAGTCACTGGCTTTATCAATAAGTGCATTGAGGACATCGTCCCCACAGTGACTGTACATACATACCCCAACCAGAAGCCATGGATTACAGGCAACATTCGCAATGAGCTAAAGGGCAGAGCTACTGCTTTCAAGGTGCGGGACTCTAACCCGGAAGCTTACAAGAAATCCTGCTATGCCCTGCGACGAACAATCACAGGCAAAGCATCAATACGTGACTAAGATTGAATCATACTACAACGGCTCCGACACTCATTTTATGTGGCAGGGCTTGCAAACTATTACAGACTACAAAGGGAAAGCACAACCGAGAACTGCCCAGTGACACTACCTACCAGACGAGCTAAATCACCTATGCTCGCTTCGAGGCAAGCATGAGAGCATCAGCTGTTCCGGACGACTGTGATCATGCTCTCCGTAGCCGACGTGAGTAAGACCTTCAAACAGGTCAACATACACAAGGCTGCGGGGCCAGACGGATTACCAGGATGTGTGCTTCGAGCATGTGCTGACCAACTGGCAGGTGTCTTCCCTGACATTTTCAACATGTCCCTGATTGAGTCAGTAATACTAACATGTTTCAAGCAGACTACCATAGTCCCTGTGCCCAAAAACACAAAGGCAACCTGCCTAAATGACTACAGACCCGTAGCACTCACGTCTGTAGCCATGAAGTGCTTTGAAAGGCTGGTAATGGCTCACATCAACACCATTATCCCAGAAACCCTAGACCCACTCCAATTTGCATACCGCCCAAACAGATCCACAGATGCAATCTCTATTGCACTCCACACTGCCCTTTCCCACCTGGATAAAAGGAACACTTATGTGAGAATGCTATTCATTGACTACAGCTCAGCGTTCAACACCATAGTACCCTCAAAGTTCACCACTAAGCTAAGGATCCTGGGACTAAACGCCTCTGCAACTGGATCCTCGCCTTGCTGACGGGCCGCCCCCAGGTGGGGAGGGTAGGTAGCTACACATCTGCCACGCTGATCATTAACACTGGAGCCCCCCAGGGGTGCGTGCTCAGTCCCCTCCTGTACTCCCTGTTCACCCACGACTGCATGGCCAGGCACAACTCCACCATCATTAAGTTTGCAGACAACACATCAGTGTTGTAGAGATTGCATCAGTGCCTGATCACCAACAACGACGAGACAGCCTATAGGGAGAAGGTCAGAGATCTGGCTGTGTGGTGCCAGAATAACAACCTATCCCTCAACGTAATCAAGACTAAGGAGATGATTGTGAACTACAGGGAAAGGAGGACCAAGTACGTCCCCATTCTCATCGACGGGGCTGTAGTGGAGCAGGTTGAGAGCTTCAAGTTCCTTGGTGTCCACAAGACAGTCATGAAGAGGGCACGACAAAGCCTATTCCCCCTCAGGGAACTAAAAAGATTTGGCATGGGTCCTGAGATCCTCAAAAGTTTCTACAGCTGCAACATCGAGAGCATCCTGACTGGTTGCATCACTGCCTGGTACGGCAATTGCTCGGCCTCCGACCGCAAGGCACTACAGAGGGTAGTGCGTACGGCCCAGTACATCACTGGGGCTAAGCTGCCTGCCATCCAGGACCTCCACACCAGGCGGTGTCAGAGGAAGGCTCTAAAAACTGTCAAAGACCCCAGCCACCCCAGTCATTGACTGTTCTCTCTACTACCGCATGGCAAGCAGTACCGGAGTGCCAAGTCTAGAACAAAAAAGCTTCTCAACAGTTTTTACCCCTAAGACATAAGACTCCTGAACTGGTAATCAAAAGGCTACCCCGACTATTTGCATTGTGTGCCCCCCCAACCCCTCTTTTTACGCTGCTGCTACTCTGTTTATCATATATGCACAGCCACTTTAACGATACATTCATGTACATACAACCTCAATTGGCCCGACCAACCAGTGCTGCCGCACATTGGCTAACCGGGCTATCTGCATTATGTCCCGCCACCCACCAACCCCTCTTTACGCTACTGCTACTCTCTGTTCATCATATATGCATAGTCACTTTAACCATATCTACATGTACATACTACCTCAAATCAGCCTGACTAACCGGTGACTGCATGTAGCCTCGCTACTGTATATAGTGTCATGACGTTGGCCTGAGGGGGGAGGTTTATGACCCCCATAAATCCCTTTCCCCTCTCTTTACTCTACCGATGTGATTATTGAAAATCCCTTTGTTAACATTGAGAGAGTCTGGTGACATCAAAAGATGGGAAACGGAACCATATTTCTGTAATCCAACCAGTTGAAAATATGCGTTGGTACTTAATGAATATTATGTCAGATCAGTTGGCGTCTGAGACATTATTACTGATGATAGGACGACAAACTGTATCTCGGAAAGTCTACACATTATAGTTATCAGATTCACATGGAATTGTTGTGCAATTTAAATGTTTAAATATTTGTGAAAAGATGAAATGTAATTTTAGCTTCTTAAATGAGAGAACAGTTTGTCATAACACCACTCTGCTCACTCGGAGGCCCCGCCCAAGTGAACAGACATGGGTTGTAAACTATGAAACATGGCCCTCTCTCCCAGTCCTATATAAGCCCCTTGACGAAAATGTAACTTTCTGTTCCAAGGACGTGCGTCCCCACGTTGAAAGAACAAAGACCACCTACAGAACTAAGCCAACATCAGCAAGAACCTAACACAATTGGCATCGAATTGCAATGTGTAGGTGACGACCTACACGCCGGAAGGATGAATTTCGACTATACCAGCCAGAATATAGCATGAGTTTAAAGTATGGCAACTTGGTATGAACTTTGAACTCGTATTCACTAATGAAGTGATCCCCTCTAAACGTGGGCTAGGAGAGGACGGGCAGAGTATCCATTCTACCACGCTCCAGTTCACCACTAGACAGTCTTCAGAGGACCAGAGATCCATGCTGGACCACCCGGCCTACCATCTACGACCAATCTACTGAAGCGCAGCTCAGAGTAAATATTTATTGCATTTTCCTTTTTCAAATGGGCGGTAATTTAGAATGCATAATATACTGTATTTACGGTGGCATAGCTTCTCCTTTTCTTACTCAGTCTTCCCGCTCTTTCACTCAAACCCAATCCCCCTCTCTTTGTGTAACCAGCTGTCATATCGGTTCCGTCCGCTAGAGATGTTTTCCTTTTATGACAATTTGTAATCAATGTATGATCCATTCTGTGTAGATGTAATTCTGTGTGATTATTTAGGTATTTAGTAAATAAATAATTAAACCAAATTTTGTATTGCTGATTCAACTTGTTAGCCATGGTTCGTGAAGATATCTGAAAGTTGTAAATTCTTGGTTGAGACTAAATAAAGTGACGATTAAATATTGACTGCTATTGAGGTAAAAGATTACTAGGTCTTTAAGAGTTTATTCGGAAGATAACAGCTCTATAAACATTATTTTAAGTTCATTACATTAACCTGATTAGCTTAATCAGGTAATATTAATTACAGAGAAATTATTTTATAGAATAGCATGTTATATCACTTAATCCGGCATAGCCAAAGACACAACAATAGCCTCGCTACTGTTGTTTTTATTTCTTTACTTACCTATTGTTCACCTAATACCTTTTTTGCACTATTGGTTAGAGCCTGTAAGTAAGCATTTCACTGTAAGGTTGTATTCGGCGCACGTGACAAATAAACTTTGATTTACTGTATATATTATATGTAATAAAATATCACTACCCCTGTACCCCACTACCAATATGAACACAGACATTATACATCCCCGATTAACACATTCCTTGGCACCACAGATTTTGGTGGGTCCATGAAACAAACCTTTCACTAATTAATTCTATGCAAGTTATCTAATGAAACTCCAAATAGGTTTTGGCGTGGGTGTACCTTGAGCCTGCATTCGGGTCCTGACCAGGGCCAGGGGGTAGCTGGCCAGCTGTCCACAGGTGCTGGAGGTGGTACCGCAGGCTAACAGGACGAACACCCCCGGGTCAGCACTGTCTGTGGCATAGCGCTGCAGCCATGAGTTCTTCAGAGTCTGGATGGAGGGAGACAAAAGAGTGGGAAAAAGAAAGATATACAAAATTGTTAGCTGAAGAGAGAAAATGTGTGGTCCTGAGAGATAAGAACACCAGAGAGGAGACTGGATGTTCTAATAGTATTACAAAGCCTCCAAGCAACACACACACGGTTTCCGTTACAGTAATAGCTGGCTTTTGGCCAATATTTTTTTTTTAAATTGCCGGCCAAATTGATTCATCGATGGAAATACCAGTCGAGTGTGTTTTCGTTAGGTAAATAAGATGCATGATGACTAACAACTATCACATGCGCACAGCACAGGCCTACAAAGCCTATTTTCAGCTGGATTTCTTCTGCGTCTACCCAGTTGGTTGCTGCTGTAAAACATGTGCTTTTATAAGCCCAGTCATTGGGCAACAATTCTAAATGCTTTGATGGCCACGATTAAAAAAAATGTATACTATTTTTTATTTGGTAATTGAAGATAGCCTAGGCAAATGCAGCAGTAGGCCTATAACTTCCATTGTCAACCAAAAGTAAAAATACAGTGCATTCGGAAAGTATTCAGACCCCTTCCCTTTTTCCACATTTTGTTACATTACAGCCTTATTCTAAAATTGATTAAATAACTTTTTCCCCTCATCAATCTACACACAATGCTCCATAATGACAAAGTGAAAACAGGCTTTTAGACTTTTTGAAAATGTATTAAAAATAAACATACCTTATTTACTTAAGTATTCATACGCTTTGCTATGAGACTCGAAATAGAGCTCAGGGGCATCCTGTTTCCCTTGATCATCCTTGAAACTTGGAGTCCACCTGTGGTAAATTCAATTGATTGGACATGACTTGGAAAGGCACACACCTATCTATATAAAGGTCCTACAGTTGACAGTGCAGGACAGAGCAAAAACCAAGAGGTCGAAGGAATTGTCTGTAAAGCTCAGAAACAGGATTGTGTCGAGGCACAGATCTGGGGAAGGGTACCAAAACATTTCTGCAGCATTGAAGGTCCCCAAGAACACAGTGGCCTCCATAATTCTTAAATGGAAGAAGTTTAGATCCACCAAGACTCTTCCTAAAGCTGGGCTCCCGAGTGGCACAGCAGTCTAAGGCACTGCATCTCAGTGCTAGAGGCGTCACTACAGACCCTGGTTCGATTCCAGGCTGTATCACAACCGGCTGTGATTGGGAGTGCCATAGAGCGGCGCACAATTGGCTGCCCGGCCAAAGTGAGTAATCGCGGGAGAAAGACCTTGGTCTGGGAGGTGACCAAGAACCCGACGGTCACTCTGACAGAGCTCTAGAGTTCCTCTGTGGAGAACCTTCCAGAAGGACAACCATCTCTGCAGCAGTCTACCAATGGTAGAGTGGCAAGACAGAAGCCACTCCTCAGGAAAAGGCCCGCTTGAGGTTTTCCAAAAGGCACCTAAAGGACTCTCAGACCATGATTAACAAGATTCTCTGATCTGATGAAACCAAAATTGAACTCTTTGGCCTGAATGCCAAGCGTCACGTCGGAAACCTGCCACTATCCCTACGGTGAAGCATGGTGGGGGCATCATCATACTGTGGGGATGTTTTTCAGCGGCAGGGACTGGGAGACTAGTCAGGATCAAGGGAAAAATGAAAACCTGCTCCAGTCCTCAGACTGGGGCGAAGCCCGGACTTGAACATCTCTGGATAGACCTGAAAATAGCTGTGCAGCGACGCTCCTCATCCAGAGGATCTGCAGAAAAGAATGGAAGAAAATCCCAAATACAGGTGTGCCAAGCTTGTAGCGTCATACCAAGAAGACTCAAGGCTGTAATCGCTGCCAAAGGTGCTTCAACAAAGTACTGAGTAAAGGGTCTGAATACTTATGTAAATGTGATCCATTTCTTTCTTTAATAAATTTGAAAAGAATTCTAAACACCTGTTTTCACTGTCATTATGGGGTATTGTGTATAGATTAATGAGGGAAAAAAATTATCTAATCCATTTTATAATAAGGCTGTAACATAACAAAATGTGGAAAAAGTCAAGTGGTCTGAATACTTCCCGAATGTGCTGTACATTAAGCAGACACATAAACAGTACAAAATATCCTGAAGAAATTCAGGTTATTTCTATCGCTTTCATCTCTTTACTCAGCCTGTCTGCCTCCCTTTTTATCTGTCTTGACTTGAGCTATTGAAGTGCAATATTGTATCATATCAATCAACTGGGTTGGCTGAAGTTGTCACTAGTGAACTTGCGGGCCGATCACATACAGTATATCGATCGCTCTTATGCGTGGGAATACTTTGGAACATGAGCTCAATTGCTGCTGTTAAGGTATTTCAGTTCTTTATTTTTAAACCTATTTTTGCTTTGTCATTTTGGGGTATTATGTGTAGATGGATTAAATAAAACATTTTCTCATCAATTTTAGAATAAGGCTATAATGTAACAAAATGTAGAAAAATGGAAGGGGTCTAAATACTTTCCAAATGCACCATATATACAGACACTTAGGCGGCCAAATAAAATCACCCGCGGGTCAAATTCAATAGGCAGCAACGATAAGTGAGAAAGGTAGTGGCATAAATATTATACCCCCCAAAAAATGTTAACCTCCCCTGTTATTGTAATGGTGAGAGGTTAGCATGTCTTGGGGGTATGATATAAAATGCTAACCTCCCCTGTTATTGTAATGGTGAGAGGTTAGCATGTCTTGGGGGTATGATATAAAATGCTAACCTCCCCTGTTATTGTAATTGTGAGAGGTTAGCATGTCTTGGGGGTATGATATTTGTGCTTCTATCTTCCCCACTCATCATTATTATTCCCAATTATTTAATCATGGAAGCAACCACATTAATGTAGAAGTGTTTAGAAACATATTCTATTCTAATTTACAATAAAAAAGTGACACCAAAATGACAGTACATTATTTACCATTAATTTCTATTGGGCAGAAAATAATCTGAAATACAACCAAAACAAATGCATCCAACAAGTTTGTCACAAGCTTGAAGTAATCATTGAATGCTAAGAATATGGGACCAAATACTAAACTTTTACCACATTAACACACAAGTCAATTTGTCCCAATCATTTTAGGGGACCAAAAGTGAGGGATTACGCACAAAAAGTGGTGTAATTTCTAAACGGTTCACCCAATATAGATGAAAATACCCTCAAATTAAAGCTGACAGCCTAAACTTCAACCTCATAGTCATCGTATCACTTCCAATCCAAAGTGCTGGAGTACAGAACAAAAACAAAATTGTCACTGTCCCAATTCTTTGAGCTTACTGTATGGAATTTATAAAAATAAACAATAAAAAAAGGGGAAAACCAATTCACACAATGAATGCGCAAGAATTGGCGAGAGACAGCTAAGTGCATTCTGGAGAGCTGAGCGCATCCTGGAGATCTTCGCCACACATAGCCCCCCCTTCTTGTCTAAACATTTTAAATTATACTCAAGATACATTATCTTCACACATATTTTAGATGCTTTTCACTGACAGCTCATCAGCTTGGCCAATTGCCACGCGTTTTGCCCATATTGGCACACAGTGAGGGGAAAAAGTATTTGATCCCCTGCTGATTTTGTACGTTTGCCCACTGACAAAGAATTGGTCAGTCTATAATTTTAATGGTAGGTTTATTTGAACAGTGAGAGACAGAATAACAACAACAAAAAATCCAGAAAAAAACATGTCAAAAATTGTATAAATTTATTTGCCTTTAAATGAGGGAAATAAGTATTTGGCCCCCTCTCAATCAGAAAGATTTCTGGCTCCCAGGTGTCTTTTATACAGGTAACGAGTTGAGATTAGGAGCACACTCTTAAAGGGAGTGCTCCTAATCTCAGTTTGTTACCTGTATAAAAGACACCTGTCCATAGAAGCAATCAATCAGATTCCAAACTCTCCACCATGGCCAAGATCAAAGAGCTCTCCAAGGATGTCAGGGACAAGATTGTAGACCTACACAAGGCTGGAATGGGCTACAAGACCATCGCCAAGCAGCTTGGTGAGAAGGTGACAACAGTTGGTGCGATTATTCGCAAATGGAAGAAACACAAAAGAACTGTCAATCTCCCTTGGCCTGGGGCTCCATGCAAGATCTCACCTCGTGGAGTTGCAATGATCATGAGAACGGTGAGGAATCAGCCCAGAACTACACGGGAGGATCTTGTCAATGATCTCAAGGCAGCTGGGACCATAGTCACCAAGAAAACAATTGGTAACAAACTACGCCGTGAAGGACTGAAAGCACATATACATGCCCGTCTGAAGTTTGCCAATGAACATCTGAATGATTCAGAGGACAACTGGGTGAAAGTGTTGTGGTCAGATGAGACCAAAATGGAGCTCTTTGGCATCAATTCAACTCGCCGTGTTTGGAGGAGGAAGAATGCTGCCTATGACCCCAAGAACACCATCCCCACCGTCAAACATGGAGGTGGAAACATTATGCTTTGGGGGTGTTTTTCTGCTATGGGGACAGGACAACTCCACCGCATCAAAGGGACAATGGACTGGGCCATGTACCGTCAAATCTTGGGTGAGAACCTCCTTCCCTCAGCCAGGGCATTGAAAATGGGTTGTGGATGGGTATTCCAGCATGACAATGACCCAAAACACACGGCCAAGGCAACAAAGGAGTGGCTCAAGAAGAAGCACATTAAGGTCCTGGAGTGGCCTAGCCAGTCTCCAGACCTTAATCCCATAGAAAATCTGTGGAGGGAGCTGAAGGTTCGAGTTGCCAAACGTCAGCCTCGAAACCTTAATGACTTGGAGAAGATCTGCAAAGAGGAGTGGGACAAAATCCCTCCTGAGATGTGTGCAAACCTGGTGGCCAACTACAAGAAACGTCTGACCTCTGATTGCCAACAAGGGTTTTGCCACCAAGTAGTAAGTCATGTTTTGCAGAGGAGTCAAATACTTATTTCCCTCATTAAAATGAAAATCATTTAATACAATTTTTGACATGCGTTTTTCTGGATTTTTTTGTTGTTATTCTGTCTCTCACTGTTCAAATAAACCTACCATTAAAATTATAGACTGATCATTTCTTTGTCAGAGGGCAAACGTACAAAATCAGCAGGGGATCAAATATTTTTTCCCCCTCACTGTAAGCCTATACAAGCTTGTGATTTGAAACAATCCACAGCAACTTTTTTTAAAGAAGCTAATGATCCTTGATTCCTATGTTGCTAAGTCATGCTCTCTGGTGAAGTATTTTGAATAGACGGGAGTAATTTAACATTTTGGGATAATTTATTTCAATTTACTTTAGGGGAAGCTATTGAACACGCCACCTATGAAAGACTTCCTCATATGCCATTTCTCTTCTGTTCTATTGGTTTTCATATCAACTTTCTTTCGTTGTCCAGAAGCACAGTCATAGTCATATTAGCAAGCCATTTGTAACTGAGATTTTCATCTGTCACATAGGCTTATGGAACCGCTCGCATCAGGTGCGCTGTTTAGAATGTTGTTTTCCCACGAATTGCATTTTGGCAAATGTTTGAAAAGGATGTTTAATTGGCGGCTTCTTTACAGGAGTTGCATGTTCTGTTATGATGCATTACCCATAATCTAAATGTGATTTCTGTCATTCTGAGCACTGTGGTAAACACACTAATGGGTTACACACCCAATGCATATGGGTCCCGTAAATTTCCCATAACGGACGGTTAATTTAAATCTACCCGGTCACGTTGTCCGGCGTCACATTTTCCTAACATAAACCTTGACACACACACACACCTCGTAGACAGCCAGGTCAATGCCAGCATAGGGGATGATGCCTATCAAGTTTGGAATGTATCCCTTGTAGAAAGCGGTCATGCCCTCCTTCCGGAAGATGTGTTTGGCGCAGTCAGCAATGCCAGAGAACTGGCCCGTCTTCCTCAGGGCTAGGCGGGTCTTCAACACCTCCATGGGGTAAATACTGCTCTGGGCAATGGCTCCAGCCAGAGATCCCGCCACAAACCTCTCCAGGATGCCCAGTGTCTCCTGGTTGCTGCCTATCAAACGTTTGATCTGCACAACACAACTCTGGTTAGTGACAGTCCTGAAAAGCATTTGAGTTCAACTGTGAGAGGCCATGAGGGGACATAGTCAAGACCAACTTGGTTAGTGACAGTCCTCAAAAGCATTTGAGTTCAACTGTGAGAGGCCATGAGAGGACATAGTCAAGACCAACTTGGTAAGTGACAGGAGCTTATAGAGGTATTTCCCCTGAGTATGCTCCTAGACAAAGTCTGAAGGAGATATTTTTGGCCGAAGGACAGTAAACTACAGAGCGGTTAATACCAAAACGTTCATTGACTTCAACTTGACGGCACTAGAAAGGGTCTCGCCATATTAAAGTAAAGGTGCTGAACAATAGGGTTACCTGCTCGTAAGCCATGAACTTGATGGCTGACTCAGGGGCGATCTTGATGACATTCATGCCATTGCCTCGCCATAGTGACCTCATACCGCCCTCGCGTATCATATGGTTGAAGCCGCCGGCAATGCACATGCTGTTGGTACGGGAGGCGTGGACCTGGTAATGAGACCGTAAGACAGATCGTTACATCATTCAATCGCCATGTTGACAGGTGAACAAGTTTTTTAACTGACTTGAAACAAGGAGGAACCGTAAGCCACTTTTTCTCCTCTCTATAATGTTGGTGGAATGTGTCAACACATTGTTCATGTTTTCATGTAATTTTACTGTTATAGTGCTCCGTTTCCATCTATCCGCTCATAAAAAAAACACTGGGAATGAGTGGACACAGATAGATGGAGCATGGGATGAAAAGATAAAGAAGAACGAACTCTGAGTTATCTATCTATCTCAGTGGGCTTCTGCTGACATGAGTGCTTCTGTTCTGTGCGTCTCAATCCTTGCGGGTGCTGTCAGTGGAATTGCACTCACTAGCAGAAAGTGTCCTAAGGACTTATGCAATTGTCTCTCTGCAAACGGATATATACACATAGGTTATATTAATAGTGTATAAGCTAAAGGTGGGGTTATGTTTTAAGCTTGTTTTTAAATGTGAGCCAAATATCATGACTGGCTGTTTAAAGTTGAAGTGAACTAAGAATGGTTGCATTAAAGAGGATCGGGGTTCACTTGCAGTGTGAACACAAAAATAACTGGAGTTTTTGGATATTTTCATTCTTAACTGAGGTCAGTTTTTTAAATATTCTCCCCATGGGAGTGTCCTTACCTGCATGAGCACTTTGAGCCGGTCCAGGGGTGCGGTGCAGGTTCGAGACACGGCGCCGGCTGCCCCTCCAGCCACTAAGTGTCGCCACCACATCCCAGTCTTCTTTTCCTCGGCTGTAAACTCATCTGGCACCATCAAACTCTCCCCCACATCAAATATCTACAGACAGACAGGAGCAGGTCAGGGCAGTGGAAGGAGGACGACACACACAGCGGGGTACCACGATTGACATATGAAGTTGTTGGACTGGTGGGTCAATATTCCTGATTCTAACCTGTGACCAACAGTATTATGAAATCATAAGCCAACACATATAGGCATCCCATTGGGATATAATTGAAAGCTTTGTTTTGACAACTGTAGAGGGGGGTCCAATAAGGCAGAGAAGCATCACAGGTTCACAGTATGTAAACCGGTATTACAAAACAGTTCCACCTCCTGCAGGGGATCAGCCAGTCGGTGCTCCACGATAATTTAAACAGGAATGTCTCTTGACATTAACTGTGAGCTCTTAGAAGGGGTCACAACAAATCGTGAGAGCACCAACTGTATTTCAGCTGCGAGAGACGCTTTTAACCCATTCAAATTCGCTTAAGTTCAAGTACACTTAGAGAGTGGTAGTCTCTCAATTTAAACAGGTCCCCCTGTGGCACGCGCAAACGTACCGTGATAGCTGGTCGAACCGATGAGGATATAACATTCACCGGGGGAATCAAATAAAAAGGCATCCTGCTCCAAAACTCTAATTCATGTAAGCAACAGTACTTCTTATGGTCCCGTGTCACTCCAATATAAAAATGGACCTTTATGAACACGACGAGTGTGTGAACTGAATCTCCACTATGATCTACAGGAACGGCTGTCTGCCCTCCTGGCCTAACAGGTAGTGGAAAAGCTTGCTGATTGACGTCAGCGGAAGGTGGTTGGTTGATCTGTTCAAGGGGATTAAGCAGGATCACAGTGACCCGTTTGGCTCCTTCAGGGAGTATTTCCGGGAACCCTGGTCAGGGCCTAGACAGCTAATATGGCTGGGGCATGGAGAGTGTCTGTGGGACCATTAACAATATATGAACACAACTATGCTTTTCTATAAAGAAAAAAAGGACAAACAGCCCTTAAATTCCTTCCTTTGTTTACAGTATTTGTCATTCAAAGCTTTAATAGCTGAAGACAGTTATATAAATGTGTTTCATACTTTCCTGGTAGATTTTACTTGATGAAAAACAACCAAAGCTTGTTATTTTGAACAACCTTGAGAGAAAAAGTGCTGTTTTTCTTTTTAACTTAGTCTTACCGTTGAGTGTTTCCAGTGCAGGATGATCTCGGGAATGTTATTGGCGGGGTGCAGTAGGTGGTAGTCTCTCCACTCGTTCCAGTCGATGGTCATTGTGCCATTCTTGTCCATGCTGTTGACAGAGAAAGAGAAAAGACCAGAACCATTACAATGTAGCTTCTTACAGCGCATATTCTCTTTTGTTTCACCAGACCACCTATGTGTGTGTGCCTGAATTCAGAAGCAGTATGCTCACACATGCACACCTTTTGGATAAAAGGATCAAAGCCTTTAAGTGCTGCTTTTTTCCCTTTCCAAATTGAAGCATGAAATGGGCATTTTGTGTGTTGGGAATCATTCAGTACTCTTCTTAATTTGGACTTTTCACAAGTAATTGAAGGGATGCAGCTTTTTTCTGTCGCTTTCTTTGTAAATGAAAAAAAACAAAAAAAAAACAAACACAGTAGAATAAGAAGCGAAGACGATGCATTGTCTTGTGACAGGCAGGGCAAGCAGATGGAGAGGATTCCATTACTTACTACATTATTCTGAGACCAGCAAAAGGTTGAAAGGTAGAGAGAAAAGGGAGAGGGGAGGCACAGAAAAAGAGAGGACAGGGAGAAGCACACACACACACACACACACACACACACACATTTAGAACTAAAAAGAAAGAAGGGGGATATCATGGAATCTTAGTGATTCAGTGATTCCATATTGGACAAGGTAACTGGCTAAATATGTAACAAAAAAAAAAGATCTACATATTGGTATTAAAACAAAGATGCAACACTTCACTTCAGTCAGAGAAGAAAATAAAGCTAGGTTTATATTAACCAGAGTAAATAATAATTTCCTCCTCTAACCAATATGCCTAAAAAGTGTGCTTCCTTATATCTATAAAAGGCCAAGCCCCAAAAAAGCCATGACAGCATAGGAGTGGCAGCTCTGACCAGGGCTAGCAGGCAGTATCCCGGTGCTTGGAGGGAAACACTTTTGTGGACTCGGGATACCCAGTTGATCCAAGCATCTAGCTAACCGCCAGTGGTAAAAAGACGACACTGACTGCAAACAGTCAAGACTGGTTCGCCAGTCAGGAATTAGAGGTGAAATGGAGAAAGGGGGCAAAAAAGTAGAGAGAGTAAGAAGTAGGAGTATGAGGTAGAGAAGAGACTAAATGCATGCTGGACTGACTAACACAAACAGACACTTGTGGGCTAATGGTTTAGACAAGAGTGTTGGTGAGACGGGAGACACGTCAGCCCAGGTTGACAGCCTTACCTTTTGAGGATCTTCTCTGCCTGCTGCTCGGAGATGTTAACCCCCAGGTCTCGAAGGGACTGCATGATTTCCTGCTTGTCAATACGACCTGCGGGGCAAAAGAGTAAACCTCAACATCAGCCACTCGTAAGGGGCTGACCGGATCTCACTGACCGGATATTATATCAACGTTTTTACTACCAGCTTATAAAATAGAATCTCAATGTATTAGACCTAAAGACTGAATTTTCTCAGTTAATGTCATTGTGTATGCACAACTAAACCCAATGCATAATTTCCCCCCAAGTGAATAGTACAGCATAGCACTTTGTAGGCTAAACCGTGGTTTAAGATAAACATAGTGATACAAGTGAAAGCATTCAGTGGTTGTGTGGCTCCGGCCTATGTGGCCCCTCTCTGTGTTCTTACCATCGTTCTTCTTGTCCAGGCTTTTGAAGACCAGCCGGAGCTTCTTCTCGTGGTCTCTCAGATAGTGGACAAACTCCTCAAAGTCCAGCTGGCCGTCCAGGTCCTTATCTCCCGCTTTAACTATTTTCTGTCAGAAAATAAGGAGAGGATTTTTACACTTCGATGAGAATTTAAATATCAATTTACATACAGGCTGAAGAGTAGCAAGGATAGAACTGTAGGTTTAAAAAGAAAATTGACGATTCTCAAGGCAAGGGGAAATTGACGCCTATGTTTAGTTAAAACTATGACAAAAGGTGAGCCTGTTACATTTGGATAAGGAGACCAAGACAAAGAGATGGACTGAGTGACTTGAGGACAGGAGTGTAGATCAGTGAGTGGAAGGTTACAACCACAAGCCACCTGGGTCTTGTTTGCTCCAGAGTGGTCACATAGTTGACATCACCTGGTCCACCTGCTCCATTAGTGTGGAGTGTTTAGACCAGGGCTGCCTAAATTTCAGTTTGTTTCTACCTGGTAGTTAATGGCACTCACCTGGTGTCCCAGGTTTGAATTAATCCCTGATTAGAAGGAGAGGATGAAAACCCTCCAGGACTGGAATTGGGCAGCCCTGGTTTAGACCATCACAGGCACGTTGAACTCTAGCTCAGGCCTAGCTAAAGGAGCACACAGGCTGTTCAAGCCATTTAGTTTAGTTTATTAATTCGACCATTTAAAAAAAAAAAAAGGAAAAAAAAGCACACATAAAACATGAAAAAGCCATACATGCACATGAGTAAAATCATGTAGGATAACACACAAAGCCTGGGACTTATTTCCATTGTGGTCCTCTTGAGACAAGATGGTTAGGCAAGATCGAGCACAGTTAAACAGTATGGCATTGAGATAAAACATAAAAACAAAGAACAACATCTCGCTCATCATTGCAGTTACATCGTAGGGGTTATTCACATGGGCACAGAAGACAAACATATTTTTACTTTATTTTAAAAGCTGCCCAGAGAGGACATTGTTTTTATAGGCAGAGGCAACTCATTCCATTCTGAGGCTCCAGTATACAAGAAAAGTACCCTTTCCCAGCATTAGTGAACCTGCATAAGCACACATCAGCAACACCTGATCTGGTGCTGTGATTGTGTGCATCCCTAACACAAGGAAAGTAATTAGTTAGATATCTGGGCGCAGAACCATAAATACTCCTGTAAACCAAACATAGTCTAATCTTGGGCACCCTAGCCTCAACAGGCAGCCAGTTTCCGAAAGCAGCTCCTGCCTATGTGAGTACGTGGACTCACCTTCAATACTACCCTGATCAGTTTATTCTGGGCTATCTGGAGCTTCCCCATCATAAGTTTAGATAAGCCCCCAAACCAGGAAGTACTAGCGTAGTCAAAATGGCATTGAATGAGGGCAGTGGTTAGCACTTTCATGGAGTCCTTATCAAGCAGTTTGGACTTTCTAGCCAAAAACGTAGTCCTGGCATTAACCTTCCCTAGAACTTTATTGGCCATGCTCACACCTCCCAAGCTTCCATCAAGGATACATCCCAGGTAGCTAACAGAGGTTTTAGTAGTCAGCACCTCACCCCGTAACTCCACTCTGATTTCAGAGGACCTGCTCAATGTAGGTCTGGATCCAAAAATAATTGCCTTAGCTTATTATCTCCAAGCCATTTGCTAATGTTAGTAAGCTCTGTGTTGTACTTTTGTGAGACACCAGAAGTGTAGTCATCCGCATAAAGGAAAATACGGCAAGAACAACAATCTTTCAAATCGTTAATATACAGTAAAAACATTAGAGGCCCAAGCACGCTCCCCTGCGGAACGCCACAACTCATCGGTTTTGCCTGAGACAGTGACGCATTAACCTCTACTACTTGCTCTCTACCTGATAAACAAGACTTTACCCAGCCTAAAGGGATGCTGCTTAACCCCAGTGCCTCAATTTTGGAGATTAGGAGACAGTGGTTAACTGTATCAAAGGCCTTTGTAGGTCAATTAGTAATATTCCACAGAGATTTCCCTCATCAATCTCTTTCCTGATGAAGTCAGTCAAGTAAAGTAGACAATAAGTGGAGTATGTTTTTCTAAAACCCAACTGAAAATCATACATTAGAATTGGTTTGTTGACATATTCATAAATTTGCTCAAGCACAGCTCTCTCCAGGATCTTTGATGTTACACTGAGGATGGATACAGGCTTATAATTCCCAGGGTCAGTCTTTATCCCCTTCTTATACAGAGGTATAACTTTAGCTTGTTTCATGTCTCTGGGAAAGATGCCCTGTTCAAGAGAGAGATTAACGATATCTGTAATACAAGGGCCAATTTGCTCAGCAGAATCTGAGAAACCTTGCAGGAATATTATCCAGGCCTGTGGCTTTGGGGTATTTAAGCTCTGCTAGCATACTGACTATTTTGGCTGTTGCTACCTTTGAAATAGAAAAAGAGTATGGCTGAACCCCTAACTCTACATAATACTTATTGACTTGGTTGCTTCCATACAAACCAGAACTTGTGGGCAGCTTGCTAATCAGCTTGCTGGCAACAGAAGTAAAAAAAAAGAAGAAAAAAAAAAAAAAAAAAAAAAAAAAGAGTTGAATTAATTGGCAACCTCTGCTTTTTCATATACCATCTCCATGTTCAGTCCAATACTGTTTAGTTTGTTTTTGTTAATACTACTACAGCCTAGTTCCTTAAATGATTTCCAAAGCTTTTTAGGGTCATTTTTGTTCTCAAATATTTTCTCAGCAAAGTTATCCCTCATAGCTTCATCCATCCTGCTTTGTGCTTCATTTCTGTGATGTTTATATAGGACAAAATCAGGCTGCTCTTGAGAGTTCTTACATTTCTTAAAGGCCTTATTCCTTGCTTGGATAGATTGTAGAATCTCAAGATTAAACCAAGGGCTAGATCTCTGCTTTACCCTGACCCATCCAATCGGAGCCATCATATTCACCACATCAAGGAATCTACATTTAAAGGCTTCCCGGGCACTGCCTACACTATCCAGCACAGGTGAACAGTCAATTTTACCCACTTCCTCCCTAAACATTTCAACACAGTATTTTTTGGAGTCCTCTGATTCTAACTGTTTTGTGACACTTAAATATATATTTAAAAATCCTCCTTGAGAAATGGATGGGGTGCTGAGTGCCGTGTGCACTTCAATCATTAACCCCTACCCCAATGGGCTCTGAGCCAAGGAAGGGGAAGACCCTCTATTGATAGGGAGAGCTAGGCCTCAGATCTGCTCAGGGATTTGAATATTGTATTTGTACAGTCAATCTTCACTCACAGTTATGACTGTTGGGTGAGGAGTTTATCAGTGGGCGTAGGCAAGCTCAATTTGGCAATATCTGAACTACTGACCTTTAGGGGACATGTTAGTGGACAGACGAAAGAGTAACCCTTAGTTGCCTTAGAGGCTTTTCTGATTGATGAAAGTTCAAGGAGAAGCAATTTACATAATATGTACAGTACCAGTCAAAAGTTTGGACACACCTACTCATTCAAGTTTTAAAAAATATAACTTTTTTTTACCATTTTCTACATTGAAGAATAATAGTGAAGACAGAACTATTAAAGAACACACATGGAATCATGTAGTAACCAAAAAAGTGTTGAAATCAAAATATATTTTATATTTGAGATTCTTCAAAGAAGCCACCCTTTGCCTTGATGACAGCTTTGCACACTCTTGGCATTCTCTCAACCAGCTTCACCTGGAATGCTTTTCCAACAGTCTTGAAGGAGTTCCCACATATGCTGAGCACTTGTTGGCTGCTTTTCCTTCACTCTGTGGTCCAACTCATCCCAAACCATCTCAATTGGGTTGAGACCAGGTGATTGTGGAGCCAAGGTCATCTGATGCAGCCCTCCATCACTCTCCTTGGTACTGCTCTGGTTTACACATTCGAAGCTCAGCTGAAGAAGTATAATTGGAATATGGAGGAGGAATGTTAAAGAAAAATGGTAGAAATGCATGCCAGATTAAAGACAGGAGGAGAAATAGAAGTGAGTGAGTATTAGAGGTGGTAGGTGTGGTGAAGTTATCAGAGCCCGAGGCTTGCACTGGGTCAAGTTAAAGATGAGTCTGTGACGGTAGGAGTGACATTTTTGGAAAAAAGTGGACCCTTGCCTTTTGGCTGATCTATTTGTGGTTTCAGGGTGGGTGAAAACAGAGTTGGGTGCTATGGAATCGGTGAAGGTAAGCAGAAGAGGTCTTGTGATAATTCTTTGTGTTTCTGCTGGTCAGAGGGAGCAGGCGCTCCAAATTTAACGAACAGGGCCAAAAAGGGCACCATTGAAAGGAGTGATTAATGGGGTAGCTGTAAATGTGAAAGGTGAGCAACTGAAGGGGAAGATTCCCGGTGTTTGTGATGCTTGTCGTTTGGTGCGACGCAGACAGTTTATCCAGTTTATCCTCTACAAACTTTTGTGCTTAATATACTACGCTGTTACAAGCTTATGGGCATATGGCAGCAGTGTGTAGGAGGGAGGTTCCTAGGTGTGAGAAGTGTGCAGAAGGGCATGAGACAAAGGAATGCGTAGCATTGGGGAAAGTAGTGGTATGTGCTAATTGAAGGGGTGCCCATGGGGCTGGGGATCAGAAATGTCCGGTTCGAGAGAGGCAGGTTGAGGTTTCCATGGTTAGAGTAGTGCGTATGCTGAGGCTGTGAATAAAGTAGAGGGAGATGGGACAAGAGGAGTGGTGTGAGTAGTAGATCTGTACACCAGTACAGAGGGATAGGCCAACAAGTGATCTGTGACTCACCACCTGGATTCGGTCTTAAAATTGTGTTTTTTACATTGGATAAAAGTAGAGACCGAGCTACAAATTGGTATATCATACACTGTATTTGAGGAACAATGAGAAAGTAATTCTGCTTTGAAAGTTGATCAACTTGTAAATGCAATTTTGAGAAAATCGCCTTTGAATGTTTTGGTATCTAGTGAAGAGCTCTTCTTTGTCTACACCCATTCAGCATCGTTCACACCCTCTTAAGCTTTAGCCCCACCCATCTCGTTTCGCTCTTGGAGCGCACACTTGACGCTTTGGCCGATGATTTGTTTACCTCTGGATAACATGAAAACAGCCTAACCAGCTCGGCTGGTAACAATTTCATTATGCATTTTTGCAGACGTTTACAGACACCGGCCATATTCAACAGGTGTTGTACACACGTCATGTAATGTTAGCTAACGAGCCAGCCATCTAACGTTAGCTAGTTAAACAACAACAAACAAAGTGCCAACAATGCCACAGTACTGGGAGCTAACCAACCAGGTTCAATGTTAGCTAGCACTAGCGACTCCTAAGGCGGACCGGGCGCAGTGCACGCTGACACGGTCGCCAGGCGTACTGTGTTTCCTCCAACACATTGGTGCAGCTGGCTTGCGGGTTAAGTGGGCATTGTGTAAAGAAGCAGTGTGGCTTGGTTGGGTTTTGTTTCAGAGGACGCACGGCTCTCGACCTTCGCCTCTCTCTAGTCCGTACAAAAGTTACAGTGATGAGACAATTGGATACCACAAAATTGGGGAGAAAAAGTGGTTAAAAAAAATTGTAAGAATAAATTAACTCCTGTGAAGTCGTGACATGCGACATAGCCTAGTTTTCTGAAATCGGGTCACATACAGATGAAATCGGAAGTTTACATACACTTAGGTTGGAGTCATTAAAACTCGTTTTTCAACAACTACACAAATTTCTTGTTAACAAACTATAGTTTTGGCAAGTCGGTTAGGACATGTACTTTGTCCATGACACAAATAATTTTCCAACAATTGTTTACAGAGATTGTCACTTATAATTCACTGTATTACAATTCTAGTGGATCAGAAGTTTACATACACTAAGTTGACTGTGCCTTTAAACAGCTGACAGGCTAATTGACATCATTTGAGGTGTACCTGTGGATGTATTTCAAGGCTTACCTTCAAACTCAGAGCCTCTTTGCTTGACATCATGGAAATATCAAAAGAAATCAGCCAAAACCTCAGCAATTTCCAAAAGCCTGAAGGTACCACGTTCATCTGTACAAACAATAGTACGCGAGTATAAACACCATGGGACCACGCAGCCATCATACCGCTCAGGAAGGAGATGCATTCTGTATCCTAGAGATGAACGTACTTTGGTGCGAAAAGTGCAAATCAATCCCAGAACAACAGCAAAGGACCTTGTGAAGATGCTGGAGGAAACAAGTACAAAATGATCTATATCCACAGAAAAACGAGTCCTATATCGACATAACCTGAAAGGCCGCTCAGCAAGGAAGAAACCACTGCTCCAAAACCGCAATAAAAACACCAGACTACGGTTTGCACCTGCACATGGGGACAGAGATCGTACTTTTTGGAGAAATGTCCTCTGGTCTGATGAAACAAAAATTGAACTGTTTGGCCATAATGACCATTGTTATGTTTGGAGGAAAAAGGGGGAGGCTTGCAAGCCGAAGAACACCATCCCAACCGTGAAGCACAGGGTTGGCAGCATCATGTTGTGGGGGTGCTTTGCTGCAGGAGGGGCTGGTGCACTTCACAAAATAGATGGCATCATGAGGGAGTAAAGTTATGTGGATATATTGAAGCAACATCTCAAGACATCAGTCATGAAGTTAAAGCTTGGTCGCAAATGGGTCTTCCAAATGGACAATGATCCCAAGCATACTTCCAAAGTTGTGGCAAAATAGCTAAAGTACAACAAAGTCAAGGTATTGGAGTGGCCATCACAAAGCCCTGACCTCAATCCCATAGAACATTTGTGGGCAGAACTGAAAAAGCGTGTACGAGCAAGGAGGCCGACAAACCTGACTCAGTTACACCAGCTCTGTCAGGAGGAACGGGCCAGAATTCACCCAACTTATTGTGGGAAGCTTGTGGAAGGCTACCCAAAACGTTTGGCCCAAGTTAAACAATTTAAAGGCAATGCTAACAAATACTAATTGAGTGTATGTAAACTTCTGACCCACTGGGAATGTGATGAAAGAAATAAAAGCTGAAATAAATCATTATCGCTGCTATTATTCTGACATTTCACATTCTTAAAATAAAGTCGTGATCCTAACTGTGAAAAACTGAGTTTAAATGTATTTGGCTAAGGTGTATGTAAACTTCCGACTTCAACTCAATATGCTTCAATAAGGTTGGATTTTTTAGCATTTATAGCAATGGCTATCAACTGTACTGCAGGGATGGAATGTAAATGTCTACCCAGACTATTTGCAGTGCCCCCCCACCACCCCTCTTTACACCACTGCTACTCTGTTGTCATCTATGCATAGTCACTTTAATAACTCTACCAACATGTACAGTCGTGGCCAAAAGCCTTGAGAATGATCAAATATTCATTTCACAAAGTCTACTGCCTCAGTTTGTATGATGGCAATTTGCATATACTCTAGAATGTTATGAAGAGTGATCAGATGAATTGCAATTAATTGCAAAGTCCCTCTTTGCCATGCAAATGAACTGAATCCCCCAAAAACATTTCCACTGCATTTCAGCCCTGCCACAAAAGGACCAGCTGAATCATGTCAGTGATTCTCTTGATAACACAGGCGTGAGTGTTGACGAGGACAAGGCTGGAAATCACTCTGTCATGCTGATTGAGTTCGAATAACAGACTGGAAGCTTCAAAAGGAGGGTGGTGCTTGGAATCATTGTTTTTCCTCTGTTAATCATGGTTACCTGCAAGGAAACACGTGCCGTCATCATTGCTTTGCACAAAAGGGCTTCACAGGCAAGGATATTGCTGCCAGTAAGACTGCACCTAAATCAACAATTTATCAGATCATCAAGAACTTCAAGGAGAGTGGTTCAATTGTTGTGAAGGCGGCTTCAGGGCACCCAAGAAAGTCCAGCAAGCGCCAGGTCGTCTCCTAAAGTTGATTCAGCTGCGGGATCAGGGCACCACCAGTACAGAGCTTGCTCAGGAATGGCAGCAGGCAGGTGTGAGTGCATCTGTACGCACAGTGAGGCGAAGACTTTGAGGATGGCCTGGTGTCAAAAGTCATTTTCTCTGATGAATCCCCTTTCCGATTGTTTGGGGCATCCGGAAAAAAGCTGGTCCGGAGAAGACAAGGTGAGCTCTACCATCAGTCCTGTGTCATGCTAACAGTAAAGCATCCTGAGACCATTCATGTGTGGGGTTGCTCTCAGCCAAGGGAGTGGGCTCACTTACAATTTTGCCTAAGAACACAGCCATGAATAAAAAATGGTACCAACATATCCTCCGAGAGCAACTTCTCCCAACCATCCAGGAACAGTTTGGTGACGAACAATGCCTTTTCCAGCATGATGGAGCACCTTGCCATAAGGCAAAAGTGATAACTAAGTGGCTCAGGGAACAAAACATCAATATTTTGGGTCCATGACCAGGAAACTCCCCAGACCTTAATCCCATTGAGAATGTGTGGTCAATCCTCAAGAGGCAGGTGGACAAACAAAAACCCACAAATTCTGACAAACTCCAAGGATTGATTATGCAAGAATGGGCTGCCATCAGTCAGGACGTGGCCCAGAAGTTAATAGACAGCATGCCAGGGCGGATTGCAGAGGTCTTGAAAAAGAAGGGTCAACACTGCAAATATCAACTTCAATATCAACTTCATGTATTTGTCAATAAAAGCCTTTGACACTTATGAAATTCTTGTAATTATACTTCAGTATTCCATAGTAACATCATTTCAAGCATTTCACTGTAAGGTCTACACCTGTTGTATTCGGCGCATGTGACAAAAAAAAAATGATTTGATAAGTTGCAGAAAATTGAGGTTGTGGTGGCAGCTGCAGAGAAGTATTTGGGTGTACGAGACTTGACGTCAGAAGAGTTACAGAGTGTGTTGAGTGGTGGTGTCCTGTCTTTTCAGGCTGTTGGCCTGAGGTAGGAGTAGATAGATTTAAATAGTGGGGTGGTGGGTTTTTAGTGTAATAAATAAGCGAAGTATAAGGGAAGTATACTCCAATCTAGTAGGTGGTGGAAATGCAAAATTGATTTGATGCCAACTGCCTTTAAACTTCCTCGAAGAAGGTTTCCTCATTCCTCGCTTCTTCACGAGTCTATTTGGTTACTTTCTTCAGAAAACTAGCTCTCAGCTTAACGGTTCCTTTCGGTGTGGGTTACCACCCCACTACGGAGTGCTGAGTG